>NC_141141.1:23717150-24032150 GCF_053477565.2 Lygodium microphyllum
GGTCAAATACCACTTTCGTCAGTTTTGCAGATTAGCCCTTGTGAGGCTGAAGCTGTGTTCTTTGCAGTGACAGAACTTTTTGCAGTGTTCTATAATGGCGTCTGATTCTCTCTTACAGATTGTCACTGAAAAGCTTGACAAGAATAACTTCCAAGCATGGAAGTTTAGAATGAGGAATTTCCTTATGGGAAAAGGATATTGGGAATTTGTTGCAGGAAATGAAGAAGAACGAGTTCTTCCTAATGTTCCCAATCAACAGCAAATGCAGGCATTCAAAGCATGGCATGAGAGAGCCAAGAAAGTTATGTACTGGCTGTCTATCAGTATTTCAGACTCTATGATTGTGCATATTCAGGATGCAAGTACGCCAAAGGAGGCATGGGATACTTTGTCAAAAATGTATAGCACAAATGCGCAAGCTAGGAAAATGCAGCTCAAGCAAGAGTTGCATAATGTGCAAAGAGAAAATATGAGCATCAATGACTACCACATGAAGGTGAAGAAGATTGCAGATGCACTTGCTTCCATTGGGTCGCCAGTGGAAGATGATGATTTAGTTTCTGTGACCTTGAATGGTCTAGGAAAGGATTATGCACAGTTTCGGACATCCATTTCAGTTCGTGAAAGATTTCCTGATTTTGAGGAGTTGATTGCTCTTCTAATTTCTGAGGAGCAGAGAAATGGTGGTGCATCTTCTTCAGGAGGAACTTCAAAAGAAGCTGTCTTCTACTCAAATGCTGGAAGAGGTAGAGGCAGAGGTAGAGGAGGCCGATTTGGAGGCCGTGGTAGAAATCAGAATATGCAGCAAACTCAAGAAAACCAGTCCTATGGAGAAGGACGTGGTAACTCTAGAGGCAGGGGGAGCCAAAGAGGTCGTGGTGGATGGCAAAGAGGTCAAAATGCAAACAGTAATGTTGAATGCTACTACTATGGTAAAATGGGTCATATGGCTAAAGACTGCTATAAAAAGCAGAATGACATCATGAATGGAAAACTGCAACAAGGAAATTATGCATCTTCTAGTAGACAGGGTGATGACAGAAATGAGCATTTGTTCATGGTGCAGCACATGAACAATTCTGTGACAAGTGCAGAAGAAAGCAATGATGTGTGGTATGTTGACTCAGGTGCATCAAACCACATGACAGGTCATGGAGAATGGATGGAGGATGCAAGGAAAATGGAAAAACCAGGATTTGTGGAGACTGGTGATGATACTACACATCCTATTGTGCAGATTGGAAAAATTCATTTGTCTATGCAGGATGGGAAAAAGAAATACCTGCCCGATGTATTTCATGTCCCGAATATCACCAAGAATCTGGTTTCAGTTGGTCAAATGGTTGAGCAGGGCTTGCAGGTCAGATTTAATCCTCATGGATGCTTTGTTGAGGATATGAAAAATAAAGGTCGCTTGATAGCAAAAGGAAAGAAGAAGGGCAGAATGTTTACGTTGGATGCAGACATGCCTGAATTGAGTGCAGCAATGTTTGCACATGGGACCGGTGTAGTTGCAGATATTGATATCTGGCATAAACGCATTGGTCAGTGACTTAAATCAATGCAGGCCTAAAATATTGTTGTAGGATTGCCAAAATTCAAGGTTGCAGAAATGCATAAGGTATGTGAAGCCTGTCAGTTTGGAAAATAGGCAAGGAAACCATTTCCTAGACATGTTCAAGAAAGTAAAAAGCCATTGGAATCAATCCACTCTGATGTGTGGACTACTAAAGCTGCATCTCTTGGAGGCTGTCATTATTTTGTCACTTTTATTGATGACTATAGCAAAAAAGTTTGGGTGTATTTTATGAAAAAGAAAAGTGAAGTTTTTGGGCATTTCAAAACTCTTAAAGCTATGGTTGAAAAAGAAACAGGCCTGCAAATAAAATGCCTAAGGTCAGATGGAGGGGGAGAGTACCTCTCAAATGAGTTTGCAAGGTTCCTGCAGGAGCATGGCATAAAGCAGCAATATTCATGCAGTCATACCCCACAACAAAATGGATTTGCAGAAAGAAAAAATAGGCATATTGGAGACGTATCTCGTGCCATGCTCAATGAAAAAGACCTGCCAGATTCTTATTGGCCTGAAGCAGTTGCTACAGCAGTCTTCATAATGAACAGGACTCCCACTGCAGCAATACATGGAATGACTCCAAAGGAGAGGTATACTGGTAGGAAACCAGATATTTCTCATTTGAAGATTTTTGGCTGCATTGCCTATGTTCATGTGCCAGATGAGTTGAGATCCAAGTTGGATCCAAAAGCTGAGAAGTGCATCTTTATTGGTTATTCTTTGCAGCAAAAAGGGTATAGATGCTATAACCCTTCTACTCGTAAGTTTACAGTGAGCAGAGATGTTGTTTTTGATGAGATGAGTAGCTGGTATAAACCAGTAAATGTGATTGATAATGTAGATGCACAAAATGGTAATGTTGCACAAAATTCTCAACAGCAGTCACAAGATATTAGTGGACCTGGAGCGTCCTCTAGCAGTGGTTCACATTCTTCGCCATGGACAGGCAGATTGAGATCAGGAGAATCTTCTCAAGGCAGTGCAAATAGTGGTATGCAGGTATCACGAAAAGGAAAAGAGAAGGTAGATCAGCCCATGTTTGATGTGAATGCAGGTCACTCTTATATGGATGGTGAATCCAGTGGCTCAGAGCAGAGCATTGATGATGAGTTGGGTATTCGTTCTATTGTTACACCTAGAGTAAGGAAGACCAGGGATGTTTTGAGAGCACCTGGGAGTGAACCTACTTTGCGCAGGTCAACCAGAGTTAGGTATCCTTTGGATAGGCTGAAATATGATGGATTTACAGCCATTCACTATGCATATATGGTCAAAGTGATACAGGAACCAGAACCCATTTCTTTTGAGCAAGCCATGGGAAAAGAAAAATGGGAGAAAGCCATGGATGAAGAAATGGATGCCTTGGAAGCAAATGCTACATGGGAATTGGTACCTTTGCCTAAAGGTAAGAATGCAATTGGTTGTAAGTGGGTTTATAAGGTGAAGCACAATGCAGATGGTTCTGTGAACAGATACAAGGCAAGATTAGTAGTCAAGGGGTATGCACAAACATATGGCATTGACTATGAAGAAACATTTAGTCCAGTTGCAAGGATGGCAACCGTAAGAGCAGTCATTGCTATGGCTGCATCAAAGGAATGGTCTTTACATCAGATGGATGTAAAGAATGCCTTCTTGCATGGTGATTTGCAAGAAGAGGTATACATGGAGCAGCCACTAGGTTATGTGCATGCTGTTCATCATGAGTTTGTTTGCAGGTTGAAGAAAGCATTGTATGGCTTGAAGCAAGCACCTAGAGCATGGTCTGACAAGATAGGACAGTATCTTGTCACTATTGGCTTTCAGATTTCCAAGGCAGATTTCTCACTTTATGTGAGAAAAATAGAGAAAGGTATTATGCTACTTGTCATTTATGTTGATGATTTGATTATGACAGGTGACAATGATGAAGATATCCTTCATGTGAAAATGCTATTGAAGCAGAAGTTTGAGATGAAGGATTTGGGAGAGCTGCGTTATTTCTTGGGTATTGAGGTGATTAGATGACCAAGTGGGATACAGCTCTTGCAGAGGCAGTATGGATTGGACATGCTGTCCAAATATGGGATGACAGGCTGTAAGCCTATTTCAGTTCCTTTGGAGCAGAATGTGAAGCTGAGCGCAGATGCAGGTGAGCTTTTGGAAGACCCTACTATGTACAGACGCATAGTGGAAAGTTTGATTTATATGACTATTACCAGGCCAGATTTGAGCTATGTTGTTGGACTGGTAAGTCAGTTTATGCAGGCTCCAAGGAAACCGCATTTGGATGCGGCTAGACGCATACTCAGGTATGTGAAGTCCACATTACAGTATGGACTATTTTATGAGACTGGGGTTCAGATACAGTTGCATGGATACACTGATGCTGATTGGGCTGGTAGCATTTCTGATAGACGATCTACTAGTGGATATGTGTTCTCTTTTGGGAGTGCTGCAGTCACTTGGAGCAGCAAGAAACAGCCTACAGTTGCCTTGTCGAGCACAGAGGCTTAGTACAGGGGTGCAGCAATGGCTGCATGTGAGGTAGCTTGGTTGCATAAGCTACTTTATGATATGCATCAGTCTACAGATGGGCCAGTTGTCATTTATTGTGACAACTTGAGCAGTATACACTTGGCAAATAACCCAGTCTATCATGCTAGAACAAAGCACATTGAGGTGCATTATCACTATGTGCGGGAGAGGGTTTTACTAGGTCTTATTGATCTAGTTTATGTCAGCACAGAGGATCAGGTAGCTGACATATTTACGAAGGCATTGGGTGCAGAGAAGTTGCGCAAGTTCATAGACCTGCTTGGTGTGCAGGAATTGGGATTGAGCTCGAGGGGGAGTGTTGAGATATCGAGCTCCACTCGTGATATGCCAGGGTGACCGTTGTGCATTTATGTCACCGACTTGTCAGTTGTAGATGCGGTTGGTACACCGCCCATGAATAATAGCTACATGATATCTATCCTTATCTACTCTAGTTCGTGGCTCAGTTAGTATGCCACCTTAGTTAGTTGAGTTTGGTTTGAGACCCATATATAGGGTTCTTCTATTTTCTATGTACGAGAGTTCTTTTTGGCTTACACAACTAAGAAGAGGAAAACTGTTTTCAGCCTCCATCTCTGTGTGTATTCCCCCATTGTGCAAGCAAGAAAGCTTCAAGTGAGACTCCTTCCTTCTCTCCCACAATCTTGACAGAAGCTTCCAAAGGGGGGGGGCCTTCTTAGCCCCCTTTCCCTTGGGCTTAAAACCCTTTTCCTCCTCTGTGTTTTAACCCCCTTAAGCCCCCTTTTTCATGATTGTTGGAACCACCCCCCCACCCCGGTGTTTAATTTCCCTTAGCCCCCTTCCTATGGGTTTTAGGATTACCCCTCCTCTCTCCGAGTTTTTCTTTAAAGGCCCTTAGGCCTTTTCCCTCATTCCGAAAGGTATAGCCTTTAAAGGCTATTTTTTCCCCTTGGAAGTTCCTCCCTTAGGATTCTATAAGGTCATTTTCCCCAAGAAAAATTGTCCTTAGCCCTTTCCTTTCCCTATGAAAAATACCCTTGGGGCTTTGTTTTTTTTCCCCCACTGGTAAAAGGAAAGAGAGTGTTGAGGGTCATTTAACACCTCCGTTTCCCACTCAAAAACCCTCGTAAGGGATTCCACATCTTTTATTCCCCGTTCCTAAGTCCTTATAAAGACCATTAAGCCGTCCCCATGTCTTAATGGGTCTTAGTCGTGAAAGATTCTGAAACACCCCTTTCGAATTCCTAACTCCAAGGAGGAAGCCTTCCAAAACTATTTTCCGACGGATGGTGCAAGTTATTGAAAAAGAGAGCCACGGTGGAATATCAAAAAGGAGTTGTAAAGCGGCTTCCACAGCGGAAATGCCTCTTAAGAAAGTCCAAGGCGCAGCGCAGGAGGGTCGTCTCCCAGCATCCATGTGGATATCTCACCCCAAGCCCAGGTTTTCCTTCCTAATTTTTATTTGATATTGTTATAATTCAATCATGCAAGGCTAATTGTTAGAAATAGGATATAAATTTTGTCCTAAATGCTCACGATGAAGGAACTTAATCATTAATACTTTCACTAAAACATGCAAAATAAAGGAAACATAAATGCATTTCTAGCAAATAGCTTTATGCATTGAAATGAATTATAAACTAGATTATTGTCCATTAAAATAGTATACTTCGTTTAAGCCTAAAAGTACAAACTGCACATCGCACTATTAACCCATATCCTCTTCGCAATGAATCATCATGGAAAGTGCAAAGCATGAAATGATTCTTACAATGCATAAATCTAGGAAATTATCGTTTGTCAACTGCATAAATTATCAAGGAAAAAGGTTGCTTGTTAGCATGAATTTTATTCGCAAGATTATAGGAAGATTAGTTGGAATTAACCTAATCTATGCGTCTGACCTTAAATCGACAAGTGAGGATTGAAAGAGCAATTTACGCGTAGACAACGAGTCATGTGTTTATGAAATGATAACGTACCTATCTTCTAGAGTTAAACAAATTGGCATAAACCTAAAAACCGCGGAGTACTCATTTAGAATGGGTTAAATTCAAATAAATTCAATAGGAATTTATACGTAACCTAATCGCTACGTATTGCTAAATTTGAAACTCCTATACCCTAATACTTGCCCACCCTCACCGAAATGTAGGGACAGTGAAACATATTTTAAAAGTGAACTAGGGTTTGTCCTTGAGAATCTTACAAGATGGAACTTAGAAACCCTAGGTCTAACGATGTTAGCCTAATGTAATCAGGAACAGATTGTTTCGTGACTCCATTCAATACGACACTTGTGCAACAAGTGTGGAGTCATATGATCTTGTGATTGGATCACAAGGGAATGGCCAAATTCTCGCAACGAGATTGGTAAATCCTTACGCAAGTTGTCTTGCAAGAGGATGAATAATCATCCTAACTTAGTATCTTTCGTGAGTAAAGAAGATTGATTGGGAACTAAAGACCAACCGATAAACTGAAATAACCGATGAACTTAAGGTTTGACCAAGTCAGGTTATTAGGGTACGCCCTAACCCAGGATATAGGGGATCTTGCCAAGTTGCAAGTCATCCCCGAGTGCTGGGCGCATTCGAAAGGAAGGATTCATTCCTTAGCAGTTTGCCAACAAAAACAATCAATGGAAATGTTTGTGCTTGCTACAGATTTTAGAGCACTGTTTGGCCTTGATTTGCCCTTGTGAGGCTGAAGCTGTGTTCTCTGCAGTGACAGAATTTTTTGCAGTATTCTGTAATGGCATCTGATTCTCTTTCACAGATTGTAACTGAAAAGCTTGACAAGAACAACTTCCAAGCATGGAAGTTTAGAATGACGAATTTCCTTATGGGAAAAGGATATTGGGAATTTGTTGCAGGAAATGAAGAAGAACCAGTTCTTCCTAATGTTCCCAATCAACACCAAATACAGGCATTCAAAGCATGGCATGAGAGAGCTAGGAAAGTTATGTATTGGTTGTCTATCAGTATTTCAGACTCTATGATTGTGCATATTCAGGATGCAAGTACGCCAAAGGAGGTATGGGATACTTTGTCAAAAATATATAGCACAAATACGCAAGCCAGGAAAATGCAGCTCAAGCAAGAGTTGCATAATGTGCAAAGAGAAAGTAAGAGCATCAATGACTACCACATGAAGGTGAAGAAGATTGCAGATGCACTTGCTTCCATTGGGTCGCCAGTGGAAGATGATGATTTAGTTTCTGTGACCTTGAATGGTCTAGGAAAGGATTATGCACAGTTTCGGACATCCATTTCAGTTCGTGAAAGATTTCCTGATTTTGAGGAGTTGATTACTCTTCTAATTTCTGAGGAGCAGAGAAATGGTGGTGCATCTTCTTCAGAAGGAACTTCAAAAGAAATTGTCTTCTACTCAAATGCTGGAAGAGGTAGAGGCAGAGGTAGAGGAGGCCGATTTGGAGACCGTTGTAGAAATCAGAATATGCAGCAAACTCAAGAAAACCAGTCCTATGGAGGAGGATGTGGTAACTCTAGAGGCAGGGGGAGCTAAAGAGGTCGTGGTGGATGGCAAAGAGGCCAAAATGCAAACAGCAATGTTGAATGCTACTACTGTGGTAAAATGGGTCATATGGCTAAAGACTGCTATAAAAAGCAGAATGACATCATGAATGGGAAATTGCAACAAGGGAATTATGCATCTTCTAGTAGACAGGGTGATGACAGAAATGAGCATTTGTTTATGGTGCAGCACATGAACAATTCTGTGACAAGTGCAGAAGAAAGCAACGATGTGTGGTATGTTGACTCAGGTGCATCAAACCACATGACAGGTCATGCAGAATGGATGGAGGATGCAAGGAAAATGGAAAAACTAGGATTTGTGGAGACTGGTGATGATACTGCACATCCTATTGTGCAGATTGGAAAAATTCCTTTGTCTATGGAGGATGGGAAAAAGAAATACCTGTCCGATGTATTTCATGTCCCGAATATCACCAAGAATCTGATTTCTATTGGTCAAATGGTTGAGTAGGGCTTGCAGGTCAGATTTAATCCTCATGGATGCTTTGTTGAGGATATGAAAAATAAAGATCGCTTGATAGCAAAAGGAAAGAAGAAGGGCAGAATGTTTACGTTGGATGCAGACATGTCTGAATTGAGTGCAGTAATGTTTGAACATGGGACTGGTGTAGTTGCAGATATTGATATCTAGCATAAATGCATTGGTCATGTTAATGTACAACGACTTAAATCAATGCAGGCCCAAAATATTGTTACAGGATTGCCTAAATTCAAGGTTGCAGAAATGCATAAGGTATGTGAAGCCTGCCAATTTGGAAAACAGGCAAGGAAACCATTTCCTAGACATGTTCAAGAGAGTAAGAAGCCATTGGAATTAATCCACTCTGATGTGTGGACTACTAAAGCTACATCTCTTGGAGGCTGTCATTATTTTGTCACTTTTATTGATGACTATAGCAGAAAAGTTTGGGTGTATTTTATGAAAAAGAAAAGTGAAATTTTTGGGCATTTTAAAACTCTTAAAGCTATGGTTGAAAAAGAAACAGGCCTGCAAATAAAATGCCTAAGGTCAGATGGAGGGGGAGAGTACCTCTCAAATGAGTTTGCAAGGTTCTTGGAGGAGCATGGCATAAAGCAGCAATATTCATGCAATCATACCCCACAACAAAATGGAATTGCAGAAAGGAAAAACAGGCATATTGGAGAGGTATCTCGTGCCATGCTCAACGAAAAAGACTTGCCAGATTTTTACTGGGCTGAAGCAGTTGCTACAACAGTCTACATAATGAACAGGACTCCCTCTACAACAATACATGGGATGAGTCCAGAGGAGAGGTATACTGGTAGGAAACCAGATATTTCTCATTTGAAAATTTTTGGTTGCATTGCCTATGTTCATGTGCCAGATGAGTTGAGATCCAAGTTGGATCCAAAAGCTAAGAAGTGCATCTTTATTGGTTACTCTTCTACTCGTAAGTTTACAATGAGCAGAGATGTTGTTTTTGATGAGATGAGTAGCTAGTATAAACCAGCAAATGTGATTGATAATGTAGATGCACAAAATGGTAATGCTGCACAGAATTCACAGCAGCAGTCACAAGATATTAGTGGACCTGGAGCATCCTCTAGCAGTGGTTCACATTCTTCGCCATGGACAGACAGATTAAGATCAGGAGAATCTTCTCAAGGCAGTGCAAGTAATGGTATGCAGGTATCACGAAAAGGAAAAGAGAAGGTAGATCAGCCCATGCAGGTCACTCTTATGTGGATGGTGAATCTAGTGGCTCAGAACAGAGCATTGATGATGAGTTGGGTATTCATTCTATTGTTACACCTGGAGTAAGGAAGACCAGGGATGTTTTGAGAGCACCTGGGAGTGAACCTACTTTGCGCAGGTCTACCAGAGCTAGGTATCCTGTGGATAGGCGGAAATATGATGGATTTACATCCATTCACTATGCATGTATAGTCAAAGTGATACAGGATCCATAACCCACTTCTTTTGAGCAAGCCATGGGAAAAGAAAAATGGAAGAAAGCCATGGATGAAGAAATGGATGCCTTGGAAGCAAATGCTACATGGGAATTGGTACCTTTGCCTAAAGGTAAGAATGCAATTGGCTGTAAGTGGGTTTATAAGGTGAAGCACAATGCAGATGGTTCTGTGAACAGATACAAGGCAAGATTAGTAGTCAAGGGGTACGCACAAACATATGGCATTGATTATGAAGAAACATTCAGTCCGGTTGCAAGGATGGCAACCGTAAGAGCAGTCATTGCTATGGCTGCATCAAAGGAATGGTCTTTACATCAGATGGATGTAAAGAATGCCTTCTTGCATGGTGATTTGCAAGAAGAGGTCTATATGGAGCAGCCACCAGGTTATGTGCATGTTGTTCATCCTGAGTTTGTTTGTAGGTTGAAGAAAGCATTGTATGGCTTGAAGCAAGCACCTAGAGCATGGTCTGACAAGATAGAACAATATCTTGTCACTATTGGCTTTCAGATTTCCAAGGCAAACTTCTCACTTTATGTGAGAAAAACAGAGAAAGGTATTATGCTACTTGTCATTTATGTTGATGATTTGATTATGACACGTGACAATGATGAAGATATCCTTCATGTGAAAATGCTATTGAAGCAGAAGTTTGAGATGAAGGATTTGGGAGAGCTGCGTTATTTCTTGGGCATTGAGGTGATTAGATGACCAAGTGGGATACAGCTCTTGCAGAGGCAGTATGGATTGGACATGCTGTCCAAATATGGGATGACAGGCTGTAAGCCTATTTCAGTTCCTTTGGAGCAGAATGTGAAGCTGAGCGCAGATGCGGCTGAGCTTCTGGAAGACCCTACTATGTACGGACGCATAGTAGGAAGCTTGATTTATATGACTATTACCAGGCCAGATTTGAGCTATGTTGTTGGACTGGTAAGTCAGTTTATGCAGGCTCCAAGGAAACCGCATTTGGATGTGGCTAGACGCATACTCAGGTATGTGAAGTCCACATTGCAGTATGGACTATTTTATGAGACTGGGGTTCAGATACAGCTGCATGGATACACTGATGCTGATTGGGCTGGTAGTATTTCTGATAGACGATCTACGAGTGGATATGTGTTCTCTTTTGGGAGTGCTGCAGTCACTTGGAGCAACAAGAAACAGCCTACAGTTGCCTTGTCGAGCACAGAGGCCGAGTACAGGGGTGCAGCAATGGCTGCATGTGAGGTAGCTTGGTTGCATAAGCTACTTTATGATATGCATCAGTCTACAGATGGGCCAATTGTCATTTATTGTGACAACATGAGTAGTATACACTTGGCAAATAACCCAGTCTATCATGCTAGAACAAAGCACATTGAGGTGCATTATCACTATGTGCGGGAGAGGGTTTTACTAGGTCTTATTGATCTAGTTTATGTCAGCATAGAGGATCAGGTAGCTGACATATTTACGAAGGCATTGGGCGCAGAGAAGCTGCGCAAGTTCAGAGACCTGCTTGGTGTGCAGGAATTGGGATTGAGCTCGAGGGGGAGTGTTGAGATATCGAGCTCCACTCGTGATATGCTAGGGTGACCGTTGTGCATTTATGTCACCGACTTGTCAGTTGCAGATGCGGTTGGTACACCGCCCATAAATAATAGCTACATGATAGCTATCCTTATCTACTCTAGTTCGTGGCTCAGTTAGTATGCCACCTTAGTTAGTTGAGTTTGGTTTGAGACCCATATATAGGGTTCTTCTATTTCCTTGTACTAGAGTTCTTTTGGCTTACACAACTAAGAAGAGGAAAACTATTTTCAGCCTCCACCTGTGTGTGTATTCCCCCATTGTGCAAGAAGAAAGCTACAAGTGAGACTCCTTCCTTCTCTCCCACAATCTTGACAGTGATATGTAGGTTTCAGGAGGTCGTGGTAACTTTAGAGGCAGGGGGAGTTTTAGAGAAAGAGGTGGATGGCAAAACAGAGGTTCTAACAATTCTGGTATTGTGTGTCACTAATGTGGCAAAACAGGTCATATTGCAGCCCAATATTATGCTAAGAAAGATGATATTCGCAATGGTAAGTTGCAGCAAGGAAACTATGCATCGTCTTCACGACAGAATGAAGACAAAAGTGAACGTCTATTTGTTATGCAGCATATGTTGAATGCTGTTACAGGAAAGGGAACACATGATGATGTTTGGTATGTTGATTCAGGTGCATCCAATCATATGACTAGCCATGCAGAATGGTTTGGAGAGATGCAGGATTTGCAAAATGCAGGTTATGTGCAGACGGGTGATGATTCACGCCACCCAATTTCACATATTGGAAAAGTTCCCTTGTCCTTGCATGATGGTAAGACAAAGAGTCTTTCAGATGTATTACATGTGCCATCTATTACAAAGAACTTGGTGTCAGTTGGTCAAATGGTAGAGCAAGGGCTACAAGTTAGATTTAATGCAAAGGGATGCTTTGTAGAAGACTTCAATGACAAGTGCAGGTTAGTTGCAAAGGGAAGTAGAGTTGGATGTATGTTTACTTTGGATGTTGGAATTCCTACTATGAATGCTGCTATGTATGCTAAAGGAAAAGGTGTTGTAGCAGATATTGAAATTTGGCACAAACGCATTGGACATGAAAATGTACAAAGGCTAAAATTAATGCAGTCCAAAGGGTTGGTTATAGGTTTGCCTACATTTAGAGTTGCAGAATCTCATAAGGTATGCGAAGCATGTCAGTTTGGTAAGCAAGCAAGACAACCCTTTTCACATGACAGAGATGTAAGCAGAAATATCCTTGATGTTGTGCATACAGACATTTGGGGGCCTACACAAATTGTATCTCTTGGAGGCAGTTCATACTTTGTCACATTCATTGATGATTGTTCTAGAAAGCTGTGGGTATATTTTATGAAGGAAAAGAGTGAAGCTTTTGAGCATTTTAGAACTTTTAAGGCTGCAGTTGAAAGAGAAACAGGCTTGAAAGTAAAGTGTTTGAGGTCAGATGGAGGGGGAGAGTACCTCTCGAATGAGTTCAGTGATTTTCTGAGGTCTCATGGGATAAAGAGACAGTTCACATGTAGGTATACCCCACAGCAAAATGGGGTTGCAGAAAGGAAAAACAGGCATATTGTAGAAGTTGCATGTGCCTTGATGGCTGAAAAGAATATGCCTAAGTATTTTTGGTTTGAGGCTGTTCATACTGCTGTTTATATTATGAACAGAACTTCCACAGCTGCAGTTCATGGTATGACCCCTGATGAATGCTTTACTGGCAAGAAGCCTAATGTATCACACTTGAAAGTGTTTGGCTGCATTGCGTATGTTCATGTGCCAGATGAGTTGCGGAAGAAATTGGATCCAAAGGCTGAAAAGTGTGTGTTTATGGGATAATCTTTAGAGAAAAAAGGGTATCGCTATTATAACCCTGTCACATGTAAGTTCAGAGTGAGCACGGATGTCATCTTTGATGAAATGAGCAGTTGGTATGCATCTAGTGGTGATGCATTGGATGATGATGATGATCATGACACTCATGTGCAGGCTGAAAAGCAAGAATTACGGACTCTTAGTGGACCAGAGACATCATCTGGTAGTCCTTGGTTTGGGAGACTAAGGAGTAGCTCTACATCTTCAGGTGCATCTAGTAGCACTACAAGTAAAGACAAATGAAAAAGTAAAGTGTCAGAAGGCATTGATGCAGTTCTTGATGGAGACTCCAGTGGCTCAGAGAGCTTAGATAATGAGCGTGATATTCCTTCTATGAAGACACAGGTGTACAGAGAGCTCATAATAGTGTAAAGGCTCCATTGAGTGATCTAGTGGTACGCAGGTCTAGCAGGGTGAGATACCCTGTTAAAAGATTTGGTTTTGAAGGTTATGCAGCTCACCATTATGCTTATATGGTGAAACTAGTTGAGGATGTTGAGCCCACATGTTTTGAGGAGGCTGTTGGTCATGCTCATTGGGATGCAGCAATGGATGAGGAGATGGCTGCATTAGAGGCCAATAAGACTTGGGATCTAGTATCATTGCCAAAGGGCAAGAAAGCCATTGGATGTAAGTGGGTTTATAAGATTAAGCACAATGCAGATGGTTCTATTAGTAGGTACAAAGCTAGCCTGGTTGCAAAAGGCTATGCCCAGACATATGTCACAGATTATGATGAAACCTTCAGTCCAGTTGCTAGGATGGCAACTGTCAGATGTGTGATTGCTTTGGCAGTAGCCAAAGGTTGGAGGTTGCAGCAAATGGATGTGAAGAATGCCTTCTTGTATGGCGATTTGTAGGAAGAAGTGTATATGGATCAACAAGCAGGTTATGAAGATTTAGAGCATCCCACGTATGTGTGCAGGTTGAAGAAGGCACTCTATGGGCTCAAGCAAGCACCTAGAGCATGGTCTTACAAGATCAGAGAGTATCTTGTCAATATTGGCTTTTATGTTTCTGATGCTGATCACTCACTTTATGTGAGAAAGGGAGATGCAAGTTTGATCATCATAGTCATCTATGTGGATGACTTGATTATTACAGGTGATAGTGATAGTGGGATTGCTGAAGTCAAGGGTTGTTTGAAGAAGAAGTTTGAGATGAAGAATTTAGGTGAGCTAAGGTACTTCCTTGGCATTGAGATGATCAGATGTGATGATGGTATATGGCTATCCCAAAGATAGTATGGCTTGGATATGTTGTCCAAGTATGGTATGACTGCATGCAAACCACTTTCAGTCACATTGGAGCAGAATGTAAAGCTGAGAGCTGATGTTGGGGATGAGATAGAAGACCCTACTATGTTCAGGAGGATAGTGGGGAGTTTGATCTACATGACCATTACAAGGCCAGACTTGAGCTACGCTGTTGGTCTTGTGAGTCAGTTTATGCAAGTACCTAGAAAACCACATTTGGATGTAGTCAGACGCATATTGAGATATGTGAAGTCCACATTACATTATGGACTTTTCTATGAGGCAGGCACAGATGTACATGTGTTTGGATATACAGATACATATTGGGCTAGTAGTATGTCCGATAGAAGATCCACTAGCGGATACATGTTCTCTCTTGGTAGTGAAACAATTGCTTGGAGCAGCAAAAAGCAATCTACAGTTGCTTTGTCGAGTACAGAGGCTGATTATAGAGGTGCCACTGTTGCAGCATGCGAGGTAGTGTGGATGCAAAAGTTATTGGCTGATTTGGATGTGCAGGTGGAAGGTCCAGTTGTCATTTATTATGACAACATGAGTAGTATACAGTTAGCTAGGAACCCTGTGTTCCATGCCAGGACAAAACATATTGAGGTACACTACCACTTTGTGAGAGAGAAGGTACTAGCAGGTGAGTTTGACTTGGTGTATGTTAGCACACAGGATCAAATAGCTGACATCTTCATGAAGGCATTGGGTACAGAGAAGCTTGAAAATTTTCGAACCTTACTTGGAGTTGCAAAGATGCAGTTGAGCTTGAGGGGGAGTGTTGAGATGACAAGCTCAACACATGCGGACATTGATGATGGACCTCCTGGTTAGATGGGTCCACACATCTACACTTAGCACGTCGGTGGTCATTATGACTCTCACATGGCCACTAACTCATTACTTATTATATTCAGGTTGTTACACCTATTTACAGCTGGCATAGTTATAGCGCCAGTCGACTAGTGTAGTCGGTTATGCATTGTTTGACTTAGTAGGCCACTTTCCTTTATGTTGTATCTTATCTATACTTTGTGTACATTGTAAAGTGTGTGGAAGAAGAAGAAGAAATCAGCAAGAAAACATTTTGGCCTCCATCTCTCTTCTTGTCTTTGAGTGAGCTTCTCCTTGTGCATTCTGTGTGTGTTCGGCACATCATCTTGAGAAACTCCCCCCACCATGCGATTCTTGACAAGTATCATGAATTTTCTATTAATAGTGGACTTGTCTACTATAGAACAAGGCTGTGTGTACCAGCAAGCCAGTCACTTAAGCAGAAGATATTATGGGAAGCTCATGATTCCCCTTTCGCAAGACATCCTGGCTATGCCAAGACTCTCAATGCAGTTAGGAAGAGCTACCATTGGGAGAGGCTCAAAGGTGACATTCTCAAATATGTCACCGAGTGTTTGTCTTGTCAACGTATCAAAGCCGAACATGTCAAGATGCCAGGGAAACTGCAACCACTTGACATTCCCCAAATGAAATGGGAATTCATCAGTATGGACTTTGTTGTAGGCCTACCCCAAGTCTAGGGAGGATACAAATCCATCATGGTTGTGGTTGACATGCTTACTAAGGTTGCACACCTTACACCAGTAAAGACAAACTATAAGGCCTCAGACATTGCAAGATTGTTTATCAAGGAGATATTCAAGCTACATGGGTTACCCAGAAGAATCATTAGTGATCGTGATTCCCTCTTCACATCACACTTTTGGAGAGCTATCTTTGAAGCTGTTGGGACTCAACTCTGCTTTAGCACTGCTTACCATCCCCAAACGGATGGCCAAATAGAGCGAGTAAATCAAGTCATCAAGGATATTCTTAGGGCATACTACTGTCATGAACCGAAGAGGTGGATTCAATACTTGCCTTTGGTCGAATTTTCCTACAATTCTTCTTACCAACAAAGCATTCAGATGATCCCTTTCCAAGCATTGTATGGTCATGACTGTCGAAGTCCCCTAAACTTCTCAGATCCAACCTTAAGTGTTGAAGCTTCAAGGCAAATGTTGGAAGAGATGGATGACCAAATAAAGTCAATAAGATAGGACATCCAAGATGCCAAGGATAGACAGAAGGCATACGCGGATTGGAAGCGTCAAGATAGAATCTTCGAAGAAGGAGACATGGTCTTCATTTGTGTACGCCCAAAGAAGAGTTCCCTATCCTTAGGAGATTGCAAGAAGCTAAGTCCAAGGCATTGTGGACCGTACAAGATCCTCAAACGCCTAGGACCTAATGCTTATAGATTGCAACTCCCTGAGAACCTAAAGGTTCACAATGTATTCCATATCAGCCTATTGAAGAAATATGTACCTATCCTAACCATGTACTTGATGACCAACAAGTTGTAATGCCTAGTCAAGGAGTCCTTGAACTAAGGCCTGATAGAATCTTAGATGTTAGGGAGAGACAATTAAGATCTAGAACCCTGAGAGAATGCCTCTTCCAGTGGAAAGATTATCCCGAAGAGGATGCCACTTGGGTAGATGAAGGCACTCTCAACCATCAATATCCCCAGTTTATCTCAAGATGAGGACATCTTGATTCCTCTAAGGGGGAGAGAATGTAACGTTCTAATTTTTTTTTTGCATGAACTACCTCTAATAGGAAATGAGGATAATGATGTAGCATTTTTTTGATAAGGATAAGGGGAATTTTGTTTAAATTTTTTAATCCCCTTCTTCTCCCCTAGCCGACGTCGCGCTGGAGGGGAAGGAGGGAAGCCACAGAAGGCAGCACACTAGAGCTCATGCGTGCTGCCGTGTAGGAGAGGGAGGATCCCCCTCCCCTCCCCCTATAAAAAGCCAGTCGGGACGCTGTGCAAGGGACGGTCAGAAGGAGGCGTTGCCATAAGATGCCACTCTGAGTGAGACTGAGAGCGCATGAGGGAGGGTTAAGCCAAGGATGTCGCCACTCTGCACGGACGAGGGCTGCCAAGCCGCCAGCCACCTGTATATCACCGCCATCGGACGGCTCCAAATCTTCAACCCCCCCACGTAGCTTCTAGAAGCTTAGAAGCTTCCAAATAGGGGGGCCTTCTTAGCCCCCTTTCCCTTGGGCTTAAAACCCTTTTCCCCCCCATGTTTTAACCCCCTTAAGCCCCCTTTTTCATGATTGTTGGAACCACCCCCCCTCCCCCCCGTGTTTAATTTCCCTTAGCCCCCTTCCTATGGGTTTTAGGATTACCACATCCTCCCTCCGAGTTTGTCTTTAAAGGCCCTTACGCCTTTTCCCTCATTCCAAAAGGTATAGCCTTTAAAGGCTACTTTTTCCCCTTGGAAGTTCCTCCCTTAGGATCCTATAAGGCCATTTTCCCCAAGAAAAATTGTCCTTAGCCCTTTCCTTTCCCTATGCAAAATACCCTTGGGGCTTTGTTTTTTTTCCCCCACTCGTAAAAGGAAAGAGAGTGTTGAGGGTCATTTAACACCTCCCTTTCCCAATCAAAAACCCTCGTAAGGGATTCCACACCTTTTATTCCCCGTTCGTGTGAGTCCTTACAAAGGCCATTAAGCCGTCCCCATGGCTTAATGGGTCTTAGTCGTGAAAGATTCTGAAACACCCCTTTCAAATTCCCGACTCCAAGGAGGAAGCCTTCCAAAACTGTTTTTGATGGACGGTGCAAGTTATTGCAAAAGAGAACCATGGTGGAATATCAAAAAGGAGTTGTAAAGCTGTTTCCACGGCGGAAATGCCTCCTAAAAAAGTCCAAGGCACTGCCGCCGCGGGAGGGTCGTCTCCCAGCATCCACATGGATATCTCATCCCAAGCCCAGATTTTCCTCCCTAATTTTTATTTGATATTATTATAATTCAATCATGCAAGGATAATTGTTAGAAATAGGATATAAATTTTGTCCTAAATGCTCATGAGGAAGGAACTTAGTCATTAATACTTTCAATAAAACATGCAAAATAAAGGAAGCAAAAATGCATTTCTAGCAAATAGCTTATGCATTGAAATGAATTATAAACTAGATTATTGTCCATTAAAATAGTATACTTCGTTTAAGCCTAGAAGTATAAACTGCACATCGCACTATTAACCCATATCCTCTTCGTAATGAATCATCATGGAAAGTGCAAAGCATGAAATTATTCTTATAATGCATAAATCTAGGAAATTATCATTTGTCAACTACATAAATTATCAAGGAAAAAGGTTGCTTGTTAGCATGAATTTTATTCACAAGATTATAGGAAGATTAGTTGGAATTAACCTAATCTATGCTTGACCTTAAATCAACAAGTTAGGGTTGAAAGAGAAATTTACGCGTAGACAACGAGTCATGTGTTTATGAAATGATAACGTAGCTATCTTCTAGAGTTAAACAAATTGGCAAATAAATTCACTAGGAATTTATACGTAACCTAATCGTTACGTATTGCTAAATTTGAAACTTCTATACCCTAATACTTGCCCACCTTCACCGAAACGTAGGGACAGTGAAACATATTTTGAAAGTGATCTAGGGTTTTTCCCTCAGAATCTTACAAGATGGAACTTGGAAACCCTAGGTCTAACGATGTTAGCCTAATGTAATCAGGAACAAATTGTTTCGTGACTCCATTCAATACAACACTTGTGCAACAAGTGTGGAGTCATATGATCTTGTGATTGGATCACAAGGGAATGGCCAAATTCTCACAACAAGGTTGGCAAATCCTTACGCAAGTTGTCTTGCAAGAGGATGAATAATCATCCTAACTTAGTATCTTTCGTGAGTAAAGAAGATTGATTGGGAACTAAAGACCAGCCGATAAACTGAAATAACCGATGAACTTAAGGTTTGACCAAGTCGGGTTATTAGGGTACGCCCTAACCCAGGATATAGTGGATCTTGCCAAGTTACAAGTCATCCCAGATCGAGTGTTGGGCGCATTCGAAAGGAAGGATTCATTCCTTAGTAGTTTGCCAACAAAAACAATCAATGGAAATGTTTGTGCTTGCTACAAATTTTAGAGCACTATTTGGCCTTGATTGAGCAATGAATTAAAAAGATAAATTGATATCTATACTTTAGGTTGAAGGCCTGAAGGGAGAGGCACCTTCAGCTACCCCCAACTGCCTGCCTAACCCTAACCAAGGGGGTTGTTATCCACATCAGGCAAGTGGACCGAACCCGCCGCGAGAGGTCTCTCCATTGAGCGCTACTTGGAGCAGGAGAACGCTTGGGTGCCAGGGGGGCTCTGGCCGTAAATCCCTCGCCTTCCGAGCCCTGCACAAGAGGCTAACGTGACTTGGGATGGGATCTCGAGGCCCGCATACTAGTTTACGGGTGGAAACTTGGATTAGTGATCCCTGTGGATTGCTGGATAGCCTTTGGGCGGATTGTGGATAAGCCTATGGGCTGGACTTTTTTGTATTTCAAAGATAAATATGATAACCTGTTAATAAGGAACTTGTCTGATATTATTTTTCTATGTCAAGTGATAAGATTACATGAAGGAACCAATGCCTAACATGTTAATTAAAGAAGCTGGTTGTTACATGTCCAACTAATGTGTTAGGTAATTAAATAACTAAAACAACCTGAGGAAAGTGCGAAGGATGGGCCATAGGTGTGTTCTACGGATGGGTGGTCCCAATTGGCTGGGAACTTTTCTCAAATCAAGATGGACAACAGGAAGATCGTCAAAGAACAGAACAACAAAAGCGTTGACCTAGAGTTATGATTAAACCCGATTTACGTTGTTTTAGGGGAATGGAATGGGACAATGCCTTATGGGAGAGAGGTTGAGATTTGCATCCCTTTCGTTTCCCATTCTCCTTGAACCAAGTGCAGCATGAATCCGCTTTGGACCTGGCGTTTCTGCATAAAGTAGTTCGCTTGGGTCCGACGCTAGTTGCCGTTAGGAAATGACCAATAAGGAAAACCCTAGTTCAGGTGGATCCTAAGTGGGAACGGCCGGAATACTTCCGCTACGTGGCAGACGTGGAAAGCCCTAGATCACAAACCTCATAACATTCCATGGGAGTGCCGGGTGGAGCTTTCTAGACACCTTTCTGATGGATTGCTAAGACGTGTCCTGAAGATACAAGTGGACACGTTACAGAACTCCTCTCTCATCCGCTCTTCAAAGCCTTCAAGCCTCAATTTAGTGAGGAAGGCCAACTTGAGGTCATCCCATGTGCTAAAAGTCCATAATGATTGTCTCTCATACCACTGAAACACGATAGCTTTGAAAATGGTAGGGAATATCACCAACCAATGCTTAGGGGGTTTGGCAATGTGGACTTCACATAGTATGATGAAGATCAAGGTCTTCATTATACTCTCCCTTTAAGATGGGCAATGAGACTACATTTTTTGGCTTGTCATCAATATTTCTAGGATGAATCTGGTTAGGAAGGGGACTTTGAGTTTCCATGGGGACTTCTATAAAGAGTGCTACTAGGGCATCCAAGGAGGCTTCTGCTACTCACTGGTCCTTAGCTTTGATTTTTGCCTTCTCTTCTCTCGTGTACCTCTAGACTTGTTCTAGTAACACCATATTGAAGATTTTGGAAATTTTCCAAGTCCCACTTTCAATGAATGTCTTACTTTTGTGAATGAAAGAGAGCACTATGTTTATGTTTTTCTTTAAAAGGCACTTTGTATGTTACAAATATGAGATCACAAATCTTGAGAACTTAAGTCATGAAGTGTAAGCTATGTGGCTATTAGGAGATTTGGATTTCACCTCTATCTTTTCTAGCATACTAACAAAATGTGATGTTGTATGCCAGGTGGAGACATCAAGGAGGCTTAGCTAGGATATACCTAGAAAATTTCCAAGTTTAATGTAAGAATAGAAAGGTTTGAAGGAGTGCAAAGAGAATTTAGAATACAATAGCCTTAAACATTATATGAAGATATGTTATCATGGCCAGAATTTATATTAATGTTATGGATTTGAAGATATTATAATATGAGTTTCTTCTTTTAGATATAGCATCATTTAAAGTGACATGTATAAGTTTCATGAACTAGGACCTTAAAACAGTCACCACTAAGTAGGTGTGGTTTAATAGCTTGATCTAATACCATATAGTAATAAGTTTGGATAACCTATGATGTGATGGTTCTTTTTTTTTGTGTAAACCAATAGACACAAGTATGTTAAAGAATTGCTCACCCCATTTACATTTTTTGTATGTATGTGCATGATATATAAATGTCTTTTGTTTAAAAGTTCTATCTATCTTAACAATATATGGACAAGATGGATATTGGCTTCGGCCAAAATCAACTAGCTTAACACTTTGAATAGCTAAATGAACTTTCATATCATAAAATGAAGATTTATATATACCAAGCTAAAAGTTTATGATTTTTCTAAGACCAATGATTTAACTTTTGACCAATGGTTTGTGTTTCTAAAAAAATAGACATAAATTTTATTACTAATTAAGACTTATTTATTAGCTAAGACATAAAGTACAAAATTGGACTTAAACCACTTTATAAGAAATTTCAACACAATTAACTAATGTTATTGAAAGAATAAGAACATTACGTAGATTCTCTCATTGATATTGGTGGTGTTTAAAAACACCAAGGTAACTACATAAAATAGTTTGAATTTCTAAAAAACCATATACTTCTTAGCCATTCAAAATCCCTTAATATAAGGGATATATTTATTATGGAAGTCAAAATTAGTCCATATACAGTCACTGCCTTATTTCATCATGTGTATTGGAAAAATACAACCTTTGTAGATTTTGTATAAAACATTTAGATGGACTACCATTTATGAAATGTTTGTGATATCCTAACTCATGAGCAAGTTACATTGCTTCCATATCTTTCAAAGTAGAGACTAAAGGAGTCTGCTTCAACTTGGATAATTGTGAGCTATTCAATGTAAGAGACGGATGGCGTGAGGCGTTTGTTGAGGATCTCTTTATAATAGATGGTCTCTTGAAGCAAGAAGTAATTGAAGGTTGAGCATATCTATCATCTTTACCAATCATGGTCTCATGCAATGCTGATGATGATGATGAAATACCATAAATATCTACTCTAGTCCATTCACAAATGAAAACCTTAAATTTTGCATACAATTCATGTCCATATTGAACTAGCTCCTGCCCATATTAATCAAACTTGATGAATTTACATGTCTAGAGATGCGCTCAAGCGCGAGCTCAAGACCGCCAATATCCATGGACTGCTTATTCTTTCAAGCATTTTAAACAAGAAAAAATGGCTATCTCTCACCTAATTGATGCACCTTTGAGTGACCTTTGATCCTATGAGTGTAGTGAGCTTACCTTGATGCTCGATGGAGTAGCCTCCTCCCTCAAGCCCTCTGATAGCTCAATGATTCGAGATGCAAGCTCAAGTATCCTCGATCCTCCACCTTGCTCCATCCTCCATAGCCGCGCATGCGAGAAGAGAGAAGAGAAGAAGAGAGCAGAAGATGGAGAGCTTCTCCACCACGGTCCCTCGCCTTCACTCATTGACTCCCTCACCCTCTCACACTCCCTCTCTCAAGCACAAGAACAAACAAGCAAGAAGTTGAGAGGAGAAGAAAAGACCACTTTAGCCACACAACAAAGAATGAGCTTCTTCTTCACTTATTGGGTTTATATACAAGCCCTAAAACTTTTGGGCACCCATCTCCTTTTTATATGATGGGGCATCTTGCTGAGGTCCTCTTTTCCTATTTCCTTCTATTCCGCCCTATCCCTTCACCTACACATGTCTAGATTTTACAATTTTCATAGGAGGCAGCATGGCGCTCTTTTACAAAAATTTCAAGGAGGGCGCCTTGCATTTAAACATGTGCCTTTCTTCTTTTGCACTTGCCTTTGATTTTTGTGGGCTCTCCTTACTCTTCTTTACCATTTCTACTTGTGGAAAATGAGAGTGGCAGCCAAGATTTAAGTGTGCAAAAGAGGGAGAGAAGAGCTTGCAAGTACAAGAACAAGTCTTGCTTATTTAGTTTCTCATGAAAGTATAGCTTGGGTCACTCTCACTCATTAGTTGATGAACCCATGGGCTATTTATATAGCCCCAGCTAGCTAGGGTTAGGGTTTCCCCTTCCCCTCAGGACCATTCACACTTAGCTACCCTCATTCCCTCTAGCATAAGGATAGTTCACATGCTTACACTCTCAATAGCCCCCCTCAATGCCAAGTGGCATTGGATAAAGCATGACAGGAAGCCCCCCCTTAATCCACAATAAGATGCCTTTATAAATTAGGCTACAAAAGATGGTTATAAGTAGAGAGTTTACAAGACTCAAAAGAGTAATCTTCAATTGATTGGGATGCAAAGTTAGCCTCCGATTCCTTAGGTGGTTTTGGAACATTGGGACACTTACTAGTGATATGCCTGCTCTCTTCTCATTTATTACACTTCATTTTTTTTGGGTACTTCTTCCAGCAATTACTTACAATATGCCATTTTTTATGACCAAAATAGCACTTTGTAGAAACTGTATGGACTAACACTTGCTCACAAAAAGTAGATGCTAAAGTGCATTCATTATGGTTCCTCTTCTCTTCATCTAGACATGACTGGATGGTACTTGCCAAAGTTGGATTAGGGATATTGGTAAGGGTAGTAACAAGGGTTGGAAATACCTTCTTTATAGCCTTGAGAAGGATGGCAATGGCATCTTCATCATGAAATGGTGCTTGAACCAAGGCTAGATGTGCCATGAGTCCCTTTATATGTGAAATAAACTTACTTAGGTTTTCTCATTGTTTATACTCCAAGATAAAAAATTCAATCTTTAGAAAAATCTTAGAGTTCTTCCCTGTAGCACCATAGAGCCTTTCAAGCTCATCCCATTTCTCCTTGGCATTGGAGAGTTGGTCAATATGATGAATTAGGGATTCATCTAGATGAAGCATGATGATGGCTTAAGCTCTTTCATCATCTCCTACATCAAGTGGATTTTTTGGATCAATGACATTGGTCACTTTTATGAAGGGCTTGTAGCCTCGTTCCATCAATTTATATTTCACTAGGACTTGCCAGGGATGAAAATATTTTCCATTAAACTTGCAAATTTAGGCCTTACATCTGCATAAGCCATGCCCATAATAGGAAGGTCTTACCAATTTCCCTAGGCAATGGTAGTGTCTAGTCCTTTAGAAAGGCCAAGTATGAACCAACTAATAGAATTGATCTTTGATTGGACCTCTGGCTCCTCCCAATCTTGTGGTTTAGTGAATGAACATTTGGTTGAGCAAGGTCGATTAATAACTTCAACACTTGGTGAAGAGTCCGAGGTGATTTCAATCACATCAATGTTCATGTTTCGACATAAGGAAGTAGCACTAATGTAACTAAATGCCTTTTTAGTGCTTAGAATCACTCATCTCAAGATTAAGACCACTTGAGATGCTTAGGTATTTACCTTCTCAAGCTTAGTGAGATACTTGACTAATTATCGGTGTTGAGAGCAGACTGCTTGGTGAGCTTATGATGTCCTCCAAGTGTTGAAGCTATTCAAAAATCAGGAGTACATTTTATAGCATGTGCTTGAGTGATTAAAATCACTGTTAATGATTCCCAGATTGAAAAAAGTGAAAAATAAGAAGCTTGAAGCTTCTTGGCTATGGCTGCCATAGAAGACTCACATTTAGGGTTTTGGTCACAGTAGATAGTAGGAGAGGAATTAGGGAAAAACCTCTCAAGTGAAGATGATCCACTAGTGGACCTAACAAATCCCTATGGTAGCTGGAGTGATTGCATCCATAGTAGGCCGCGCCGATCAGTTGAATTGGCGTCAGCAAAATTTGCACTAGATTTATAAGAAACTACAATGTTGCTCTCCATGTCGCTTAATATTTGAGTTTAATGCACTGTGTTGAAGTGCCTTAAGCTAGGGAGGAGATATCTATAAGGAATTAGGAGCTAAAATCCTCTCATTTTCTCTCCCAGGTCCTACAATGAAGGTGGGTCTAGCTAGCTATGGTGAAAAGAAGGTAAATGAGAAGGCAAAATATCTTCTTATGCACTTGGGTGTGTAAAGAGGCTGAGAAAAGCTGACATATCAAAAATGGCTCTGATACAATGTGGAAAATCAGAGTGGAAGCCAAGATTTAAGTGTGCACAAGAGGGAGAGAAGAGCTCACAAGTACAAGAACAAGTCTTGCTTATTTAGTTGCTCATGAAAGTACAACTTGGGTCACTCTCACTCATCAGTTTGATGTAGACCCATAAATTGTTTATGTAGCCCCAGCTTGCTAGGGTTAGGGTTTCCCCTTCCCCTCAGGACCATTCACACTCAACTACCCTTATCCCCTGTAGCATAAGGAAAGTTCACATGCTTACACTCTCAACACTTGTGTTGTGTCCACATTTTTTATATTTTTCTTATATTTTAACATGCCTTCTTTTTCTTTGCCTTGAGCTGGGGTTAACATTACCCGCCTTCGAGACGAGTGCCAATCCCATGGCATTGGCAAGGTACTGATAAGGGCTTAGGGGTTTCATGGATAGTCGTGGCAATTGCAAATAAAACTTTTGTGGTAGGACCTAGGAATCTTGCTTGCACACATTAGAAGCTACCTATTGTTCTAGTTAGGGTTATTGAAGAAATTGCTGAAACTTCGATGCTGCTATGGGTCCCTTGGAAAATTATAATGGGGAAGCACAAGAAGAGCTGTTATAAGCACCATTGGTAGGACAATAGTGACGTTTGGCACCTTGCATTCATCAAATTGATGATGACATGTCAATGATATGTTGATATTTTGTTGCTGCTACTCTGCTTTATGAAGAAAGGTTGCCTATCATTATGGGTTTGGTCGAATCTCTATTAATGTTACCTCTGGCTACACTTGAATTGAAGGCCTTGACCTTGCCCTACTAATCTATAGAAAGCATAGCATTCCTGAGTTGAGAGCTTGCACACTGGTTATTAGAGTGGATGATATAGGCCTTTGAAGTTGGGGGTTCATTGCCTTCAATGCACCTAAAAAAGGAAAGATCATGCACTTTCTTGGTGGTGTGCATACCTTATTGTGCTGTGTTCATGTGCTCATCATGTGGAACTAGAAGTTGGGTCAAAGGCATGGGTAAACCTGGGCATTGTCCCACACTTAAGGACCCAGTTTGCATAGGGGGAGGTGCTGTGGACATGACTTAGGGAGACAAGTCTAACCAAAGGTAAGCATGAGCTCCCATTGGTGTGTCCTCCCCTTGATGTACCCTAAGTGTGCAATGGGGGACAAGGTCTAGGGTACATCCCAGGTGCAGTGATGGTGACTCTCATTGGAGAAAGATGACCCTTTTTTTTTTGCTCTTTCTTTTCTTTTCTTGATTCTAACCTTTAAGGGGCAGTACAAAATTGAGGGTCTATTCCTTGGGCTATTGAGTGTAAGATGGGGAGGTAGGGGACTTCAATGATTTACTAAGGAAGTTTCTACTTAGCATATACCCATTTTGGCCTATCCTAACATGAAGAGGAGTGGTGGACAAAAATGGATGGCTACAACTAGTGAAATGACTATTGTTCATGTCCTCAAGGAGGGACATGCAAATTTATGGGAGTAGAGTAGCACATATCATCAGCCAAAGTCATGGCACAACTATCTATTCCCACATTAATATATAAAAAAAGTGGCAAAAGGTGGTATTTTGCAAGTGCGGGGTGTTTCTTGAGGAGTGTCCTAAGTAATCTAATATAGTTATATATTGTTACAAAGGTGAGATATGGGTAGGAAGAGAATTTTCCTAAGAAGTGGGCCATAAAGTCCCCTAAATCTTTTTTTGAGAAAGTGAGTGCTTCCTCAGGCTTTGTGGTGTTGACGTTGTAGATCTTAGGGAAGTCCTATCGGCCATGGATGTCAGGATCAAAAGCTACTCCTACCCTCCTAGGATATGGTAGGTAGGTTAGATCATTTTGCTTTAAGGGCAAGGATCCGCAAAACGACATCCAAGGATCTACATTACCATTCCAGTCTCTTCTACTCCATTTAGGTTGGGATTCATAGCCTTTCACTATGTTGGGTACCTCCTCAACCTTATTTTCCCAGTAGTCTGGAGATTCTGTCCCCCATGTGGTTGGATTCTTCTCTCTTTCGGTGAGCCATTGGTCACTAAGCCTTCTTCCCATGGCAATCATTTCATTTACCACTTTAATTGATAGCACTCTACTAAGGGCCGCTAGGTATCAGAAATTGAAATCAAAGGGTTGGCAGTGGTTTTTCCACTACTCCCACACTGATAGCTTCGTGTTCCAGTTCATGGGTAAGCAGTCTTTCTTTGGTGGGATAGGAGGCTCTGGGACTATAGGTGGTTACGCTTTTGCTATTTTGTATGCTTGTTCAAGTATTCTAGCTCTTTTCTTTTTAGCATTGGCTTTCCTTTCTACTATGGTATCTTATTATTGAGGGGGTTCTGGCTATGGCGAGGGAGGGGGTGGGACCAAATTCTCATCTCATTGCACCCCATCCTATTTTTTCTTCCTATGGTTATTCCTCTTGGAGTCCTAATGCATCACTTCCTGCGGCATCAAGCCCATTCTCAACAAATTTTGTCATTGGTCTTGCTAAGTCAGACTGACTCTTATTGCTTGGACTTGGGAGCACACCCCTTGCCTTATCACTTTGTGAGTTATTTCTAGCTTTCTTTTAAGTGTATCAACTACCTTCTTCTCTTTAGAGAGTGTGATGTCTAAGATTGTGTTGAGGAAGGGATGTTGTTGGGCCTCTAGACTTGCCTGAGTGGTGTCTACCCTACTTTCCGCTACTATTTTGCTTCCTTCTACAAGGGCCAAACAACTCGCTAGGTCTTCCAATTTGTTCTCACTCTTGGCCTCCCATTACTTTTCCTTGTTTTTCATTTCTTCCAAGCCTTAACTTTGCCTTCGTAATAGGGCCACTATCATCGGCTCTCCTGCCCCTTCCATTTTTGTGCCATTTCTTCTTTCTGCTTTGTTAGGAACTCGATCTCTCTTTCCAATCTCCCTCATTCTTCTATCTCCCTTTGCACTCTATACTCTGCTTCTTCCCTTTCTCATTGATATTCCACTTTTTCTTGTGCTCTCTCTACATCTAGTGTGGTGAGCCATTTCTTCCTAGAGCCTTCTTATCCACGTTTCGAGCTCCGCTTGCTTTAGGATTAGGAGCTTGTACTCCCTTTTCATTCTTACTAGCTCTTGGTTCTCTTCTTCTAGTATTTTTAGTCAATATTTCTCCATATCTTCTTTGGCCTTGAGCTCTACTTTTAGCTCCTTGATTATTTTTTTGTATGGTCACTTGGGATGCCTTTTCTAGTTGGAAAGCAGCCGACATTTCTCTTTCATCTTGTAGCTTTTCCACTATGGATTTCTTCTTCTCCTTTGCTTTTTCCAATTGAGCGTAAAGTTCATTGACATGCTCATCATGATCAAGGGGCTACTGCAGCCCTATACTAGTGGTAACCTCGACTCTTTGTCGATTGGGACCTTGGGCATCCGTAGCTGTTGGTCTTTTCATTCTTGTCATTGGGGTCCCTGCACTATAGTCAGGATTGGGGATATGTGCTTTGTCTACTAAGAACTACACCCATGCCATAAGATTTTTGGCATCAATTATGGTTGGGATGCCTTATGTTGCTACAATGGTTGGGGTGGCTGGCAATATAGTGGGTGGGATCGGGTGGAGTGCAGCCTTGCCTTTTCCTTCTAGAATGGGTAGAGGCAAGTCTTCTAGCACTTGACCATTGGTCCCCGACCTCTCTTGCCTTGATGGGCTCATTGTTGCCAATTCCTCGTGTCTGCATTGTTGGTAAATGGACATCTGCACAACTCGTGCCAAGTTCTCTTCTTTCTTCCTCCTCAACTCTTCGTCTTCTTCTTCTGCCTTCCTTCTCCTTTCTCCTTTGTTCTTTTTTATTCTTATGCTATTCTCTGTACTTGAGCCTTCTCTTTATTTCTTCTCACTTCTTTGGCTTTGTTGGACTGTCTTTGCGCTTTTAGTAGCTCTTTCTTCTCCTTCTTTGTCATTCTTTCTTGAGTTTCCATTTTCTACTTTTGGGAGTCTCTTTCCTTGGTCTTTAGGGCTTCCTTTGGGTTGAGTGAGTATATTCTTCCTCACTATCGGTTTCAGTTCTTTCACTTAACAACGTTCTTGGCCTCTCTTGCCTTGTCTTGGTGCGTCTTTCAGTCCTCTCCTTCTCCATCCTTTCTTCTTCTAGTTCTTGTTCTCTTCTCGTCTTTGGAGACTACAATGGGCTTCTAGGACTTGGTGGTACATCTTGCGCTTGAGAGGGTGACCTATCTAGTGTCTCCTCCATGTGCTTGGGTCCTTCCACCTCCCCAATGGCATATTTATTTAAAGCCATGAGTATCCCCTCGAAGCCGACGCATGAGGCCTTTGATGTAGGGGTTTTGTGTTCCTTTTTTGTGGTTCATGTTAGGGGTTCTCCTCCTGCCTGCCTTGCTGCTAGTGCCTTAGTTGAGGCATGGATTGTCTTTTGCACATGCAAGTTCAAGCTCACTTCATCCAAGGCCCTCACTGCCAAACTTTCCAACATGGGGACAATGCTTCTATGCATTCCCACGTTGCATCATAGGCTAGAGAAGAGGGTATGTGCTAGCCTGGCTTGTATTTTTATCTCCCTATCTGGCACATTTTCCAAGTTGATGTCATCATAGGTGTGTATCCATTTGAAACATGGAGTACACATCTCTTTTAGGCCTTCTTTTGGGCTTGTGTACCAATCCTAAGTATCGTTCAATTATTTCTGGGGCTGCTAAGTCTCACTTCCATCTCCTTAATCTTTGTTCCTTGTCTTATCTTCACTTTTCCAACATCCCTCTTGGCATCATAAGTCCTCAAGAAATCCGAACACTTTTGGTGGTCAATTGCCTACCCGAACGTCTCTAGATATCTTGCCAGGTAGCATTGATCCACAACCTACTTTGTTGATGTTTTCTTGGCCACCAATTCGTCCAGGTTAGTGACACTTGAGAACTTAAGTTGGTTGTAGCTACAGGTCTTGAAGAAGATGATGCCGTATCTATGGTGCTCATCGTCGGTGAAAGGAAAGGGGTGTCTCTTGTCCTTTTGTGCTGCCATTCTCGATTCTTGCATGGCAAAAATGGCTTTTCATTAGTTTGTTATTGTGGTAATTTTACATTGTGGAGCAACAAGAATGACAAGCTTCTTTAATATTGACAAAGATTTTCCTTTTATGTCATTCATACATTCCGCGAAAGTGTAAGTATACCATTGTTTTTCCCTTCCTTCAACTTTATGTTTGGTTGTTTTCTTTTTATTTTCTACACTCATTCTATTTTTTGGCTTGATTTTTGGTTTTTTTATTTTGGTTGTTTATATTTCCTCACATTGCCCCCCCACTCTCCGAATTGGACAAAAATCCTTCCTAGGATTGGAGAATGAAGGGTTAAGGGCCTTTAGCACGTGTGAAGCATTAATTTTGCATGATCCATGCATAGAAGTTTGGATTGTACTCCAGGGTAGCATAGTCATCCATGTCAAAAGGTCAGATGCCTATGTGAGAGATGTAGGATTGGACATATGTTAGGAAGTCACCGAAGTTGATTCTCATAGCAATGTGTAACTCCTCCTTGGAAAGAATGTGATCTAAAAAAGGATGGGTCATGATGTGTTCCTCTAGGGGTTGATTGTGGATGATGGTCAACACCCTATATGAGGTTGGAGCTCGGTAAGTTGGGTCATACTTTGAGATTTTTATTGCATGTCTCTACTTAGCATGAGTTATGATTTGGTTTCCTCGTTATTCCCATTGAAGGCAAAGAGCTTACCATTTTCTCAAGAAGGTGGAATCACTTTTAGCGAGGTGTTGCAACTCTTCCACCTCATTAGTTGTGGGCTGAGACTGCGCTTTTGTTGTATGAGGTGATAATGCGTTGTTTGTGAGCTTGTTCTATGGATATCTTGATGGAAATGAACTCTGCTGATTGTGAGGCCTTAACAAATACGAATATCTATTCTTCCCAAGAGCAAAGGAATGTACACATTTCCATGGCCATAGGTTCATCTAAGAGACCTAAGTCTCGCTGTTCATAGCTTTTAGCACGTGTCATGAAGATGGCATCTAAGCAGCGAATGCAAAAGTGACTAAGTCATTCCCCCGTATTCTCAGTCAAATGTGAGGCCAAAGTAAGGATTGATCGGTGCTCATAAGAGGGGACTAATCCTAGTGGTGGTTGAAGTTTGACTAGGCTAGACAGGTCAGTTGGTGTCTATGGTGTTGAGGGGACTTGCAAGTACAGCTTTGCCTCTTGGACATTAGAGTAGGTAGTTTGTAATGTTGAGCCTCTATTGTCACCCATTTTGAAAGGGATGCAGGAGACGCGGAAGAGAAGAGCACACACAATGTAGGTGCTGTCAACCAATGTTAGGACAGCCTTATTGCACTTTGATATATATATGAATAAAGAATATGGACAGTCACTATACATAGGCACACCCAAGGGCCTTTTACCCCAACAACCTCCCACTAAAAGGACAATGGGTCAAGCAGTGAAAAAACAAAAAAAAAGAAAAGAGACAGGGTGAGGAATCATGACATCTCACCGAATGCTGAATCGGAAAGCTAGCTGTGCAATATGTGGCGAGAATCTCCTCACAAGAAGAGTCAAGCATCCTTGATTCCATGACATCCAGGAGATAATCAATCCCGTGGCTCTAGAAAATAGAGAAATCCATGATTTTTTCCCATGAAGCAAGCAACACAACTCAAATGCACGACTGTAAAGTATCACAGTGGTGCATAGCATCACCGCAATGCATAAAAGATAGCGGAGAGCATACAAACTCTCCAAGGTCAATTATTGAAAGAGGGCCAGCATCCTAGACACAAGTCAAATGAGGTCTCAAGACAGTATGCAGCCTCAGCAAAGCAAAAGGCTGATATATGGTTGTAGAATCAGCCATAAAGCACACTGAACACGCATCAAGAGGCCTGAGAGGTGTCTACGTCTCATAAAAGATAGCATGACGGCTGCATAGAACTTGCTAGACATCTAAATCCCAAAACCTGTAAGCTGTAAAGTCACCATCTCCATAACCAAGGAGTATGCATCTGCGTGACATAGGCTCATGTGGCATACTAACAGATGCCTGGCAACCAAACATCCTCAAGTGATCATAGGACACTCCATGCCTCATGTGGAGTAATCGCATCCAAAGGGAAACACGATGTTGGATTAATCAAGTAGACTTCTGTCATAAGGGCCTCAACCCAAAATCCATAAGACAACCTAGCTATGGTAAGCATAGAACCAACCTTTACCTGTAAAGTCAGGCACATGCCATGAGCAATCCCATAATATTGTGGGCATAAGAAATCAATGCCATATTGCTGATAAGAGATTCGTAAGCTGGGAGAGATAGCATGACTCTCATAATCCATCTGCAAGCATCTAGGCCTACTACTAGTAGAATCCATAAAATTGTCAAGCATAGTAACAACATCCTCAATCTGTACCAAAGGGTAAGCCTAAAAACGGTGGGTAGCATGATCCATGAAGGTCACGAAATACGACACTCCACCAAGTGACTAGGAAGGCATAGGTCCATATACTGCAACATGGACTAGATCTAGAGGAGCAAGCCTCACACAATCGCCATAAGCCAAAGAGGCTCTGCATTGACCATGAGTACAATGAGGGAAAGTAGCATGGGGAAGAGCATGCAATAAGCCCATATCACATAAAGCATCCATCTCAGTGTGTGGTACATGGCCCAAGCGACAATGCCATAACAATGCGTGTGGTATATGCGTAACTGCAACCATAGAATCTCCCACATGAGAGACATTCACTACATAATCATTGCCATATCTAGCACCTCTGGCCAATACCAAGAAACCACAATGGATTTTCCATGAAGTATCCCCAAGAGAGACAAAATATCTTGCACCATGTAACTGACTGACAGAGATTAGGCTCTTACTGAGAGCGTAGGTATATGCAAGACATCACAAAGCATAAGAGAATACCCATTTGGCAAAGCCAAGTGTATATCACCTGTACCAATAACATGACAATCTTGCTCAAGGCCCAAAGAAATACATCCGTCAACCTCCCTATAAGAAGATAACCAAGCTCTATATGGAGTAACATGACAAGATGCCATATTGTCTAAAAGCCAATCAAAGGTATAGGCCATATCATTGAGCAAGTAATTTGTAGAGTAACACGATGTTAGGAGTCTAGGCTCACCTGCATCATCATGGGTAACTACATGCACCATACCACTATCAACAGTGGTCTCACCTATTGTATCACTGACTCTACTCTCATGTCTAGTGTGACACAATCTTTTCTGCTCTCTAATCCACTTGAAGCATTTACACTTCACATACCCTGTATTTCCACAATGAAAGCAAACAAAAACTATAAAACCTATAGAAGAGGACAACTGCTCTGTAATAGCATGAGCAATGTTTTCCAATACATCCAAGGAGCTCAAAGAATCAGGGGAACTCTCATCAGAGAGAACATGCTCATGAAGAGGACTGTCTGCACGACTAGAAGAGCTGGAAGTCGTCATAGCATACTGCAAAGGGGACTCATCCAAACTAGAAGGGGAGAACACAAAGGTATCAACCACGGATGCAAAAGCTCCCACATAGACAAGCCTAGTAGACAAAAGCATGAAATATCCAACATCTGTAGCTCGCGGCCATAAAATCATAAGCATGCCTCGGAGCCATAAATGCATAAGCATCCCCGAAACATAGGAGTATACATAACTTTGCAGTGTCTCATACCATGTGCTGACATACATGTCCAGCCAAGAACGGTAGGTGGCAAATAAACTTGCAAGAATCAAGCTCCAATAAAAGCCCAAATATCTATGTAAACATACACAGGCAATAGTAGCCCCAATAGCATAGATGCCATACAACAGAGAAGCAAGATGGCCATAACTGTAAATCCCAAGCACTATCAAAGTCCACTGATCAGTAAGTATTCCGCATATCAAATGCAAACAAGCAATCACAACTCAATAGGCGATTGCCAAAATAAGGGAGCAGTTCACTGCCCAATACCTGTAAGTGCATCCAAGTAATAGCCAAGATCCATAATCAGAGCATCAAATCCCATATAGCGTCCAAGGTCGTAATGGAAAAATCCTAGTCATAACAAAAAAATCCAAGTCAATGTCCAACTGCTCAAGGGAATACTCAAATGAATGTCAAGACGAGCTCAAAAAACTACCATCCACAGCCAAAGCATAAAGCATTCACCAAGAAATCATAACCCATACTGGGTAGCCTAGGCATAAACCATGTCATAGATGAAATTCCAGCTACAAAGAAGTGATATTCAAACCCAAATCAAGCTCTAATCTTAGCTCAAAAGAATTCCAAAGCATAAACAAGACATGTGGCATAGTCCAAATACATCATGACATCATACCGAGTAGCCGGGAGCAATAGCTTCAGTCTTGAAGTTTTCAGTAGAAAATAACAGTCCAAAACTGAGTAAAATAATTCTCAAACCAAGCTCAAATCAAGTGCCAACTCATAGGCATACATTCCCAGGCATGTAGGCACCAACCGAGCATAATTGGGCATCAAATGACCATGTAAAATGAGCATAAAATGTAATGATAGGGGGCTGCCCTATTTTGGGCTGCTTGTGGACTATCTAAAATAGTCAATGACTAATCAATATCAGCTCCAAAACCATCTCACATGATAGGCATACATTCCCACATCATTCAGGGAGCATTCGAGACCAATCGGGTGACCAATGTCAATGCCAATGTGGCCCAAACATAAAATGCTAATGTAGCACTGCTCTAAACTTTCTGTGAATAGTGTTAGATTGAAGTAAATCAGCCCATAAATCAATTCCGAGTCAAATTCCAAGTGCCAAGATCAAATGCCAAGTGCTGGGGGCTCTCATGAAGCCATTTTGAAGTGCCAAAGAGTGCCAACAAGGAGGGGAGCTGAATAAAGAGGATCACGAGCTACTTTCAAGTGCCAAAAATTGGTGCAAACTGTAGGGAGGGGGACTGATCATGTTTTTGATAAAGGGGGGGCTCAAGGGAGACACAAGGGGGCTCAAGGAAGCCAATAGAAGCCTCCAAACCAAGCCTCAACAAGCTAAGTTCAAGGGGAGAAGCTTCAATCTTCAAGGGGGAAGCTCATCAATGGCTGGCCCAACCTGTAAACCCTGTTGTACCTATGTGGACTGAAATGAATGAGAGAGAACAAGATTTCATACCTTGTGTAGATGTCGGGAAGAGCTCACGAAGGAGTGACTCTGATACCAGTTGAAAGGGATGCAGGGGACGCAGGAGAGAAGAGCACACACAATGTAGATGCTGTCAACCAATGTTATGACAGCCTTATTGCACTTTCATATATATATGAATAAAGAATATGGGCGTTCATTGTACACAGGTAGGCCCAAGGACCTTTTACCCCAACACATTTGAGAGAGCTTGTGGACATTAGCAGTGCTAGGTTGAGGCAGTTTAGGGACTAATTTGTTGAGGCTCTGTAGAGTTAGTGGTCTTATGTTGGATGTGCTTAGCAGCTTGAGCTCTTGGTGGTTTTGGTTCTAGATTTATCATTTGATCTTGCATGGTCAAGCTTGAGGGTTATAGTTGAAGGGTGCCATTGGCAGTCTTGGCTTTAGATACCCATATCTAGGTATTGCCCTCATAATAACCTTGCACCTATAATAGGGTCTTAGGGATCCATCTCAGTTTGATCATTCTTTTATGCCCAGAATGTCTTCTTTGCCTCCTTGGTATTGAGTATTGCTTTCTAATTGTGATGTCATGTTTGAGTATGTCAAGGTGGTGGTCTTTGATGTCTAGGGACCCATTTCAATTTGGTTTCATGGGTCTTGGTTTCGCTTGCGGTGTGCGTTGGCATTGAGACTTGGCGAGTTGTGACAAGAATTCACCACCCCCCTTTTCAAACTTAGTTGTGGGTGTCTCTATCAGTGGCTTTGCGATCTTTGATAGAGTCGTGCTACCCTTACTGAAATTCATCACTATGTGTACATTGTCAATGGCAAGGTGGATGCATTGCGACTCATAATCAACATGACAGTGGGTTTGTTTTTAAAACGTGTGTCCTAGTAGTGATTCCATACCCACATCTTTTGCATTCAGCAACACATAAAAGATTATAGATATGCTCTAAGACTTGATAAATACTGTGACTCTGCACTTTCCCATAAGTGCATGTGATTGACTCCCAAAAGGATTGAGCTTTGTGTTTGTGGGTTGTAGCTGCGATTTGCCGATTTGGATCCAATAATCATGGGTTAGAATGTTACAATTAACTTATTCATCTATCAATGCGTCAAACGAGGTCCTATTTTGAGAAATGATTGTTATATGCAAGTAGACACATGCTACAACTTCTTCATCCTTATCTTTTATCTCTGTGAGGGCTAGCAACTCTCACATTGACAAGGGGTTCTAGCATCAGGGGTTCGTGGAGTGGATGCATTGGAGGATGGTACCTCTTGATGCAACTATCATTGAAAAACCCTATGCCCTCACCATCTAGGGCTTCTAGTTCCACATTACTTGTTTGACTGATGGCATAGACTGTAAAAGCTCCTAAGCCTCTGAATTTCATCTTTTGCTTATGCCTCTTTACCAAATACAATAGTACAAGGTTGCCCTAGTCAAAGTCCCATTTTTTGACGTGCTTGTCAAACCAACTTTTCCTTCGTGCCTTCTCACAAATCAGTGCATGTGTTGCCAGAAAATTGGAGTCTCGGATAAGCGCTCCAACTCAGCTACACGATCCGTTCATACTTTCCTTCCTTCCCATATCTCTTGGATGGCTACCCTTAGACTAGGAACAAAGAATTATGTTGGTAGAATAGCTTCTGTACCGTAGGTCAATCAAAAAGGAGTTTCTCCCACAACCGTTTTCTAGGTTGTCTAGGCCCATAGTGCTACCATCAATTTATTGTCCCAGTTGCTGCGCAAGGCAGAGACAACCTTGGTCAGCACGTTCACTAGAAATTTACTCGTGGATTCTGCTTGACCGTTTGCCAAAGGATAGTAGGGTGAGGACTTTCGATGTATGATTAGGAAGGTGGACAAGAGGTGGGCAATCACTTCGTTGATGAAGTGCATGCCTTGTTCACTAACCACCTCGATGGGAGAGCCAAATTGTGAGATCGCTTGTTTCCAAAGAAGCTTGGATGTGGTTCTAGCATTGTTCTTTCTAGTAGCTCGAGCTTTGGCCCACTTTGTAAGGTAATCCATGGGAACTATGATATATCTAGCTTGTGAGTATTGTGCATTTTTTGAATGGTTGTTTTGCAATAATAGGGGTCAGCTCCATTTTGTCCCTCCAAATATGTACCTTGGTCCATTAGCACTCATCACAATGCTTCATGACTCTTGCTGCATCACGAAAAAGGGTAGGCCACATAGTTTTTTGAATGGTTGTCTTCTAATAATAGGGGTCAACTCCATTTTGTCCTTCCAAATAGGTACCTTGGTCCATTGGCACTCATCACAATGCTTCATGACTCTTGCTACATTATGAAAAAGGGTAGACCACCATAGTTGAGATTACAACACCTTGTGGGCTATCATGTCTCCGTTGAAATATCCTCCCACAATTTTGTTGTGCACCTCTATGAGCATATTGTGAATCTCATGCTTGCACATGCATCTATGCAACAAGCCATCTTGTCCTAGCCTATAGAGTTGACTAGCTATGAGTTGATATGGTTATATCTTGAGGATGAGATGCCTAAGTCAAGCCTCCTCAATGGGTCTCTTAGGTAGTTCATACTCCAGCACTTTGACTATGTCATCTGCCCACTAGTACAACGTTAAATCTGCTCTAAATAAATCTCTCTCACTAAGCAAGTTAAAGAGGCGTGCATTCCACAAGTTGCCCATTATACCTTATCCATTGGTTTCTCCAGTGGTGGGTATGTGTTGAGTGTTGAAATGACCTATTTTTTTACTGATTTTTGTTGTTTTTGAGAGCTGAATGGTTGATTTTATGAGATGATTGATTGGTTTGGAAGTGGTTTGAGAGTGTTTTGGATAGGTTGGAATGGTTTTATTAAGCTCATGATGTTTATTAGTAGAGGTGTAAAGTTCTGTTGATGATCTGATATGTTCTGTTTGGTCCTGATAGCTTCTGTTGAGCTTATGTTTTGTTCTGTTTTCTCTCTGTATGGAAGGATGGAGTATTGATTGATATGTAAAATATTACACGGCGCAGCGAACAGAATCTGAGAAAGAGATAGAGAGTACACAACAGATAAGAGGGGAATCAGTAAATTCTTTAACTCCAAACAACTGATACAAAGATGGCTCTGTCCACCCGTGCGCTTCCACTGTGTGAAGCTTAGATGGCGATCTAGACAGAAGATAGGTGAAGAGCTTAAGGCTAGCTGGAACAACAACTCTGACTAGGTGAAAGATGAGTGAGAGATGGCTGCGAAGGGGTTTAGCTTTTATAGCCGGCGAAGGTCGTTAGGTCGGCCTGCTGACCGACCTACCATATGAGCCTCCACTAGTCGGCCAGGGAATATTCCAGGGAATATTCCCTTTACCATCGGGCCGGGGGCGCTGTCCCCGGACCCCTGCCAGGGGGGCCGCTGGCCCCCCTGGGACCCCCCCAGCCAGGGGCAGCTTCCGCGGCCCCCGGACACCACAATAGGGGCCCCTTTTAACTCCCTTACCACGCAACTCAATTCAATGTGCCTCGAGTTGCTACCAGCTTAACCACTCCATCTAACCCAAAGATTAGACCCACAACAGTCACCTTTTTGCCATCCGGTCACATAGACCTCATCTGATATACAAGTCAGGACTCAACCAATGTCCGGGCTCACATTTGGCTTCTCCTCATAATGGGGGCCTTACAACTTTGAGCACCATGGATCATTGGTAGCACCTAATGAGGGTGGGGCATTGATCATATCTAACACCCCCCCTCAATGTCCACCCATAGGTGAACTATCTCCTCGGCCCAATGCCGAGTCTCTGAAGATGAACTTGAAGCAGATCCTTCGTAAGTGCTTTGGTGAAGATATCTGCTCCATTCTCCTCTGTTGGACAGTAGACCAATTCCACTATCCCATCCTCCATCAAATCACGCACATAGTGATACTGGATCTCTATATGTTTGGTGCGTGCATGAAACACTGGATTTTTGGCAATGGCGATGCAACTCTGATTGTCACATCTCAGCACAGTTGATTCTTCATCCTGCACTCCCATATGCCATAGAATCCTTCTCAACCATACGGCCTCACATGCAGCAAAACAAGCTACCTTGTACTCTGCTTCGGTAGAAGACAATGCCACTGTTGGTTGCTTCTTACTAATCCAAGAGAAAATTCCTGAACCCAAAGAGAAACAATAACCAGAAACTGACTTCTTGGAATCAATGTCTCCTGCCCAATCTGAGTCACAGTTTCCCACAAGAGAAGTTCCGAAACTGTATGTGATACCATAGTCAAGAGTTTTCTTCAAGTATCTGAGCACCCGCATCCCAGCCTTCCAATGACTCTCATGAGGCTTGTTTGAGAACCTACTCAAAACACCAACAGTAAAACTGATATCTGGTCTGGTGTTACACAAGTAGATCAGACTACCGACCAACCTCCTATACCTCCCAATGTCTGCTAGTGCTGATGTATCCTCGACGGATAACTTTGCATTCACCTCCATAGGTGTAGCTATCTCCTTGCACTCGGTCATGCCAAATGCCTTCAAGATCTCCCATGCATACTTCTTCTGAGAGATGAAGATCTTTCCTAGCTCTTGCCAGACTTCAATCCCCAAACAATAGTGCAGCAAGCCCAAGTCTGTCATTTCAAACTCAGAACTCAAAGCCTTTTGAGTTTGGTTGATCATATCTTCATAGTCACCTGTAATAAGAAGGTCGTCCACATATAGGACAATCACTACAGACTTTTTACCATCCCTGTAAACATACAAGTTAGCATCTGAGGCACATCTTTTGAAGTTTAGGTTTAAAAAGAACCTATCTATCCGCTGGTACCATGCTCTGGGGGCTTGTTTCAGCCCATACAATGCCTTCTTCAGTTTACACACTTTGTTCTCAGAATGGGGGGCCTCAAACCCTGGTGGCTGAGCCACGTACACCTCCTCCTTGAGGTCACCATTTAAGAACGCTGACTTAACATCCATTTGGTACACTGGCCACTTCTTGTGGGCAGCCACTGCAAGTACTGTGCGAATAGTGGTCATTCTGGCAGTTGGGGCAAATGACTCTTGAAAATCAAACCCTTCAACTTGTGAAAATCCTTGGGCAACCAGTCTAGCTTTGTACTTTTCTAAGGTACCATCAGCCTTGTACTTTACCTTCCAGATCCACTTGGTGCCAATTACCTTCCGCTTTGCTGGTCGATCCACTAGCTCCCAAGTGTCATTCTTCATTATGCTGTCATCCTCCGCCTGCATAGCAGCCTTCCATGATGGATCTGCAAGTGCTTCTTCTAAGTCAGTTGGCTCCTTTACTTCTCTCATAATCTCAACCATCAAGGCCATATTGACTATGTGAGCAGAAGCCCTCCTTTGCTCCTCTATTCTCTGAGACCTCCTTGGTCCATCTGCCTTCTCCTCAACAGATGCAGGCATAGGATTATTGTGGTCATAGAGCTGCTTCACCCAGCGCGGCAATGGCTTTTCCGGTGGGGTGATGTCAGGTTGGTGAACTTTTTTCTCATCATCTGAAGATGATGCTTTCTCCTCCTTAAGGATAGGGATAGATCTCGGGACAGGTTCATAGTGGACTACTTCTTCGCTTGATGATAAAGTGGAAGAACTTGCCTTCTCCTCCTCCACTATATGCGGCTCCTCCTTGAACACCACATCACGGCTCGCGATGATCTTCTTTGCCTCTTGGTCATATAATTTGTAAGCCTTCTGCTCATCACTATAACCCAAGAAGATACATTTTCTGCTTTTTGGTTGTAACTTGTTTCTCTTCTCATCTGGAACATGTGCATAACATTCACATCCAAAAATTTTGAAATGTGAGACAGATGGTTCTTACCAGTGTAAGCCTCATGAGGTGTTTTTCCCTTGAGAGCCTTTGTATAGCTCCGATTTAGAATGTAGACTGCAGTATTAATAGCTTCAGCCCAAAAATGGTTAGGCAATCCCTTGCCCTTTAGCATGCATCTTGCCATCTCCACAATGGTGTGATTCCTGCGTTCCACAACACCATTCTGCTGAGGTGTGTGAGGCGTCGTCAATTGACGCTTGATCCCTTTGCTCTTGCAAAAGCCTTCAAACTCCTTTGAGTTGAACTCACCACCACCATCTGTTCTAAATTTCTTCACACTTTTCCCTGTTTCATTCTCAACAAGTATTAGCCATTCTTTAAACTTACCAAAAGCTTGAGCCTTATCACGAAGGAAGTACACCCACATCTTCCTACTGTAGTCGTCGACAATCAACATAAAATAAGAAGATCCCCCCAAGGCCTGTGTAGGCATCTTACCACACAAGTCAGCATGCACCAACTCTAGAGGACCCTGTGCTCTATTCTTGCTTTCTTGTGGAAATGCCTTTCTCTGTTGCTTGCCCATCATACAAGCTTCACATGGTTCCTTCAATTCAGTTATTGTAGGTAGGTGAGCAACCATACCTTGCTTTTGCATCTCCTTCAATACTGCAAATCCGATGTGTCCAAACCTTTCATGCCAAAGCTTACTTGTGCCCACTCCAGCGGTGGCTGTAAGAGCACTTAGCTCATACAAGTTGTTCCTTCTTTCTCCTTTGCCAACAATTGTGCCAGCACTATCAATAATTTCTGCACCTGTCTTCTTGAACCTCACTTCATGACCAAGATCAGTTATGGCAGCAACTGATAAGAGATTTCTCCTGATTTCGGGAACATACAACACATTTGAAAGCTTTTTGACTTCACCATTTGCAGCAACAAAAGAAATAGTACCTGTGCCCGCAGCAGGGCATTTAGCATCATTTCCAACCGTCACAGTGATGGATTCTTGTAGAGGCTGCATAGAACTGTATAGACCTTTCTTGTTGGTCATGTGACGGGAGGCCCCACTATCCAACACCCATGAGTCAGTGGTAGATTCTTCTTGCGCCGAGGAGCACACTTCCTCAATGGTCGCCATGAATAATTCCAACTCTGCTTCAGCCGTATTGGCTGTCTCTTTCCCTTTACTTTTAAGGGTACCATTCTTTTCATCTGCCTTCTTGACACGACAATCTGCAATTGCATGTCCTTTCTTCTTACAGTAGAAGCACTCTCCTTGAAACTTCTTCTTGCCGCCCTTCTTCTTTTTGTCACCATCATTTTTGGTGGAGGAAACACCTTTGCCTTTTGCATTGGCAGAGAATGCAGCATCTCCATTGTTGCTTCCTTCTCGGGCTTTCAGCCTCAACTCCTCCTCCATTAATAATGCACAAAACTCCTCAAAAGTCAAAGCTTGAGGTCTCACCTGAGTATTAAGGGCAGTTACTAGTCCATCAAACTTTTGTGGACAAATCCGAAGACACCTCCGAGCTAGCTCTTCGCTAGTCTTTTGTATCCCAGCGCCAGCCATCTGGTCGCGCAGATTCTTAATCCGAGTGATGAATGCTTCAACCGTCTCTCCTTCAGCAAACTTCTCCGCTGCTAGTTGATTCTCCAAGTTTTGAATCCTTGTTTGGTTTCGTGTTTCATACTGACTCCTTAGTACATTCCAAGCCTCTGACGCTTTGGTTGTATGCTGAATCAGAGTCAAAACACTGTCAGAACAGCTGTAACTAAGGCACACAATGCATCTGCATTCCTTCGTTTCCAAGCTCGTAGAAGATCTGCATTCGGAGGAATCATCACACTAGGATTTGATGGGTCGAGGGTAGGCTGTGGTTCTGCGTCAGTCCCCAGCACAGTCTCCAGAAGCTCATAAGAATCAAGGATAGTTGTAATTTTGAACTTCCACAAGGTGTAGTTTGTACCATCTAACTTGCCTTCGCTGAAGGTTGGTGGACGAATCCTCAGTGTTTGAATAGCCGGTACAACAGCACCACCTCCTGCACCGCTTCCTGATGCGCCAGAACTGCTTCCCGGAGTCGACATCGTTTCCCTTTGCCTGTTGAAGCCTTTGCCTCTTGCACGCTCTCCGATCTCTAGAGCCCCCTGGGCTCTGATACCATGTAAAATATTACACGGCGCAGCGAACAGAATCTGAGAAAGAGATAGAGAGTACACAACAGATAAGAGGGGAATCAGTAAATTCTTTAACTCCAAACAACTGATACAAAGATGGCTCTGTCCACCCGTGCGCTTCCACTATGTGAAGCTTAGATGGCGATCTAGACAGAAGATAGGTGAAGAGCTTAAGGCTAGCTGGAACAACAACTCTGACTGGGTGAAAGATGAGTGAGAGATGGCTGCGAAGGGGTTTAGCTTTTATAGCCTGCGAAGGTCGTTAGGTCGGCCTGCTGACCGACCTACCATATGAGCCTCCACTAGTCGGCCAGGGAATATTCTAGGGAATATTCCCTTTACCATCGGGCCGGGGGCGCTGCCCCCGGACCCCCGCCAGGGGGGCCGCTGGCCCCCCTGGGACCCCCTAGCCAGGGGCAGCTTCCGCGGCCCCTGGACCCCACAATAGGGGCCCCTTTTAACTCCCTTACCACGCAACTCAATGCAATGTGCCTCGAGTTGCTACCAGCTTAACCACTCCGTCTAACCCAAAGATTAGACCCACAACAGTCACCTTTTTGCCATCCGGTCACATAGACCTCATCTGATATACAAGTCAGGACTCAACCAATGTCCGGGCTCACATTTGGCTTCTCCTCATAATGGGGGCCTTACAACTTTGAGCACCATGGATCATTGGTAGCACCTAATGAGGGTGGGGCATTGATCATATCTAACATGATAGGGTTTGCGATTGTTTGAAAGCTTATTGAGTGATTTTTGATGGTTTGGAATGGTTTTGATATGAGTTGTGTGGTTCTGATGCTTTCTGTTGACCTTCTGTAACTGTATGCTGAGCTTCTGTGAGCCTCTGTAGACCTTCTATATGCTTCTGTATGTGTTTTGTTGGATGAGAGTGTAGCTTGGGAAAGTTTTCTAGCCTTGGAAAGAGGTGAATGCAAGTGCAAAAAAGCTAAAAGAAGTCAAAGAAGTAGTTGTTGAAGACTCAAGTAAAGAGTGGAGTGAAGTGACAGTGGTGAGCTATGAAGAGTCACTGTAGTGGCTCTGGTGCCTCTTCATATCAGACATACCTCTTGGGAGGTGCATCCACGACCTAATAAGGATTATTGAGGGTGATTATTGAGTATTTTAGTGAGGATATGATGTACTATTGATGGAGAGAGAGAGAGAGAGAGCCAGAGATAGTCAAATCTATCAAAATAGTGTAACTGTATATGAGAGATTGAGAGAGAGAACTATGAAGACATTGAAGATGAATAATATGTGATGTATTCAAATTCAAAGATGGTGTATTCCTTTGTGTTCTTTGTTCTATTGATGTATTTTTTGAAGATGTTGGAGAATATGATTGATTCTATCAAATCCGTGGGAGATATCTACTATGATGCTGTGTGAAGAATTGTTGTTTTCTTTGTTTTGATGATCAAAAGAATGAAATAAAAGCTTATTGATGTTACAAGATAGATTTCTTGCAAGAGAATTCACTTTTCCTTGGTGTTTCTCTTAGGGCTCCATGTTTTTTGGTGTGCAGCCGGGGAATCTTGCCATCAACAAGCACCAGAAGAAGCTGAAAATGAAGGAAATGGCATTGCCAAGAAGAGAAGAATTCAATGGATGTTTGTAAAGTTCCTTCTTCCACTGAAGAGTTGGAATTTCTCATTATTAAAGCCACTTTCCACAAGAAGTTCATCCCACAATGGCAGAAACATATCACCATCATGATGCATGCTCTATGTGGTGGACAGTTTCCTCTTCCTGAAGAAGCACCAGAAACTTGCATCTTGGTGGCAAACTGTTTAGGAACAAACTGAAGAGCAGAAACAGAGAGAATGACCATCCATGGAAGATTTGGCATTCATTGAGAAGTTTCCAGACATCATCAAGTGGGAAATAGTCAAGAAGCTTTAGGAGTCTTGGTCTGTAGAGGTTCACGAAGACAAGAAGGACAAAAGCTGGAACTTGTTCATGGATGCTCAACAACAAGATACATGGAATGCTTGGTGCACTGATAATCTTCTGTTTGTTCAATTAGCAACCCGCTAGAAGTTGGTAGACAGAGTGTTCTTTACAACATACACTATTGAAACCATCAGAAGCTGGCATTACTATGATGATGGCACCACCACAATGCTTAGACATATGCATTTTGACACCTTCAGAACTGAATACCTTCCTCTGTGTAGTGGCATGAAAGCAAAATTCAAGGACGTTGAAAAGGAAGAAGTAAAAGAAATGTTGGCAAGAGAGTCCTCCAGAGACTGAAGCCTTTTGTTATCCCTCTGTGGAGCACTAACAACATAGTGGAGCCAATCCCCTGATGAATGACGCAATAAAGAGACAAGTGTTAGAACGAGTCCAGAGGTACGTGAGAAGAGAGAAGGCAAAAATCAAAGCTGAGAACGAGCTCGCAGCAGAAGCCGCCTTTGACGCCCTTGCGGAACTCTTTACAGAAGTCCCAATGGCACATCAAGCCCTTCCTCCTCTTACTGGAGGCCCACTTCCAAGCCAGATCTGTCCTAGAAATATTGACGACAGGCCAGTGAATGTAGTTCTGTTGCCAGTTTTTAAGGGAGAGTACAATGAAGACCCCGATCTTCATGTAGCAGAGTTTATGGTAGCATGTGTGGCTAACAATGCCAGAACCCCTGAGCATTGGTTAGCAATATTCCCCGCCACTTTCAAGGGCACGGTGTTTCAGTGGTATGAGAGACAAGCAGCAAGAACCTTTGGCACATGGGACGAGTTGGCCTTCCTCACTAAATTCAGGTGTGAAGGTTTTGAAGAGCGGATGCGAGAGGAATTTATGAATTTAAGTCAGTCCTCTGGAGAAAGAGTAGAAGATTATGTCTCACGAATGGAATCCATCCTGAAGAGATGGACCAACCATAATCTAGATGATGGCATTCAGAAGGGGGTGTTTCTCAGAGGATTACAACCAGAAGTCCGTAAGTTTGTGGAGCTACAAAGACCAGCCACACTACAAGCTGCAACAGAAGGTGCAAGACTGTACGATGAAGTGGAAGCTAGATTGGCGATGAATCAAGGAAGAGGAGTGCTACCTCCTGTGATGTTAGGAATGATGTACCCACCAAATGCAATCCCAGGGACTTTCCCCTACCCCTACCAACAGATGCCCCCAGTATCACAGTACAGTGCACCAAATCCATAGTGGCCACAATCAATGCCTCAAATGATGGTTCAACCACAACAACAATGGTCTCAACCAATTTTCCCAATGCCAAATCAGCAGCAACAGTGGAACCCTACCAACTGGAGCCAACAGCCAATAGTTCAAACGGGAGCTCTGAATCAGAATCAGAACAGAGACCCCTCTGCACCAGCCCAACCTGTTTATGCAGTGATTACAGAGACTCCTCAAAACCCTATTGCCAGTACCTCAGGAGGAGAAAGCTTGAAGGATTATTTATCCAAATTAGTTGCCAATATAAAAAAGGAGTTGATGGATGTGATTACAGAGCAGCTACAGACATTGAAAGTGAATACCGCTAGCATATCCAACATTGCAGGAGCAGGAAGAGATGTGATGCGGTCAAATACTTGGTGTGATAGGTGTCATCAAGCAGGCCATTTAGCCACTGAATGTACACGAAAGCCAACAGTCCCTGGGGCCTTCTGTTCCTACTGTTTGCGAAAGAACCATATAGAGGATATTTGCTCTCTGAAGGAGATGCATGATAGGAGAAGGAAGGAAGAAGACACAAGATTCAACTTGCTAGAATCCAAATGACAACACAGGATATTGGACCCAAGCCTAGAGAGTTTGGTCCTAATTTCGGTCCAAGGAGGTTTCCCTCTTAAAGTTACAGAGGAAGACAGTCTGGCGGTGGTCAGACCTTATGCAGTCGATGCAAAGGAGAAGTCCATGCTGCAAAAGACTGTCCAAGCCCAGCCCCAGTGAAAAACAGTGCAACTGATAATCCAGCCAAGGCCCAAGAGCCTACCTCCAATTTAGTGGAATTGGAATTTTTTGCCATCACGCAAGCAAAGAAGAAGGAACCACCTATCCAAAAAGAAAATAATCCTCCTGCCAGAACAGTGAAGTTCAATCTTCCAACAGAAGACTAGAACAGAACAGAGCCTGACAGTGCCATACAGAGCACCACAGTGCCACAGAGAGTCACAGATACAATTCCAGAGACACGACCAGAGGTCCAGGAGATAGAAGAGAAGAAAGTGCCACAAGTGGCAGAAGAAGGACCCATGATGCTCCTGTTGGAAGAAAAAAGGAAAATAAAAATGGGTGTCGCCCCATTCCCTAACCGGTTAGAGAAGCCAATGGATCCTATTAAGGAATACGATATGGTCAGAGATCTAGATACCTTTAAACCAAACCTCACATTCCGAAAATTATTGATGTTGTCTCCTAGTTGCCGAAAAAGGTTCAAAAGTATACTAACAAGAAGACGTGGCTTAAGGATTGCTCCCTTAATAGCAACAAAGTCCAACCAAGCTCCAGAGCCTGTAAAAGAAGTGGACGTGGCTAACGCCTTCCCAGATCCGGGTACCCCAGAGACTGGTGTGTGGATTGAAGGTTGCTTTATTGCAAATGCACTGATTGATGGTGGCTCATCAGTGAACATTATGACGGATGCGACAATGAAGGATCTAGGCCTACAAGGTGTGCAACCAACCCAATGGCTCATCAGACTGGCGGATCAGAGCAGAATCAAGCCTTTGGGCATTCTCCCATATGTGAAGACTACAATGGCTGGAAAAGATTATTGGCTAACCTATCTGGTGGTGAAGCCAAACTCTTATGGTACATCCTACCCCCTATTACTGGGCAGACCATGGCTTTTTGAAGCCAGACCAAGAACGGATTGGTTCAAAGGAACCTTAACCTTGGGTAGAGGGCCTAATAAAGTGGTGTTGAAGCTATATGGTGCTCAAAAAGGACATGGATCCACCTCCTTGGAATTATCTTCTGACTCCCATAATGAGGCTATAGATGGAACATCAGCAGACGAAGATGCTGTCAAACAAATCCTTCCCAAGAAAACAGTGGCATGTTCCTTAACAGTGGATACTGTAAGCCAACTTCCAAAAGATGCAAAGCCCCTGTCAATGGGTGAATACTTCCTGCCTGAACCAGGAACGATTTCCGAAATCACTTCTGAGAGTGAGATAGAAGCATGGATGTACTGCTCTCCCTGCTACATGGCCACAGCAGAGCTAGAGACAGAGGCAGAAGATGAAACAGAGAACATGTTCTTCTCTTACAGAGCTCCTACAAAGACAGAGATAGAGACAGAGACCGAAGAGGATGGAGATGATATTGAAGAAGAAGGTTATGAAAGCGAGATGGAAGAGTCTATCCCACCCAAAGAAGATACATATGAAGAAGAAGTTCCAGAAACATCAGAAGCAGACGAGCTCATGTTGTGGGACAGAATGGTGATGGTACCATTTGGTCTGGTAAATGGATTTTCTCATATGCAAAATCTTTATAAGAAATGGTTAAAGAAGACCACGCCGTCTTTCAGCAGTGGCTCTTGCCGTCCTCAACCATCCTTGCCAAGAAAAGATGATGATGATGCACTGTGCCAACAAGCACTAGTCCCACAAACCCAATAGAAATCAGAGGGTCTCTATTATGTGATGTTCCTGGATGCGTCATCAGAAGATGAGTCTTCAAGACAAGAGGTAAGTAATCGTGAAACCAAACTCGAAACGGCTCTAATCCCATTTCAACATCTCAAGGAGCAACCTAAGTCTCCACCAAAAGAAGAAGTTGGTTCTAATGGAACATCAGAAGAGGACACCACCCCCTTTAAGGAGTCGGATCTGTATCCAGAAGCAGTCCGTGGGACCTTCATCCGTGAAGTAGAAGGTGAAAGGCAGTTAACTTTTGTGGATGCAGATGGCAGTGAACGCCATTTGAAGGTGGGTAGTAGCCTACCAGAAGAGGAGTTGTCAACTTTGTACAACTTGTTGAAAGAGAATTTGGACGTGTTTGCATGGTCCTACAAAGAGCTGAAGGGGATTGATCCCACAATATGTCAGCATCATATTGATTTGGAGCCTGATGCCAAGCCAGTACGGCAATGACAGAGGCGAATGAATCCAAATTATTCGACCTTGGTGAAAGCAGAGCTGCTAAAGCTTCTGGAAGCCGAGTTCATCTATCCAGTGGCAAATAGCGAATGGGTCTCACCCATCGTGGTTGTACCCAAGAAGAATGGCAAGCTTTATATATGTGTGGATTTTTGCAAGTTGAATTCCAAGACGAAGAAGGATCACTTTCCTATCCCTTTCACAGACCAACTGTTGGACACAGTGTGGCAGGACATGAGCTTTATTCCCTTCTGGATGGATTCAGTGGATACAACCAAGTGCACATAGCAGAAGAAGACCAATCCAAAACAACCTTCACCACAGAATGGGGGACCTACGCTTACCGAGTGATGCCGTTTGGGCTCTACAATGCCCCTGCTACTTTCCAGCGAGTCATGATGGCCGCATTTCAAAATCATCTGCACGACTTTATTGAGGTATATTTGGATGACTTTTGTGTCTATAGTTTGATCCGTGAACACTCGGGACATTTGGAACAATGTTTTGACTGATGCTGGGAGTATGGGATCTCCCTCAACCCCGAAAAATGCATCTTTGGGGTCTCTTCTGGAGTTCTGTTGGGCCACATTGTCTCTGCACAAGGGATATCAACAGACCCTGCAAAGATTGAAAATATCGCAGCTCTGACAGCACCCACCAACCTCAAATAGTTGAGGGGATTCCTAGGCCATGTGGGTTACTACAGAAGGTTCATAGCTCATTTTGCAACAAAGGCAACCTCCTTGCACAAGCTTCTGAGGAAAGAGTAGGGTTTATTTGGACGGAAGAATGTGACAAAGTCTTCAACACTCTGAAGCAATGTCTGATTGAAGCACCCATTCTGCAGCCTCCTGATTAGACGAAGGAGTTCCATGTGCGCACTGATGTTTCCGTTGAAGGGCTAGGTGCTGTCCTATGTCAAAAGGGCCCCTCGAAATTAGATCAACCCATCTATTATGCGAGCCGAAAAGTCACTGATAGGAAACGGAACTATACAGTGACGGATTTGGAGTGCTTGGCAATGGTGTTTGCCCTAGAGAAGTTTCGTCACTACCTACTGTCTACCCACTTTAAATTTTATGTGGATCATGAGGCCCTATCCTTACTGATGAACAAAGTAGATGTGAAAGGACAACTGATGAGATGGTTGCTCTTATTCCAGGAGTTCAACTTTGAGGTGACTACCAAACCTGGTCGTTCCCATGTTCTGGCTGATCATCTGTCGCGTATCCCACAAACTGCAGACGAGGAGCAGGATGATCCAGACCTCCCTGATGCTTTCCTATTCCTGGTAGAAACTGTAACCCCCTGGTATGCAGACATTGCCAATCTGCTGGTGGCAACCCAACAGTACCCTCCTGGTATTTCTAGTCGGGAAAGGAAGAAGCTTATGTTAGAATCAGCCCCCTACACCCTGTTAGGTGGAGCACTGTACAAGAAAGGCAAAGATGAAGTGCTCAGAAGATGTGTTGCAAGAGATGAGATTGGGATTGTTCTGAAGGCTTGCCATGACGAGCCATGTGGAGGCCACTTTGCAGGAGAAGCTACAGCCAGGAAAGCTCTGTTAGCACGTTACTGGTGGCCGACCCTCCATAAGGATGCTTATGATTACTGCAAGCAATGTGATGCTTGTCAGCGAATGGGAAAACCCACCAAAACAAGCGCTGTGCCATTGCAACCTATCCTTCCTTTGAAGCCTTTCGAGAAGTGGGGCATTGACTTCGTTGGCCCAATTGATCCTCCCACCAGAAGGAAACAGAACAGATATATCCTGGTATGTACGGATTATATCACAAAGTGGTGTGAAGCCAAAACCCTAAAGTGGGACGATGGTAACAGTGTGGCCTTGTTCATGTACGAGAATATCATCACCCGTTTTGGCAGTCCCCTAGAGCTTGTAAGTGACAGAGGCACTCATTTCATTAATAAAGTCATGGAAGAGTTGACAGAGCTGTATAAGATCCGCCATCGCAAGTCCACTCCTTATTACCCCAGAGCCAACGACCAAGTTGAAGTCACGAATCGCATCCTCTGCTCGATTCTGACAAGAACCATTGCCGCACATCGTCGTGATTGGGATGATCGACTTACAGAGGTCCTCTGGGCGTACAGAACCTCCCATAAAGCAGCCACAGGACAGACACCCTTTCAACTGGTGTATTGTTGAGATATCGAGCTCCACTCGTGATATGCCAGGGTGACCGTTGTGCATTTATGTCACCGACTTGTCAGTTGTAGATGCGTTGGTACACCGCCCATGAATAATAGCTAGATGACAGCTATCCTTATCTACTCTAGTTTGTGGCTCAGTTAGTATGCCACCTTAGTTAGTTGTCTTTGGTTTTGAGACCCATATATAGGGTTCTTCTATTTCTTTGTAAGAGACTTCTTTTTGGCTTACACAACTAAGAAGAGGAAAACTATTTTTCAGCCTCCACCCTTGTGTGTATTCTCCCATTGTGCAAGCAAGAAAGCTACAAGTGAGACTCCTTCCTTCTCTCCCACAATTTTGACATGGTATCAGAGCCTTGTTCGTAGTAAGGAGCTCAAGAAAGCAAGCCAAGCTCGCGGTGTTCTGGTAAGAGGAGCAGTGTTGCTTTCATTTTCTATTCTGGGAGCAGATATCTGTAGGTAGCACAGCCGAAAATTGCAAGAGTGCATTGTCTCAGGTTGAGACGCCCTTCGCGGTGAAGCAAGAGGACAGTATATGCTGCAGGAAAGGGCTTTAGCCCATGGCGACCCTGTTTTTTTTATTTGAGGCCATTTCGGGGCCTGTTTTGGAGGCAGAAGTTTTCTACACACACTCAGGAAAAGGCTCAGTTTTATGCTGTGCGACCAGTGTTCTACAGGTCGGTGAAAAGTTAATGTAGAAATTGCATCGTATGCTTGTGTGCAGAGACATTGGGAGTTACAGAATCATCCTTGTTGCCTGTTTATGCAAAATTGTCACTAGGAAGTGACTGTGTGGTCAAATACCACTTTCGCCAGTTTTGCAGATTTGCCCTTGTGAGGCTGAAGCTGTGTTCTTTGCAGTGACAGAACTTTTTGTAGTGTTCTGTAATGGCATCTGATTCTCTCTCACAGATTGCCACTGAAAAGCTTGACAAGAACAACTTCCAAGCATGGAAGTTTAGAATGACGAATTTCCTTATGGGAAAAGGATATTGAGAGTTTGTTGCAGGAAATGAAGAAGAACCAGTTCTTCCTGATGTTCCCAATCAACAGCAAATGCAGGCATTCAAAGCATGGCATGAGAGAGCCAGGAAAGTTATGTACTGGCTGTCTATTAGTATTTCAGACTCTATGATTGTGCATATTCAGGATGCAAGTACGCCAAAGGAAGCATGGGATACTTTGTCAAAAATGTATAGCACAAATACACAAGCCAAGAAAATACAGCTTAAGCAAGAGTTGCATAATGTGCAAAGAGAAAATATGAGCATCAATGACTACCACATGAGGGTGAAGAAGATTGCAGATGCACTTGCTTCCATTGGGTCGCCAGTGGAAGATGATGATTTAGTTTCTGTGACCTTGAATGGTCTAGGAAAGGATTATGCACAGTTTCGGACATCCATTTCAGTTCGTGAAAGATTTCCTGATTTTGAGGAGTTGATTGCTCTTCTAATTTCTGAGGAGCAGACAAATGGTGGTGCATCTTCTTCAGGAGGAACTTCAAAAGAAACTGTCTTCTACTCAAATGCTGGAAGAGGTAGAGGCAGAGGTAGAGGAGGCCGATTTGGAGGCCGTGGTAGAAATCAGAATATGCAGCAAACTCAAGAAAACCAGTCCTATGGAGGAGGACATGGTAACTCTGGAGGCAGAGGGAGCCAAAGAGGTCGTGATGGATGGCAAAGAGGCCAAAATGCAAACAGTAATGTTGAATGCTACTACTGTGGTAAAATGGGTCATATGGCTAAAGACTGCTATAAAAAGCAGAATGACATCATGAATGGAAAACTGCAACAAGGGAATTATGCATCTTCTAGTAGACAGGGTGATGACAGAAATGAGCATTTGTTCATGGTGTAGCACATGAACAATTCTGTGACAAATGTAGAAGAAAGCAATGATGTATGGTATGTTAACTCACGTGCATCAAACCACATGACAGGTCATGCAGAATGGATGGAGGATGCAAGGAAAATGGAAAAACCAGGATTTGTGGAGACTGGTGATGATACTGCACATCCTATTGTGCAGATTGGAAAAATTCCTTTGTCTATGCAGGATGGGAAAAAGAAATACTTGTTCGATGTATTTCATGTCCTGAATATCACCAAGAATCTGGTTTCTGTTGGTCAAATGGTTGAGCAGGGCTTGCAGGTCAGATTTAATCATCATGGATGCTTTGTTGAGGATATGAAAAATAAAGGTCGCTTGATAGCAAAAGGAAAGAAGAAGGGCAGAATGTTTACGTTGGATGCAGACATGTCTGAATTGAGTGCAGCAATGTTTGCACATGGGACCGGTGTAGTTGCAGATATTGATATCTGGCATAAACGCATTGGTCATGTTAATGTACAGCGACTTAAATCAATGCAGGCCCAAAATATTGTTGCAGGATTGCCAAAATTCAAGGTTGCAGAAATGCATAAGGTATATGAAGCCTGTCAGTTTGGAAAACAGGCAAGGAAACCATTTCCTAGACATGTTCAAGAGAGTAAGAAGCCATTGGAATTAATCCACTCTGATGTGTGGACTATTAAAGCTGCATCTCTTGGAGGCTGTCATTATTTTGTCACTTTTATTGATGACTATAGCAGAAAAGTTTGGATGTATTTTATGAAAAAGAAAAGAAAAGTTTTTGGGCATTTCAAAACTCTTAAAGCTATGGTTGAAAAATAAACAGGTCTGCAAATAAAATGCCTAAGGTCAGATGGAGGGGGAGAGTACCTCTCAAATGAGTTTGCAAGGTTCCTACAGGAGCATGGCATAAAGCAGCAATATTCATGCAGTCATACCCCACAACAAAATGGAATTGTAGAAAGGAAAAACAGGCATATTGGAGAGGTATCTCGTGCCATGCTCAATGAAAAAGACCTGCCAGATTTTTACTGGGCTGAAGCAGTTGCTACAGCAGTCTATATAATGAACAGGACTCCCACTGTAGCAATACATGGGATGACTCCAGAGGAGAGGTATACTGGTAGGAAACCAGATATTTCGCATTTGAAATTTTTTGGTTGCATTGCCTATGTACATGTGCCAGATGAGTTGAGATCCAAGTTGGATCCAAAAGCTGAAAAGTGCATCTTTATTGGTTACTCTCTGTAGCAAAAAGGGTATAGATGCTATAACCCTTCTACTCATAAGTTTACAGTGAGCAGAGATGTTGTTTTTGATGAGATGAGTAGCTGGTATAAACCAGTAAATGTGATTGATGATGTAGATGCACAAAATGGTAATGCTGCACAGAATTCACAGCAGCAGTCAAAAAATATTAATGGACCTGGAGCGTCCTCTAGCAGTGGTTCACATTCTTCACCATGGACAGGCAGATTGAGATCAGGAGAATCTTCTCAAAGCAATGCAGATAGTGGTATGCAGGTTTCACGAAAAGGAAAAGAGAAGGTAGATCAGCCCATGTTTGATGTGAATACAGGTCACTCTTATGTGGATGGTGAATCCACTGGCTCAGAACAGAGCATTGATGATGAGTTGGGTATCCCCTCTATTGTTACACCTGAAGTAAGGAAGACCAGGGATGTTTTGAGAGCACCTGGGAGTGAACCTATTTTGCGCAGGTCTACGAGAGCTATATATCCTGTGGATAGGCTGAAATATGATGGATTTACCGCCATTCACTATGCATATATGGTCAAAGTGATACAGGAACCAAAACCCACTTCTTTTGAGCAAGCCATGGGAAAATAAAAATGGGAGAAAGACATGGATGAAGAAATGGATGCCTTGGAAGCAAATGCCACATGGGAATTGGTACCTTTGCCTAAAGGTAAGAATGCAATTGGCTGTAAGTGGGTTTATAAGGTGAAGCACAATGCAGATGGTTCTGTGAACAGATACAAGGCAAGATTAGTAGTCAAGGGGTATGCACAAACATATGGCATTGACTATGAAGAAACATTCAGTCCGGTTGCAAGGATGGCAACCGTAAGAGCAGTCATTGCTATGGTTGCATCAAAGGAATGGTCTTTACATCAGATGGATGTAAAGAATGCCTTCTTGCATGGTGATTTGCAAGAAGAGGTATATATGGAGCAGCCACTAGGTTATGTGCATGTTGTTCATCCTGAGTTTGTTTGCAGGTTGAAGAAAGCATTGTATGGCTTGAAGCAAGCACCTAGAGCATGGTCTAACAAGATAGGACAGTATCTTGTCACTATTGGCTTTCAGATTTCCAAGGCAGATTTCTCACTTTATGTGAGAAAAACAGAGAAAGATATTATGCTACTTGTCATTTATGTTGATGATTTGATTATGACAGGTGACAGTGATGAAGATATCCTTCATGTGAAAATGCTATTCAAGCAAAAGTTTGAGATGAAGGATTTGGGAGAGCTGCGTTAGTTCTTGGGCATTGAGGTGATTAGATCACCAAGTGGGATACAGCTCTTGCAGAGGTAGTATGGATTGGACATGCTGTCCAAATATGGGATGATAGGCTGTAAGCCTATTTCAGTTCCTTTGGAGCAGAATGTGAAGCTGAGCACAGATGCAGGTGAGCTTCCGGAAGACCCTACTATGTACAGATGCATAGTAGGAAGCTTGATTTATATGACTATTACGAGGTCCGATTTGAGCTATGTTGTTGGACTGGTAAGTCAGTTTATGCAGGCTCCAAGGAAACCGCATTTGGATGCTGCTGGACGCATACTCAGGTATGTGAAGTCCACATTGTAGTATGGACTATTTTATGAGATTGGGGTTCAGATACAGTTGCATGGATACACTGATGCTGATTGGGCTGGTAGTATTTCTGATAGATGGTCTACCAGTGGATATGTGTTCTCTTTTGGGAGTGCTGCAGTCACTTGGAGCAGCAAGAAACAGCCTACAGTTGCCTTATCGAGTACAGAGGCTGAGTACAGGGGTGCAGCAATGGCTGCATGTGAGGTAGCTTGGTTGCATAAGCTACTTTATGATATGCATCAGCCTACAGATGGGCCAGTTGTCATTTATTGTGACAACATGAGTAGTATACACTTGGCAAATAACCCAGTTTATCATGCTAGAACAAAGCACATTGAGGTGCATTATCACTATGTGCGGGAGAGGGTTTTACTAGGTCTTATTGATCTAGTTTATGTCAGCACAGAGGATCAGGTAGCTGACATATTTACGAAGGCATTGGGCACAGAGAAGCTGCGGAAGTTGAGAGACCTGCTTGGTGTGCAGGAATTGGGATTGAGCTCGAGGGGGAGTGTTGAGATATCGAGCTCCACTCGTGATATGCCAGGGTGACCTTGTGCATTTATGTCACCGACTTGTTAGTTGTAGATGCGGTTGGTACACCGCCCCATGAATAATAGCTAGATGATAGCTATCCTTATCTACTCTAGTTCGTGGCTCAGTTAGTATGCCACCTTAGTTAGTTGTCTTTGGTTTTGAGACCCATATATAGGGTTCTTCTATTTCTTTGTAAGAGACTTCTTTTTGGCTTACACAACTAAGAAGAGGAAAACTGTTTTTCAGTCTCCACCCTTGTGTGTATTCCCCCATTGTGCAAGCAAGAAAGCTACAAGTGAGACTCCTTCCTTCTCTCCCACAATTTTGACATGTATGATACAGAAGCTGTTTTCCCTGTTGAACTGGAATTGCCCTCTTTGCGAGTGGCTATCAAAGAGCGTTTGGGGGATGATGATTCACTGCAATGCCATCTCCTGCACTTGGAATGTTTGGACGAAACTCGCAGGATGGCTCTACAGTGCATGGAAGCCATGCAAGCTCGACGTAAGGCTTACCATGACAGCTTCATCAAGCACAAGGAGTTCAAGGAAGGTGATTTGGTCCTAGCCTATGATTCATGATTTGGCAAGTTTCCTGGCAAGCTTCAATAACGGTGGATGGGCCCATATAAGGTACTTGCTGTCAACCCTAATGGCTCTGTCCAAGTGCAGACCGTTGATGCCTCTGATGATCCCTTCCTGATCAATGGATATCGCCTGAAGAAGTACTTCCCTCCTTGGGGAACTTGACAATCACGGCCACCTGATCCTTTCCCTCGTTGGCGTGGCATTGTACCTCTTATGATACTACTTCTGATAGACGTTCTTCAGCCACTCCTGATGAGGTGGAGGCAACCCTCTGTCCCCTCAACCCCACCTTCTAGCCCTGATCTCTTATCCTCTATTTTCCACCAGCAGCAGTGGCGAGGTTGGTTCTCACAAATGGTATTTCTACCATTTCCTTGCTTAATTCGAAAAATATATATATATACATATCGTTCATGGGAGAAAAGGACTTAGGTCCCTGTCATGCCGACCTATTCTTCGAGAAAAGGTGGAAACACCCTCGGGAGTAGGAGAAAAAGAAAAGAGAAAAAAAAAGAAAAAAAAACTGTTATGGGAGAAAAGGAAGAAATTCCCTGTCATAGCAGGCCTCATTCCAAGAAAAGGTGGTCAACACCCTTGGGCGGGAAGCTGGCTATGGAAAAGGTGGCAACACCCAGTAGTCCAGAAAGTGGATTCATCAGTTGACATCCCCAGGATCCAGTTTCGAAGCTGCCTCCCTTGGTACAATGTGTCCTGTGCCTTTCTGCAGAGCATTTGACAGTCCTCTAGCAGATGCCATGTTCCTATCTAACCCCACGTTCGATTTGATGGCTACCTCCCTAGGTATGCCTCTTCAACAACTGACGACGCGATCTTCACCGACAAACAATTGAGTGATGCGAGTTTTCATCCTAATCGGATGGGGAAGTGAGTTATGGTTGCCAGTTGTAACTATCAACAGAGAGTGAGATAGAGGGTGGGGTGAGAGACCAGTCTTTTCCCTTCAAATCAAATGAGAGATACGAAGTGTGAATGGAGTGTTGCACGCACGGGATGGGCCTCTCAATGCACAAAGCACGATCTGTTTTTGTGCACTGCACCATAAGGCTCCCTGGCCTTCCTTCTCGCACCGTATGCCGGCACCGGGCGGGATGCACAGTTGCACCATCAAATGCACACAAGGCATACAACCTTTGCACAAGTGACCGTGAGGATTACATCAGTGGGGTTCAGGAAAGGGCTGCCCTCTGTAACTATCAAACGAGCATGAGACAGAGGGTGGGTTTAGTGTGACTGGTGTTTCCTCAATCAATTATCGAGAGGTGAGGATTGAGGGACATTACGACCTTTGGCACAAGGTATGTTCTCTTTTTCTTATGCACCCACAGGATGGGTCTCTACCGTCATCACAAGACACGCCACCCTGTTCTGTACACTGCACTGCAAGGCTCCCTTGCCTTCCTCCTTGCACCTATGCCAGACGGGTTGAACGCACTGATGCACCATCAACTGTGCACCTTGGCATACTCCCTCTGCACCATCCCCCTTGTCAATTCCTAAACCGGGTGTGAGATATGGGTTTCAATCATTATTCCTCGAGTGATATTAGTCATGGGACGAGTGACAGTTCTTTCATTCCCTTTGAGTGACTGTGAGTTGAGTGCAAAATCCCTCGTCCTCGCGACAAATTTTCTACGATTCCTTCAACGAGCTACCTCCCTGGGTGCTGCCGCGTGGTCCTTGCCACGAAGGACGTGTGTTGTGAAGATGCCTTGGTACCTCCTGTAGCCGACAACAACACAAGACGTGCCATCGACAATCAACCTTGATTCTCTACAATATGGGCCAAGTTTTTCTAACCCTACACCTTCTGTTTCTCAGTGATGGTCATGTTTTAAGTGTGGGGACATTAGTGGTTGGTCTGTTGAGTGGTCCTAGGTCCGTGTTGTTCGGTCAGCCCTATCCATTAAGGTTTTAAGTGTGGGGATGCGTCCCTGCGCGTCTACATTGCATACCCCTCTGCATATGCCTCAACCTGCTAATGCCCCTATGCCATGACTTGCTTTTACCCTGATGGGGTCCCTTTCCCACCCCCCGTTCCCTTTTCACCCACCCTCGGGGCTGTTCCCTTGCAGTTTTCCTTCATTCCCTGATTTTGCTGTCCTACCATGTGCACGTACCCTACGTTCATCGACATCCACCTCCAACCTTATAGCCATGTTCGTCCCTTCGAACTATCCAATTTTCCTTTTTCCCAACCCCTGTTCCGACATCCGGTTCTAAAGTTATTAATTTGTGAAGTCTTTTGCGTACATTGGTCGGTTTTCCATATGGACGTGCTTTTCTTATTTCGGAACCATGATCTGACATCATAGCCCTGACAAACACTTTCTCCCTGACATTTTTCCTTTTTACTCCGTGTCATTTTGATGCACGGTTTGTCCAATATTAAATTTTGCGGTTTTTCCAGACTTTTTCGTGCGTCTTTTTGACATTTTTCCATGTGAACCTGCCCTGTTTGTATCGGAATTCCAATTTGACTTGACAGCCGTATCCTCTGCACCTTCCCCCACCTTTTTCCTTTTTCCTCCACCCTCTTTCGACTTCTGGACTTTTAATTATTAAATTTTAAACGTGTTTTTGAGTGTCTTTTTGGTGCTTTTCGTATGTGAACCCCTCCTACTTCTACTAGAACTGCGTTCTAATATGACAACCCTATGCCACCCCTTCCTGCGGACATTTTTCCTTTTTAGTACATGTCATTCTGGCAAGCGGTTCGTCCAATATTAATTTCCGATTCTATTTTCGGGTCTGTTTTTGGGTTTTTCCCATGTGAACGCGTCTTATCTCAGTCAGAACCATGTTTAGACATAATAGCATTGTCGGGCACATCTTTCTGTACATTTTTCTTTTTTCCCACACCTCGTTCCAATGCACGGATCTTTCGATATTAATTTTCGTTTGCGTTTTTTGAGTCGTTTTTCATGTTTTTTGCCTATGAACGCCCTTTACCCCCCCCTCGAAACCCCCGTTGCACGTTTCCTCTATCTTCCCCCTGCCGTTCTGCCCAATTTTTATTTTTACATCATTTCGTTTTGAAGCCCAGATTGGGAGATATTAACTTTTCCTTGTTTATACGTGTTTCGCACGCCTCGTCCCACGCATGAACGCGCCCGTTTTCGATTTCACGTGTCTCCACACGCCCCTGTCGCGTCCCTGTGCCCCGTACTGACATCACGGCGCCATTCCGATCCCATCACAGCAAATTTTTTTACCTCGCCCTGCGCACGCACGCGGGACGGGGGCACGCCTTTCTTTTATTTACTTTATCTCTTATTTTAACCACTAAATTTTTTTTATTTATTATGATTTTTTAACAAACTTCTATTATTTCCCTCCCTCCCCCCATGGGCACCCTCCCCTATCCCCCCCCACCCCCTTTTCTCTCTCCCCGACCCCCAACCACCTCCCTCCCCATCCCCCCCTGCGTCCCCTTCTCCCTCCCTCTCCCTTCCTCCCCTTCTCCATCTCCATCTTCCTCTTCCTCATCCTCATCTTCCTCTTCCTCCTCCTCTTCTTGTCCCTCCCTCCTCTCCTCCCGCCTGGCCCCCCCGGCCCTGGATGTAGACGTCACCTCGCCGCCTCCGTCCGTCGCCTCCCTGGCTCGCCACTACGCCTCGCCCTCCTCTGATGGTCGCCGCCGCCTGGTCCCCTGCAATCCGCCCCCATTCCCCGCCCCATTCCCTACACCCCCCCCACACACACTCCTACCCCACCCAGGCCCCCAGTCCCACCCCAATACCCACCCAACCCACCAACCCCCCACAAGCCCCCAAACCCCCCCACACACACTCCAACCCCCCACAGGCCCCCATTCCCCCCCAGGCACACCAACCCACCTTACCCCACTCCAACCCCCTAGTCACCCCCTCTTAAGCCCCCTTCTCACCCTCTTACGCCCCGTACCCCCGCAGAAGACCTCCACACCACAACAAAGCGACGCAACCCGTTGAAACCCGCCGAATCCCGCCAAAACTCTTCTCAGCCCCCTGTCACGAGCAGGGTGTGTGTTGTGCGCGCGGAGTCGTATGTGCTTGTCCGTGCGCGTTTAGCGGCCGTTCACGCACGGGGACGCGCATTAGCTTGTCCGTGCGGTGGTGTGCACCAGTCCGCTGTTCACACGCAGCGGACACGCAGTCCATTCCTGGGTATATTCCTGAATTTTAATTTCCAAACCCGAAAAACCTAAAAAATACATTAAAAAATTAAAAAATTCATTAAAATTCAAAAAAATTACAGATCAATCTTTAAAAAAATCCCAATATTTCTGCAATTAATTGAAATATTCTTCTAAACTGAAAATATCAGAAAAAAGAGAAAATTTTAAAAGTAAAAATTCTTTCCAAAATACATACAAAATGAGCAAAAATTCATTAAAATTGGTAAAAATACCAATTTAATTGCACAAATATTCTTGAAAATTTCATCAACTTCTTTACTTATTTTTGGAATATTTCCTAAGTTGAAAATGCTGTGCCAATTTATTCCATTATTATTTTATGGCAAAAATGCTTCATTAAATGCCTAAATTCATGAAAAATTCTCTTTAATTCCAAACACAAGCTGAAAACTCTGGAAAAATCCAGATACCTTGGTCACACGTGGTGGATTGATGCTGAAAATCTTCAACATTTTTATATGTGTTTCATTGTCAAAATTTTGCCACAAAGATCAACAAAAACACGGAAAAAAAAACATTACAACAAATAAAAACACATAAAAACCAAAATATACAATCAATAATACAAAAAAAAACAACAACCACATATAAGCCATCAGTCATCCAAACAAATTCATATGCACTAATCTTGCTATGTCGTGTGTCCAATTATTTTCAGTTCGTGGTTTTTCTTTTTGGATTGCTGACCTACATTCTGGGGATTGAGACGTGCGCATTCATTGCATACACATACACCCACTTCTAGGTATTTTTTATTTCTTTCCACTACCCCAAAATCCACGCTTAATTTTTAACATGAATCCTAAACACCACCATGGCACGTGCGCTCGCGCCAACCACACATTTTTCTAATTAAAATCAACTTGCCGTTCACTTAGCACGCGCTATGTGCGCTTCAAAGGCACTTAATATTTTTAATAACAATGAACCAGCCGTCACAAAAGCACGCGCTGGCAAAAAAAGTGCTTCACATCACCTTAATTTTTAATAAATGAATTTGCATTTAGAGACCTTAGTCTAATATCGAAGTCCGGGATTCGGATTAATGCATCGCTCCAACCTAATAATTTGTAATTAAAATTTTAAGAAGGAACCACCGTTTTCTTATTAAGGTTTATCACTTAATAAAATGTCACCCATTGTTAATAATTTATTCATAAAATGAACCTTTCATTAAATTAATTCCCCCTCATTGCACTTATTTCCCCTTTTTAATGAACTCGCTTCGTGGGATGGGCACGTACAAATCTATTAGTTGACACTGATGGTCAAGTTATGGTCCAGTCTTGATGTCTGTTTTTTTTTGTAGTCTGATTTGTCCATGTGTTACAGTTAAGGGAACGGTGTGTAGTTTTTTTTTCTTTATTGCCTGATACGGGGATTTGGGTGTTTGTATGTTGCATAGCATGAAGCTTTCGGTCGTATATGTGTAGAGGTCATATCAAAAAAATTTTCTAGGCTGTGGTTTGCTTGGGAATAGTTGGTCGAGCCACGTTTTACCACCTTGGTTGATATCTTATCCTTGGTTTTTGTCTGTTGCTTTGCATGCATTCTCTTTGTTTGTCTGTGTTTGTGGTGTATGTGTGTAACCATCTGAATGGCGCCCTCTCGTACTCCTCCCCCGATCCAGTATGTTCCTTTGGCTTTACATGATTATTCTTTGTTACTGGATTCGGACGTTGTCGCTAGCGGGCTTGTCCAAGTTCGTGAGCCTTTCTTTCCCACTAGTTCCAGATGATCCTACCATTTGTGATGAGTTTTTAGCCTCTTACAGTAAGAGGTCTGGTCCAGTCCGTGGCACTATTGTTCTTTTGAAACCGAAGAGTCTAGGCAAGGCTCTTGGTCTGCCATATCGTGGGGAGTTTGTCCCTGCTACCAGACAGTTGTTCACCAATGACGATATTTTAAAGCTGTTGCAGAAGCAGACTTAAGATGTTCTTGATCCGAAGAAGGTCATTACCACGTCAAGTGTCGGTGTCTCCATGATTTCCAATCCCCTATGGAAATAGCTATGCCAATTCCTTCAGGACAGGTTCATGCCTGCAAAATCCCCATCTCATTATCTTTCCAAGGAGTTGTTTACAGCTTCACGAATGATTTTGAAAGGCATAACTATTGATTGGAGTACCTACCTCCTCTCCAAGATGGATCACCACTTTATCCGAGCTACTCGAGGAAATGTGACTAATGTTACATTTGGGTCCTTCCTTTATGTCTTCTTGCTACATACTGCCCCTGCAAATGAAGTTCCTTTACCTCCAATTGATCCTCCAAAAGTTCCTCCTCCACCTCATAATGAAGATGATGATGTGATAATTGAGGATGATGATTCTCCTCCTCCCCTTGTCATTCAGAGAAAATGCCTCAAGAAGGTGGCTGAGTCAGTGCCTATTCCTCCTCCTCCAGTTCCAGTGACAGTTCCTGCCCACTCTTGCAGCACCTTGCTTGCATTCCTTCAGATGCCAAATCTTTTCAGAGCCCATAGAGACGGGATGCTAGAACTTACTATTCCTTCTGTTCACCACCTAGTAACAGGAGATGCTATTCCGTTCCTGTGCAAGGATATCCAGAGTTCTATTGAACTTTCGATGACTGCCTGTATCCAGCAATTATATTCTTCATTTTATGATGAAGTTCAGTAGTCTAAGGAGGAATTCAATAAGACCAATACTAAGTTAGCCTCTGCTCAGGAGAAATTCTCTGACCTTTGTACGCAAATGGAGCAGCAGAGTAAGCTCATGGATACTCAGAAAGTTGAAATCTCTAAGTTGAAAGCTGAGTTGACAAAAGTTAGGTCTCAAGTGGTTGCTGTAACAGAGGAGAGGGATAAGTTACAGAAGGAGAGTCAAGAGATGAAGGAGGTGATAGCTGCCCAAGCAGAGAAGTTTAAATCCACCACAGCTATTTTAGACCAGAGCAATGCTCAAATCCAGCAACTCAAAGATCAGTTGGCTCAGTCTCGGTCTAATACACAGAGTCCTGTGCAACCAGTTTCTCTTTTATCCCCTGCAAACTTGGCAGCTCTTCAGAGACAGGCTACATTATGTCCCTTATTTCAGGCCAAGGTGGAAAGATTGCAATCTCGCATGGATTTATTATGGTCTTCTTTTGAGCAGTATCAAGAATGTGTTCCACCAGATCATTCCTTTTTTGTCTATTATCAACAACAGAAGTTAGCCTTCTATATAAAACTTTCTATGATGGATTTACCTATTCCAGAGGATGGATGGAGTGGGGCCTGGTCATCTGATTTGCTTATAGAAGTAGTGAGGATGGTTTTTGAAGACTCTCTCACTCCAGATACGATGCTTCTGTCCTATATGTATTTGAGGGGTGATTTACTGATTTCAGATGATGAAGATCTGGCTTGGTATGTCGGAGATGTGGTATTGCAAGCTTCTTTGTATGTCCGACATTTGGAGTTGAGGATTGATGAGATGTTCCAGGGATATTCTTCAAAGGTGGTTGAGTGTCCTGAGTTTTCATTGCACACTATGGTTGATGCTGTCATTTTGAATCACCGTCAGGTCAAAGCTTCAGCTCATGCCCATAACATTAACCAACTGAGGGTGGATCTTTTAGCCTATCTCTCCAACCAACCCCCATTTGATACTTCTTTCTTTGAAGCCTATCATCATAGATCAGCTTTAGGTCCGTCCTTACCATGCCTAACTCATTATCAAAAAATGGCTCATAGGTATGATGCTTATATTTCCCTTTTTCAATCTAACCCAAAGGTCATTTTACCCCTTCTTTTCCAACCTCAAGGATCTCCTCAAATTCCTATATTTACTCATTGTTCTTTTATTGAAGATTGAGTTGTTCTACCTCCTGATCCTTGTCCTTCCCCATCCCCTGATGTAACGTGTCCTCTTAGTATCATCTAGGACACGTCTTAGCAGTCCGTCGGAAAGGATGTTTAGAAAGCTCCGCCCGGCACTCCCATGGAATGTTACGGGATTTGCGATCTAGGTCTTCCCGTGTCTGCCACGTAGTGGAATTATCCTGGCCGTTCCCACTTAGGATCGACCGGAATTAGGGTTTTCCTGGCTGGTCATTAACAACTAGCATCAGACCCGAGCGAACTACTTTACGCAGAAACGCCAGGTCCGAAGCGGATTCACGCTGCACTTCGTTCAAGGAGAATGGGAAATGAGAGGGATGCAAAGCTCAACCTCTATACCATAAGGCATAGTCCCATTCCGTTCCCCTAAAACAACGTAAATCGGGTAAGACATAACTCTAGGTCATTGCTTTCATTATTCATTTTGATGATCATTCTGCTGTTCTTCGAGATTTTTGAGAAAAGTTCCCGGCTAACCGGGACCACCCAACCGTAGGACGGACCCATGGCCCATCCTTCGCACTTTCCTCGGTTTGTTTTTTGTTATGTAATTATCTAACACATTGATTTGACATATAACAATCAGCTTCTTTAATTAATCCATTAAGCACTGGTTCCTTTACGTAATCTTATCACATGACATAGAAAAACAATATCAAGCAAGTTCTTTATTAACATTTCATCATTTTATCTCTGAAATACAATGAGTTCCGCCCGTGGGCTTGTCCATAATCCGCCCGAAGGCTATCCAGTAATCCACAGGGATCACTATTCCAAGCTTCCGCCCGTAAACTAGTATGCGGGCCTTGAGATCCAATCCCGAGTCACATTAGCCTCTTGTGCAGGACCTGGAAGGCGAGGGATTTATGGCCAGAGCCCCACCTGGCACCCAAGCTCCCTCCTGCTCCAAGTAGAGCTCAATGGAGACACCTCTCGCGGCGGGTTCGGTTCACGTTCCCGACGTGGTCAACAACCCCCTTGGTTAGGGTTAGGCAGGCAGTCGGGGGTAATTGAAACTGCCTCTTCCTTCAGGCCTTTAACCTTAAGTATAGGTATTCATTTAATTTGTAATTCATAATTCAAACAGAGCTCTAAAATCTCTAGCAAGCACAAACATTTCCATTAATCAACTGTGTTGTTTGGCAAACTGCTAAGGAAGTGTTCTTTCTTTTTGAGTGTATCAGCACTCGTTCCCAAGGTGGCTTGTAAATTGGCAAGATCCTTTACGTTCCGGTGTAGGGCATACCTTATTAACCCAACTTGGTCAACCATAAAGTTCCTTAGATACTCTAGTTCCGGTTTACAACTTTCCTTATTTAGAAGGATATCCAAAAATACGTCCTTTTGCAAGATAACTTGCGTAGGGATCTGCCATCCTTGTTGAGGGTATTTACCCTTTCTCCTTGTGCATCAATCACAAGACTAAATGGTTTCGTACTTGCTGCACAAGTCCTGCGATGGAATAATCCGTTTTAGATCCTTTAAGCTGGCGTATGTCGGACCTAGGGTTTCTTTTTAAGAATCTCAGGGACAACCCTAGTTCTTTATCTTTACGAATTTTTTTGACCCTACAATAAGGAAAGTAGTCAAGTGCTTAGGGTATGAATATTACTTTGGTCTTTAAATCATTTCCAAGGCATATTTTACTCTTCCGCATGGTATTTCTATGTTTAGATTGGTTTGGTTATCTTTTGGAAGGTAATATTGATCGCCTTGTCACGGTTTTGCTATCCTTGTGACAATTTACTTTTCAATCAATACAATTCAATTTAATCTTCCTTTTTCCTTGCAGACGAACTCAGGCCAAATAACAATCATTTCCCTTGCTAATATGTGCAATTAGCAATGATAACTTCCTAGTAATTTGAGCAACGAAAGAAACCTTTCATGAATTTAATCATTTACAATGATTCGTTGCGAAAAGAAATAGGACTAATCGTGCAAGATACAATTTCTATACCTTTAGGATTTAACTGAAATATACTACTATAGTAATAGATAATCTTGCTCGTAATTTATAATGCATGATGCTATTCGAAGGAAACTAAGTTCTATACATTATCATTCATTCAAATAAGCTAAACTCCTTCATTACAAATAACTCGGACAAATATATCCTATCCCTAACAATTTCTCTTAGCATGATTGATTTAAAACCGAATTAAAGCCAAGAAGAAAAACCTAGTTTTGGGGTGAGATATCCACATGGATACCGGGAGATGACCCTCCCGCAGCTACACCTTGGACTTTCTTAGGCGGCATCGTAGTTCGAATGTGAGGTAGCCTTTTTCTCTTTCTTCTGGAATTCCACCGTCTCTCTGGAAAAAAGTTTATGGGTGAGTGTGGTTTTGCAACCACAAGAACCGTTGGAGAACTTTGACTTGGGGTAAAAGGTATAGAAGGCACTTATTCTCCTTCCTTGCACTTCCTCTATTCCTTCTCTTGTCCTTCCCTACTCCTCCTCCACTCCTCTTTTTTTTTTCCTCCCTTTTTACCCTTCTACCTCCCTCTATTCCTTCTCTACTTTACCTCTTTTACTCCTTTCTTACTCTTCTTTATCTTTTCCTCACCCTCTACTTCTTTCACACTACTCCTTTCTCCTTCACTCCTCCCTACTTCCCTTCCTTATATTTTACTTCCCTTCCTTATCCTCTTCTTTCCTTCCCTATCTTTTATCTTTTTCCCACTCTTCCTCCTTCATTCCTTCTTTTCTTTATCTTTTCCCTACTCTTCCTCTTTTACTCCACTCCTTCTTTTCACTCCCTCTACTTTCCCTCTTTTATTGCTCCTCACGGGCTACTTTTTCCTCACGGGATATCATCCGTGCTCATGATGATGGTTTGGATTTGGGGTCCAGGGGGGAAAAGAAAGAAGCTTAGGGGGTTGTGGGAAAAGAAAAAGAAAAGAGTTATGAGGGGGGGGGAAAGTGAAAAGGTTAAAAGGGTTATAAGGGAGGTGAAAGGGGCTTAGGGGGTTTTTAAAAAACTCGGTGGAGGGGGGGGTGATATGAAAGGTGGCTTCCTAAGGCTTTGGAAGCTCCTCAAGAAGCTTCCAAAGCTTCTGGGATTCTTCGTGGAGATGCCACGTGGGGGTGATGAAGCGTCTGTTGGCAGTAGTTTATACTTCCTAGGTGGCGGCAATAGAGCGAGCTGATGGGTGGTAGCCGTCGATTCTCCTCTCCCCCTCACACTCTCGGCCAGCAGAGCAGGGTGTCGCCTCCCTTCTCCCAGCCTTTCCTCCTCCTTTCTACGAGAGTGACGACCCCTTCCTCCTAACTATCTCCCACACCAAGTTGAATTCTCATGGCCCCTCCCTCCTCACAGTAGTCACACGGCCCTCCAACTCGTGACAGCGATTCGGCCGTCTCCTCCTTTTCAGCAAGTCACCGGCGGTGGTATCAGCTTCGTCCCTTCTCCCCCTCCGTTCCTTACAAATTCGGCCATTCCACGTTATATAGGCGAGGGGAAGGAATCCTCCCCCCCTTGCCTGTCAGTCGGCATGGAGAGGGCCCTGAGCAAGCTCCAGCGAGAAGCTTCCTAGCCCCCCCCTCCCCTCATTCCAAATCGATACATGCGGCATCCGGCACAGCACACGCGCCGCCATGAGGGCGGATATAAATTTTTTTCCCTTAAATTTATTTAATATATTACATTCTCTCCCCTTTAGAAGAATCGAGATGTCCTCATCTCGAGATAAACTAGGGATATTGATGGTTGAGAGTGCCTTCATCTACCCAAGTGGCATCCTCCTTGGGATAACCTTTCCATTGGACGAGGCATTCTCTCAAGGTTCTAGATCTTAACTGTCTCTCCCTAACATCTAAGATCCGATCTGGCAATTCAAGGACTCCTTGACTAGGCATTACAATTTCTTGGTCATCAAGTACATGGTTAGGGTTGGGTACATATTTTTTCAATAGGCTGATATAGAATACATTGTGAATCTTTAGGTTCTCAGGGAGTTGCAATCTATAACCATTGGGTCCTAGGCATTTGAGGATTTTGTACGGCCCACAATACCTTGGACTTAGCTTCTTACACTCTCCTAGGGATAGAGAACTCTTTTTAGGGCACACATGAATGAAGACCATGTCTCCTTCTTCGAAGACTCTTTCTTGGCGTTTCAAATCTGCATATGCCTTTTGTCTATCCTTGGCCGCTTGTATGTCTTGTCTTATTGACTTTATTTGATCATCCATTTCTTCCAACATCTGCCTTGATGCTTCAACTCTTAGGGTTGAATCAGAAAATTTTAGAGGACTTTGACAATCATGACCATATAATGCCTGATAAGGGGTCATTTGAATGCTATGCTGGTAAGAAGCATTGTAGGCAAATTCAACTAATGGCAAGTATTGAATCCACCTCTTCGGCTCTCGACAGCAGTATGCCCTAAGCATATCTTCGATGATTTGATTTACTCGCTCTGTTTGGCCATCCGTTTAGGGATGGTAGGCGGTGCTAAAACAGAGTTGAGTCCCAATAGGTTCAAAGATAGCTCTCCAGAAGTGTGATGTGAAGAGAGAACCTCGATCACTAATGATTCTTCTAGGTAACCCATGTAGCTTGAATATCTCCTTGATAAAAAATCTTGCAATGTCGGAGGCTTTATAGTTTGTCTATATTGGAATCAGGTGTGCAACCTTGGTAAGCATGTCAACCACAACCATAATGGAATTGTATCCTCCTTGGACTTGGGGTAGGCCCACAACAAAATCCGTACTGATGAATTCCCATTTCATTTGGGGAATGTCAAGCGGTTGTAGTTTCCCTGGCATCATGACATGTTCGGCTTTGATACGTTGGCAAGACAAACACTCAGTGACATATTTGAGAACGTCACCTTTAAGCCTCTCCCAATGGTAGCTCTTCCTAACTGCATTAAGAGTCTTAGCATAGCCAGGATGTCTTGCGAAAGGAGAATCATGAGCTTCCCATAATATCTTCTGCTTAAGTGAATGGCTTGCTAGTATACACAGCCTTGTTCTGTAGTAGACAAGTCCATTATCAATGGAAAATTCCTCATACTTAGCTTGCAACTTCTGATTCTGCTCCTTGGTAGATATTTCCTTTATCATTGTTTGGTAGGCCAAATCATGGCATGCTTTCTCTCTAGCTAGTTCAAGTATAGGGTTGTTTGGCATAGATACTTTTGTAGCCAGAGATCTGGCCATTGATGGATTCTGCAAGATTAGGGAATTTAGGAATGCCTTGCAACTGAGTGCATCAGCAACTACATTCTCCTTCCCGGGTCGGTACTTGATTTCAAAATCATATTCCTCCAACACTTCAATCCACCGACGTTGCCTCATGTTGAGCTCGTTCTAGGTAAAAATCCATTTGAGACTCTTATGATTGGTTACTAGAGTAAACTTGTTACCCAACAGGTAGTGTCTCCAAAGCTTTAGAGCATGGATGACAGCTAGTAATTCCAGATCATGCGTGGCATAATTCTTTTCATGACTCTTCAATTTCCTTGAAGAGTATGCTACTGGATGACCTTCCTGCATAAGTACACACCCCAAGGCAAGAATGCTAGCATCAGTTACTACCTCGAACTCCTTATTGAGGTCAGGAAGTTTTAGAATAGGTGTTGATACCAAACTTTGCTTCAATTTGTCGAAGCTATTTTGTTTGGAAGTTGACCATGTAATGGAAGTTTGCTTCTTTAATAAGTCTGTAAGAGGTGCTGCAATCAAAGCATAGTTTTTGATGAAGACCCTATACCATCCTGTCAATCCAAGAAAGCTACGTATCTCTTTGACGGATACTGGTATTGGCCATTCAAGCACATCTCTGACCTTGGCTGGGTCTACTGATATTCCTTCAGATGATACTATGAATCCCAGATATTCAATCTGACGCTTGAAGAAAGCACGCTTCTTCATTTTTTCATACAGCTTATGTGATCTCATTGTCTCAAGGACAATCCGAAGTTGAGGTTCATGATCTTCTTCCTGTTTAGAATAGACTAAAGTGTCATCGAAAAAGAGAAGCACGAAATCATCAAGACATGGCCTAAAAATGTCCTGCATGAATCTATTGAAGGTGGCAATGCATTTGTAAGCCCGAATGACATAACGAGGAACTCAAAGTGCCCATATCTTGTATTGAAGGCCGTCTTTGGAATATCTTCTTCCTTGATTTTTATGTGATAGTAACCTGACCTGAGATCAGTCTTGGAGAATATTTTTGCACCTTGAAGACGATCAAGAAGCTCATCTATTCTAGGAATAGGATACTTGTTCTTGATAGTTGATTGATTCAACCCTCGGTAATCAATACATAGTCGAAGTATCCCATCTTTCTTTTTCTGGAATAGTACTGGAGCTCCCCACGGTGAATTGCTAGGTCAGATATAACCCTGATCTAACAGTTGCTTGAGTTGTTCCTTCAACTCAATTGCTTCCGGTATGGACTTTCTATAAGGTCTCTTTGCAATTGGTGCAGCTCCAGGCACTAGCCTAATCTCATGATCTACTTCTCTTTGAGGCAGAAGTTCAATCAATTCCTCAGGGAATACGTCAGCGTATTCCTTTAGCCAAGAAGGTCCTTCATGAGACTGTTGCTTTTGATTTAACTTGTTGAGTTTGATCAGGTAAACGCGTAATCCTTTTCTGGCTCCTTTTATGATCCGAGATACTTTGGCCAATTTGATTCTTGGCACTCCTGCCTCACCTTGAGTTGTGACAAATTCCCTTTCAGAGTTTCGAAAGGAAACTTGACCCTTTCCACAGTGAATGTGGGCGTCGTTGGGCTTAAGCCAATCCATCCCAAGTAGACACTCATGGATACCTAAGTTCATGACTCTGAATTTGACTAAAGTCTTCTTTCCTCCGAGAAAGAATTTCATCTTAGTAGTTTGCTTGGTACAAGTTACCTCACGACCATTTGCCAATTCCACAAGCAAGGTAGGTGCTTCTATTGTGGCTATTCCTAATCTTTTTGCACATGCTGGTGAGATAAAGGAATGTGTACTGCCACAATCAATCAAGGTTTTGAAACCTTTACCTTGATAGTCCGATGGTGTCTGAATCACCGAGAATTGGCGATTCGGCCCTTTCTTGTGTAAAGCGGCATGGACTGTTGCTTTTTCGAATTCAGCTTCCATAGTCGGATCTTCCTCTTCTTCTTCTTCGCATCTTTGCCTATTGGCAATGCAAGCGGTTCTTCCTCTTCCACGGGTAACGGCTCCTTGACCGCGGCCTGCTCCTTGGAAAGGCGTTTGACGATGTCCTCCGCTGAGCTTGGGACATTGCCTCTTGAAGTGACCGGGTTCGTTGCAGTGGAAACAACGGAGGTTTCATCCATTACTTTGAGTAGGAACAAAGTTGTTGATGTTATTTTTCCTTGCTTTCTTTCTTTGTCCCTGATTATGACTTTGAACTCTCTTCATTTGAGGTCTGAATGCTCCTCTGTTCGGGTCACTATAAGACCAAGTTTTGTTACCCCTTGGTCTAACTTGCACCTCCTGAATTATAGGCGCTGCTCGAATGAGTGCATCCTGAAGATCTGATGGACGTATAGATTCGAGACGGGTATTTACTGGTGGATTTAAGCCCACACAAAATTTGGACACCTGCTGCGTCATGTCCATCTGTGGCGCATACTTTAAAAGTGAGACGAATTTAGAGTAGTATGCGTCAAGAGTGAGTCCTAGCTGTTTTAGCTCGTAGAACTCATTCATTTTCTGCGTACGATATGCAGGTGGTAAGTATCTTCCCTGCACGGCTTTCTTCAGCTTCTCCCAGGTAACGGACCCCTCTGAAATCCCTTGATCCCTGCACCATTGCTTCCACCAAAGTCTAGCTTCGCCGGTGATTTTTAACTTGGCGAGCATGGCCTGATTGGTAGGTGCAGTACCAGCTGCTTCAAAGTAATCCTCCATGGATTCAATCCAAATTTCAGCATCAGCCTGGACGAATCTGCCTCTCCCGTCAAACTCGAGTGGCTTTATCTGCTTGAGGAGGAACTTCTTCTCCTGGGTCACAGCAGTACTTGATGTAGGAGGCAAATTTGGAACCTGTACCTGGGGTTGTGCCTGAATAAAGGTTTTCTTAACGTTATTTTATGATAATCGACGTTAGCTTATATTTCATTTTTAGTTCAGCTATCTCGTAAACAATGTAGCTACTTAACTTTTTAACAACTCTTATGCACAGCCAGATATTGATAAAAAGAAGTCTTTATTTGTATTTACATGGGCATAGCCTTTTTGAATACAACGTTTCATGTGATGATAAGCCAATCGTTACATTTATTTTGGGGAGAACAACATTGTATTGCATTTTTCTACAGGAACTGTGTAATAGTAGGGTTTTAGGTCATTGATCTTTAGGAATCGATAATTCATTGGAAGTTCAGGATACCCTTTCCGTTGGAATCCATACTTCTCATGGCGGCCCAACACTTTAATCCTGTCGGCTGGGATTACATGGGTTACTTCCTCATATACATATGAGTTCATCTCAACCCTCCGACCTTGAATATGAAAAGTCGAATTTACGTGAGCTTCCATAAAAATGAACAGCTTCACGACTTTCAAGTCTTCCAACCACTTGATCCTCTTTAGGTTGGTCTGTAGATAAGCAAACTGGTGGATGGCTATATAGTAGATTCCTGAAGACCCCGTCCATCTTCGTTCTATGTATAAAGGTGATGGATTATAAATCTACTCCAGGATGTTCATCATCCCAATTCTTTGTCTGTAAAGCAGAGAATGCATTGCAGTCATAAACATGACCCGAAATACCAAAAACTTGTTCCATGCTTCATAATTTTGCGAGACAGCATTGAAGGTAATGAAATGTTTGGACAGCAACAATTTCTTTACTTCAATTTATTGAGATCTTATAAAAATAATTCCGTTGTTGGTCGTCTCTGATACCAACTGTAACATGTCCTCTTAGTATCATCTAAGACACGTCTTAGCAGTCCGTTGGAAAGGATGTCTAGAAAGCTCCGCCCAGCACTCCCATGGAATGTTACGAGATTTGCAATCTAGGTCTTCCCGCGTCTGCCACGTAGCGGAAGTATCCTGGCCGTTCCCACTTAGGATCGACCGGAATCAGGGTTTTCCTGATTGGTCATTAACTAACAGCAACTAGCGTCAGACTCAAGCGAACTACTTTACGCAGAAACGCCAGGTCCGAAGCGGATTCACGCTGCACTTGGTTCAAGGAGAATGGGAAACGAGAGGGATGCAAATCTCAACCTCTCTGCCATAAGGCATAGTCCCATTCCGTTCCCCTAAAACAGCGTAAATCGGGTAAGATATAACTCTAGGTCATTGCATTCGTTATTCTTATTGATGATCATTCTGCTGTTCTTTGAGATTTTTGAGAAAAGTTCCCGGCTAACCGGGACTACCCAACTGTAGGACGGACCCATGGCCCATCCTCCGCACTTTCCTCAGTTTGTTTCTAGTTATGTAATTATCTAACACATTGATTTGACATATAACAATCAGCTTCCTTAATTAATCCATTAAGCATTGGTTCCTTCATGTAATCTTATCACGTGACATAGAAAAACAATATCAAGCAAGTTCTTTATTAACATTTCATCATTTCATCTTTGAAATACAATGAGTTCCGCCCGTAGGCTTGTCCATAATCTGCCCGAAGGCTATCCAGTAATCCACAGGGATCACTATTCCAAGCTTCCGCCCGCAAACTAGTATGCGGGCCTTGAGATCCAATCCCGAGTCACGTTAGCCTCTTGTGCAGGACCCGAAAGGCGAGGGATTTATGGGGCTAGAGCCCCCCCTAGCACCCAAGCGTCCTCCTACTCCAAGTAGAGCTCAACAGAGAGACCTCTCGCGGCGAGTTCGGTCCACGTTCCCAGCGCGGTCAACAACCCCCTTGGTTAGGGTTAGGCAGGCAGTCGGGGGTAACTAAAACTGCCTCTTCCTTCAGGCCTTTAACCTTAAGTATAGGTATTCATTTAATTTGTAATTCATAATTCAAACATAGCTCTAAAATCTCTAGCAAGCACAAACATTTCCATTAATCAACCGTGTTGTTTGGCAAACTGCTAAGGAAGTGTTCTTTCTTTTTGAGTGTATTAGCACTCGTTCCCAAGGTGGCTTGTAAATTGGCAAGAACCTTTACGTTTCGGTGTAGGGCGTACCTTATTAACCCAACTTGGTCAACCCTAAAGTTCCTTAGATACTCTAGTTCCGGTTTACAACTTTCGTTATTTAGAAGGATATCCAAAAATACGTCCTTTTGCAAGATAACTTGCGTAGGGATCTGCCATCCTTGTTGAGGGTATTTACCCTTTCTCCTTGTGCATCAATCACAAGACTAAATGGTTTTGTACTTGCTGCGCAAGTCCTGCGCTGGAATAATCCGTTTTAGATCCTTTAAGCTGGCGTATGTCAGACCTAGGGTTTCTTTTTAAGAATCTCAGGGACAACCCTAGTTCTTTATCTTTACGAATTTTTTTGACCCTACAATAAGGAAAGTAGTCAAGTGCTTAGGGTATGAATATTACTTTGGTCTTTAAATCATTTCCAAGGCATATTTTACTCTTCCGCATGGTATTTCTATGTTTAGATTGGTTTGGTTATCCTTTGGAAGGTAATATTGATCGCCTTGTCATGGTTTTGCTATCCTTGTGACAATTTACTTTTCAATCAATGCAATTCAATTTAATCTTCCTTTTCCTTGCAGAAAAACTCATGCCAAATAACAATCATTTCCCTTGCTAAGATGTGCAATTAGCAATGATAACTTCCTAGTAATTTGAGCAACAAAAGAAACCTTTCATGAATTTAATCATTTACAATGATTCCTTATGAAAAGGAATAGGACTAATCGTGCAAGATACAATTTCTATACCTTTAGGATTTAACTGAAATATACTACTATAGTAAATAGATAATCTTGCTCGTAATTTATAATGCATGATGCTATTCGAAGGAAACTAAGTTCTATACATTATCATTCATTCAAATAAGCTAAACCCCTTCATTACAAATAACTCGGATAAATATATCCTATCCCTAACAATTTCTCTTAGCATGATTGATTTAAAACCGAATTAAAGCCAAGAAGAAAAACTTGGTTTTGGGGTGAGGTATCCACATGGATACCGGGAGATGACCCTCCCGCAGCTACACCTTGGACTTTCTTAGGCGGCATCGTAGTTCGAATGTGAGGTAGCCTTTTTCTCTTTCTTCTGGAATTCCACTGTCTCTTTGGAAAAAAGTTTATGGGTGAGTGTGGTTTTGCAACCACAAGAACCGTTGGAGAACTTTGACTTGGGGTAAAAGGTATAGAAGGCACTTATTCTCCTTCCTTGCACTTCCTCTATTCCTTCTCTTCTCCTTCCCTACTCCTCCTCCTCCACTCCTCTTTTTTTTTTCCTCCCTTTTTACCCTTCTACCTCCCTCTATTCCTTCTCTACTTTACCTCTTTTACTCCTTTCTTACTCTTCTTTATCTTTTCCTCACCCTCTACTTCTTTCACACTACTCCTTTCTCCTTCACTCCTCCCTACCTCCCTTCCTTATATTTTACTTCCCTTCCTTATCCTCTACTTTCCTTCCCTATCTTTTATCTTTTTCCCACTCTTCCTCCTTCATTCCTTCTTTTCTTTATCTTTTCCCTACTCTTCCTCTTTTACTCCACTCCTTCTTTTCACTCCCTCTACTTTCCCTCTTTTATTGCTCCTCACGGGCTACTTTTTCCTCACGGGATATCATCCGCGCTCATGATGATGGTTTGGATTTGGGGTCCAGGGGGGAAAAGAAAGAAGCTTAGGGGGTTGTGGGAAAAGAAAAAGAAAAGAGTTATGTGGGGGGGGGGAAGTGAAAAGGTTAAAAGGGTTATAAGGGAGGTGAAAGGGGCTTAGGGTGTTTTTAAAAAACCCAGAGGGGGGGGGGGTGATATGAAAGGGGGCTTCCTAAGGCTTTGGAAGCTCCTCAAGAAGCTTCCAAAGCTTCTGGGCTTCTTCGTGGAGATGCCACGTGGGGGTGATGAAGCGTCTGTTGGCGGTAGTTTATACTTCCTAGGTGGCGGCAATAGAGCGAGCTGATGGGTGGTAGCCGTCGATTCTCCTCTCCCCCTCACACTCTCGGCCAGCAGAGCAGGGTGTCGCCTCCCTTCTCCCGGCGTTTCCTCCTCCTTTCAATGACAGTGACGACCCCTTCCTCCTAACTATCTCCCACACCAAGTTGAGTTCTCACGGCCCCTCCCTCCTCACAGTAGTCACACGGCCCTTGAGCTCGTGACAACGATTCGGCCGTCTCCTCCTTTTCAGCAAGTCACCGGCGGTGGTATCAACTTTGTCCCTTCTCCCCCTCCGTTCCTTACAACTTCGGCCCTTACACCTTATATAGGGGAGGGGAAGGAATCCTCCCCCCCCTTGCCTGTCAGTCGGCATGGAGAGGGCCATGAGCAAGCTCCAGTGAGGAGCTTGCTGGCCCCCCCCTCCCCTCATTCCAAATCGATACATGCGGCGTCCGGCACAGCACATGCGCCGCCATGAGGGCGGAGAAAAAAAAAATTTCCTTCAATTTATTTAATATATTACACCTGACATTCTATCAACTTTTCCTACTTATCTTTTAACACCTTTCTTAACCGAATCTCCTCAATTTTCAGCAAATCCATCTTTAATCCATTCTTCATTTTATGATTTTGCCTATCCATCGCTTCATCCTCTTTCATTAGTCCCTCTTCCGTCTCCTAACACTTCTATTCCTAATCCTCCTCAATTGGTTAGTGGGTATCAAGGTTTTGATCAGAAGGTTCTTCGAAGAAGAGGCTGGAGTTCAAATGATTCCCTTACTGGACCTCAAATCAATTGGCCATTGATCGCAGGAGAATGGATAAGTGCTAGTCAGGCTTATCAGAATTATCTGCATTTTGCTCAGCAATATTCTCAGTCTGCAGATCCTTCTGTGCACTTAATTGCTCATTTTACTTGGTACCTGGCGTATATGAATAGGCATTCTCATAATGATTCAAAACCTATTCCAAAGTTGTGCATGAATGTCAATGTGAGCATTGATTCCCAGCAACTGGATGTCTTGTACTTTCATGCCCTTTGTTTGCCTAGCAGATACCTTGTCTTGTTCAGGGGTTGGTCCTCACTTGACGTGGAACATGACATGGAACATGAATTCATATAAGGTTACTGAGAACTTGTTCTTGGGCTCACTTCTTGTCTTGGCAATGGACTTTAATTCCTCATTATCTGAGAATGGTAGATTGATAGTAGCAAGCATGTGCATCCAATCTCCCTCATCCTCCAGACATGGGATGTACTTTGTCAATGGCCCGTATGTAAAATATTACACGGTGCAGTGAACAGAATCTGAGAAAGAGATAGAGAGTACACAATAGATAAGAGAAGAATCAGTAAATTCTTTAACTCCAAACAACTGATACAAAGATGGCTCTGTCCACCCATGCGCTTAGACAGAAGATAGGTGAAGAGCTTAAGGCTAGCTGGAACAACAACTCTGACTGGGTGAAAGATGAGTGATCAATGGCTGTGAAGGGGTTTAGCATTTATAGCCTTCTTGTATTTTATCATGCCTTTTTTTTCTTTGCCTTGAGTTGAGGTTAACAACGTGCATCATGGTATTTACTTAAGCAAGTCAAGTATGGTAGATGTTCTTTGAGAAAAATAGAGTCTCCATGATTAATATAAAATATTTTTGGATAAATGCAGTTCTCAATAGGACTTGGAAATCCTTGGTAAGGACTATCATCTATGAGAATAGTCTTGGTATGTTGACAAACATCTCCATATTGATCCCATGCATACTTTAGAGGCTTGAACATTGCTTTTAGTCCCATCTTATCTGGCTTATATATGATTTTGAGTCAATGCCTATGACATTGTTCGTGGCCCCAACTCATGAAGAAAGGATACTTCCTTTTTGCATGGATCTCCAAGCACGTAGTAACTGCCATGACATTCTTATGTAAAGCTGTTGACCAAACTCCCACTTGTAATCTTGCAAATAAAGCTTCAAGAAACTCCATATATCTCGGTCCAAGAACCAGCCATTGTTTTCCCATTTGAAAACTTTGAAACTTTTTAGACTTAACAAAGCATCGTTGTAAAAGAAGACCATTGAGATCAAGTATTACATATAATTGTATTGCATTTCTTATCAAGGGCACATCAATCATATCATCGTCCTCTACTATTGTTGAATTTGTTAAGATATCCAATCATAGATGTCCTAGTTGAAGTTACAAAGAAGAAAAAGAATCACATTAGATTCATTTACTTCCTCATCATTCTACTTAATGTTTGAGCTATAAACTAGCATAGAACACTAAAGCAATTTAACTTCACATTGGCAAATACATGCATAGGTACTGGTTAATAAATGATGTCTTAAGAAAAGAGACATTTGACCATGTGAAAAAATCTAACCAATAGTAATATCATGAGGTGAAAAAAATGCATATGATGATTTCTTTGAGGTAAAATATTTTCTAATAAAGTCATTTTTCCATACCTACTTTTTATCGCTAATTATAAGTATACTTGGGATACTAACAATAGATTATTGTAATTAGTTACAAAAATTATCTTATCATTCACTACAACATATACATGCTATAACGACGTTTATAACAACGTTTTCTTTATATATGAAAAATATCCCCGTCGTCGCCATTAGCATCGCTACAAAACCGTCGCTATTTGCCTCGCTATTTTCGTCGCTAATTTCGTCGGTATTAGCGTCGCTATTTAGCGACGCTAATACCGACGAAATTAGCGACGAAAATAGCGATGGTTACAGAGGAATTTTTGACACTAATACCAACGATTGCAAAATTATTTTGCGACGCTAATACCGATGGTTGCAGGAAAAAAAAATTTGTGGCAGGGCTGCAGATGCAGCCCTGCCATAGTTAGAGCCACACAGGGCTAAGAGACAATTCCTGCTATCAAAGAAGTTAGACAATCGATCCCAAATAATGACAAGACTTTGTAAACAAGTACTTTCATGACATTAATTAACACAAATGTGCACTGCATTGATAAAGAAAATAACAGAACTTAAATTGAGAAGTGCTACTGCGACAAAGCAAATATGTATACACCTGTACATCAATATGTGGTGAATAACATGGAGATGTGTATATGGAGTCATGCTACAACATAGAGGTCCGAATCATATACACTTAACTATTACATATGGAGGATAGAGGCCATAAGGCCTTACATAATACAAGATGGGGAGTAATCCTATGTAGCCTAATCTGCTCTCTACGACTCATCCACATCAGACAACTCCGCTCGCTGTAGTGGCATATCGAAGGGAGCCTGCAATAGCAAATACATATATAATTGTGAGTACCAAATACAAACTAACATATAATGATAGATTTCTCAAATTAGGAATGATATTTATTACTACTTACCAGTCCTCCGCGAGCATAGAGCTTCTCGATCAGGGCACTCAAGCCATGCTTCTCCCCATATGTCACCTCTAGTGCAGTTGGGTCATGATTTGTAAAACCTTGCTGTGGCACACAAACATTGAAAAACAACGTACTTGAGATTCATGTTCGAAATACATACATAAACATGGATGTCATTAAATTAGAGTACTCTACCCTATTAATACTTACGAAATCTGCCAGGAATGTTGTGTAGCCGCTGCTACCAAGGTCATGCACCGATCCTGCGTCCAAGCGCGCCTTTGCTACGTCCTTCTGCTGCTTCCACTTGTCTAGAGTGGATGTCGCCTCATCTTAGATATTATTACAGTCCTCTGTATCCAGCCACTCCGGCTTCGATTTTCCCTACTTGACTGCTTTGCGTGCATCAGACCGCCTATGTGACTGATATTCATGCATACGCGTCATCATCAACCCTCTCGAAAATCTATCATTGCTAGAGGGCTGAGGGAACTCTCGATACAATGTATCGATTATGTACTCCTTGCTGGCATCTGAGATCTGCTTCCACTTGTCTATAATGTTGTGCCGAAATACTTGTTGGCACAACTCATGCATCCTAGAGATGATAGCTTTTCCCTCATCATTCATGTATAAATGGCCAGTGGCCTTATCTATGAGATACGAGTAACCTACAAGATTGTGCAAATGGGTACTTTCATGACATTAATACAAATGTGTCAAACACAACTTGAATTGATAAGTGCTACTGCGAAAAAGGATGCGAAAATACATACCTGGAGGAGTGGGTTTCATGTACTTCTTGTCGGCCCTAGGAGTGATCGGTGGGGTGCGTGAAGGAGTGGGAGCAATAGACGTCTGGCCCCCGCCACTGCGAGTGAAAGACGGTGTCAACTCCGTGGTGGCAGTGCGAGTGGGAGAGACTGCATCTATATCCCCACAACAGGAGCTGCCTCCTCCTCGACTACGTGACTCTGAAACAAAGCGAGACCTGCGACTACGTCTACAGGAGACCAAAGCATCGGACCATCCAAAGTCTGCCGATCATGCTGAGGTGGAACAAGAAAGCTGTGCATTGGCTCTATCTCTGACCCGTGCTAGCTGCTCTGGTGAGAAACGCGCTAGCATCGCATCAATGTTGTCATCTGTAAAATTGCGACTCATACTGCCATCCGTGCCCAAATCCTAAACCTGCACATACAAGGAAAAATAATAATATTAGATAATGAATTGCAAGACATAATAAAACTAAGACTTAATTTGCAAAACTTCATTTTAAAATAATAAAAAAATTTAGATAATACAAAACACCATACTCCAAAAGCATACAAACTATCCTAACCGATTTGCAAAAAGTGGCATTGCTGTAGTGGGAGGAACGTTTTGATCGAGTCACTTTTGTTTAGGGTTCACAATCTCATCTTGACATAGCTCAATATACACCAGGAGATCTATACAAAATTCTCCACAAAATGAGGACTCTCCTTCATTTTCAAAAAACCCATCCTCTATCTCCTCTATCTCCATAGGTGAGATGTCTTGGTCCTCTAGGCGGTTCATCCTAGTTTCTTGTATGCCTTTTGTCATTGCCGCTATTAAAGGTGTCTTTTCTACAATCGGTATGGGGGTTCTGGCAAACACGGGGATACTCCTAGATGTCATGGGAATGACATACCACCGTTGAGGTTGTTGCGGATTAGGGAAAAAGATGACCTGATCCATATTACGATTACTATAAATGTCCACTTTGAGATTGCTAAAGCGCGTCCAGTATTAGGGACTCTTACCTGCTCATAGTGATTTGGCAAAACAAATGTATCACTCAAATCGGTCCACTTCTTCGTTGAGTCAATCTCAACAAAGCCACTTGGCGCTCGCTGAACAGTTGCACCTGCTCCTTCGAGAGTAACCTTGAACCATTGCACATCAAATATGGTCACGGAGAAACTTCGATATTCCACTGCAAGGGTGCTCTGTAAACATCCAAAATACTCCATCTCTGCAACTACACGGTTTGGATCTGTGGCATGTCGTCGGCTTTCCTGCTCAAACATTGCCATCACTCTACAGTCCATTGTCGGGTGTAAGTTGTCGATGTGCTCTACTCTGAAATGTTGTCCACGTGACCATGCTGCACTATGGACCTTATACTGGGAGAAGAACAAGTATATTAGTTGCAATTTGTAGTATAGATTGTAATTTCTTGGGATTGCATACCTTGGATTGCATCCATACCTTGGGATTGCATCCACGTGAGAAGTCCCACTCTTCTTCAATAACTGTTTCTCCATCTTGAGATGCTTTGGTTAGGGCCTCATGTAGCCATCTAGTGGACATGAGTAGAGGCATCTTCTCTAAGCCCTTCGGATATCGAATGGGCCGTTGCCGCGTACTCGTCGAAAGTTAGATCTTGCAGACTCTCGCTCAGCTCGAGCATCCTCATACTGTTGCAGCCACTTCTCCATCATAGCGCTATGCAACATACAAAATCAGTTCACCTTGGACTCCATGGATGCATCCATCTTCTTCTCTATTCCATTTCCCACTAGTACATCTCCATTCAAAAGATCATCCTCCTTAAGTGACCATATCAAGCCTTTGTCCCGGTCCACAGTGGACAACCACTCAGAAATGTACACCAAGGCCTCCGACACTAACCAACTTTCAGCCATGCTACCCTTAGGATGAGCCCGTTGTCGCACAAATCCTTTTAAGGTCTTCATGAATCATTCAAGAAAAAACATTCATCGACTATGGACTGGACTTGCAACCTGCAATTCATCTACAATATGCACTAGAAGATGGGTTTGTATCGTGAGCATGCTAGTGGGAAGATACTTCTCCAAAAGATAAGCAGTCTCTACTGCCATGCATTTCGCGGATTCAATCGATGATGTGTGAATCTCTTTTTGGGAGACAAACTAAACCAACTCGGACAATTTGTAAATGGTTGTCTGTACCTCTGATGTTAGAGACCCCGCGATTGCGATCGGCAATACGAATTGTGAAAACCATGTAATTAATATTGTGTATAAACAAACGAAGATTCTGAAATCTAATATGCAGAATCATGCCATACGCAGCCTCATACTGTACATACCTGACACATCTTATGCCAATCATGGGATTTGAGTCCTGTTAGCTGGTCATTCTTTGTGAATGTTGTCTTGAGAGAACGCATTAGGCCAGTCGGCGTGCAAAAGGACTTGATGTTTTCCTTTATTCGTCGCACTTCATTGCCAGACAAAACCCAAGGAGAACGCAGCAATTGCACTCGACCGTCGATGCCACTTACAGGCCAATATGGTTCCATCTTTCCCATTGCTTTCAAATCCATCCTTGCTCCTAGTGTGTCTCGCAGCCCAGTGAGGTGGTTCCATAGCAAGCTACCCACATTCTTAAAAATGTGCATGGGATCTAAAAGGTGGTTAATTTTCAGTTTTTTCCAATAAGTCAGCTCATAGAAAATTGAGAAGTGTTGCATTCCACTGGGAAGCGAGTCTTGGTCCACCATCCTGCGATCAAACCAGCTCAGTGCGGTCATTCTTGCAGGAGGGCGACTAAGAAATCCTTCTCTTATGACATGACTCTCTAGCAAAAAATCCCGATGTCCCTCAAATACCATCTTTTTCATAGATTTTGACATACGAGAATCCAACCTTGGTCCACACAGAAGACATGCATGGTAACCTGACGTGACTAGCCCTACAGAACACACATGTACAATGAGGCATGTCATAACACCAACATCGCTCAAAGAAAACTAGCAAAATAAGAAAACACGCTTTACTAGAGCATTCTCCATAACCTGGAAAGTCATGCATGGTCCACATAAGAATTTCCTTTATAGTTGCGGATCACCTACCAATATGTTTGCTCATGTTTTCCACTACAGTTCCCTCCCACAAGTCCTTTAGCTCATCAATCTCAGTGGGGAGAGGTAGACTTCCATATTCTTGACTTTGTATCCTCCAGGCACAAGCAAGCTGAGAAAAAGGTGTCCTTTCTTGGTGGAAAGCCATGGCGATATATTGTAGTTAATAAGGACCACAGGCCATTCACTATAGGAGGTGGAACATAAACCAAAAGGATTTACCCCATCCATGGCAAGACCAAATCGTAGATTCCTCACCTTCTTTGCAAAGTCAGGGAAAGTCTCGTCAATGTGATGCCATGCTTTTGAGTCAGCTGGTGTATGCTGTACACCATCATCAATTTTTCGCATGCCATGTAGTCAACTTTGCAAAACTCTTGGTCCGAAAAATGTGACGAACATGCGGTATCAGCGGAAAGTGTCTCAAAACCTTCTGCAGAACAGTCTATCCTTGCAAGTCATTTTGATACGTGTCCACACCGCACTTGGGACATGTGGCCAACAATTCAAACTCTCCCTGGAAGAGAACAAAATCATTGGGGCAAGCAGGAATGCAATTATAATCCATGCCTAGCTTTCGCAGCACTTGTCTTGCATCATCACGAGACTCAGGCATCGTGTTTTGGGTAGGAAAAATGTAAGATTTCAACGTTCTACAAATTGCAATGAAGCACGTTATTAGAGTACTGCATAGCACATTTTAATGGCTTTCAATAAAGAATCATACACATCATAATATACCTGAATAGCTCTGTCACACTCGCATTGCTCCATCCATACTTTGTTTGTATGCTCAACAATGCAAGAAGTGTCTTCAAACAGGATACCCGACTCCCATCATACAATGGAATGGCAGCCTCCGCAATTAAGGGATCTTGGGATTCCGAGTTCATCGGAAGCAATGATTCAATCATGTCCTCTAACTCGGACTCCAAAAAAGCAGGAGGATCGTCCATGTCTCCAGAATTCTCACCCATAGAAGGGGGTTGAGAGTTATCACCTTCTATGAGACAGTTAGTTATCTCGGACGGCATTTGTATAGAGCGCGGACGAACCCGTCTTACTAGACGCAAGAGATCTGTGGACTACAATGTATCAACATGGCCCTGACCCTGTAAAGGATGTTAAGGAGCTAACTTCTAAGATAATCCCAAACTATTATACTTAAATCAATTACATGTCATATAGTAATGAGAGAGAACTTACCGCAATCTCATAATTTAAGACTGCCTCGTCGATTATCTCAACTCGAAACTCTCCATACCATTGCACATGCTCTATGGACAAATGACGTTTCCGATGAATGACCAATTTGCATTGCGTGCATGGACAGGGGACACGTTGATTGAGCCAAGCCTCACGATCCCCACCATGTTGGTCGTGAGTGCTAGACATCTTGAATGCGATGTAATGGAATGATAATTTAATAATGATTCTATATTGTATATTGGGACCACTCCACTATATATATTTCAGGTCTTTTTTTTTAAATTTTCGTACCTATCTCTTTGAGTTCGGCTCTAAACTTATCTATCTTTGAGGTCGGCTCTAAACTATGCTCACACACATACATTTTTATAACAATTAATAGATCTTCCACTATGCCTTGAAAGGCACAACTCCTTTTGAAGCCTTTATTGGTCAAACACTAGTAGTGAGTTGTTTGAAAGTTTTTAGAAGCATTACTTATGCTCATAGAAAGAAATTAGACTCTAAATCTCTCAAACGTATTCTCATGAGTAATAGTAATATCACCAAAGCATTTTACTTTTATGATCCTAGAAAAAGAAGTATTTCTACATCTAGAAATATCATTGTGGATGAATATGTAGTTTAGAAAGATCTTGCAAAAGATACAATCCAAACAAAACAAGCATCTCATTTCTCTTTCTCTACATCTCTATCTCTCTCACTCTCTCTCTAAAATTATAATCAAGCAAAACAAGCATCCCCCTTCACACTCCTTTCCATTTCTCTTTCTTTCAACACTTCCTACCCTATATACATTGCAAAGATTGAAGAGAACCAACACAAGAAAAAATATAAAAACACTCTCTTCCATTTCTCTCTTTCAACACTTCCTAACCTATATTGCAAATTAAAGCAACACAAAGATTGAAGAAAAACCAACACTTTCTAACCTACATTGCAAAGAATAAAAACCAACAGAAGAAAAAATTTGAAAACACTCGCTTCCATTTCTCTCTCTTTCAACACTTCCTAACCTACATTGCAAAGTAACACAAAGCAACACAAATATCGAAGAGAAACCAACACTTTCTAACCTACATTGCAAAGCAAAACAAAGATTGTAAAGAAATCAAAACACGGCATACCGTCGTACTCTCTTCTTCTTCCACGACCTCTTTGTACAGGCGACGCTCCTCTCCTCGCGTGCGGCTCGTGGCTTGCTTCCTTGCTCACCTCCCTCTCTTGCTCACCTCCCTTTCTCTTTCTCTCCGCCTTCGCCTTGCTTCTACAGTTCGCGTGTGCATTTGAAAGAAACATTCGGGTTTCCGCGAAATGTTACCAAAGTAAGTCGTCACTATTAGCGTCGCTATTTACGTCGCTATTTGCGTCGTTAATAGTGACATTTTTAGCGACGCTAATACCGACGCATTTTTTGACTTAAAATATTTCGAGGATTAGCGACGTAAATAGCGACGCCGAAAAAAAAAACGTTGCTACTTAGCATCACTATATGTGTGTACCCTTGTAGTGATTATAATATCAAACATACTCAGAAAGGCCTTCAAAATGGCATGTACAAAGAAGGTGTTTATTAGTCCTAATTATTAAAAGAAAATTTAAACATGATACTTTTGATCATGTGACCAAAACTATGTCACATATAAGTGATAAATGACAATTTAATTGAGATAAGGTATACTCTATTTGGATAAGTCTTCATAGTTTCTTCTTAAGGACTAACCAGTCTATTTTTAAACTAGTTATATCCCATAAATATTTAATCTCATGAATTGTAAAAAGCAAATCTTTGTTGCAATATTTGCTACTTAGGTAAAAATCCTTTGGGAGGTGCAATGAATCTTTTTGGGGTGTGCAATATATTGTTGGCTCTCTTATCCTAAGGTACATGCATAGACATACAATAGTGATGTTGTAAAAGAGGTTATAAGAGATAAGAGATTTGATCATGTGGACAAATCTAACCAAAACTAACATGACAAGATCATTACACAACACATATAAGAGTTTAATTGAAATAAGATCTAAAATAGAATTAAGTAAAATTTTGCATAGCTAGCTCAAACTTTTCATTATGACAACTATTCTTACACACTAGATTATAATCTCCTTTAAACAGTTATCCTTACAAAGGATGATAAATTTTAATGATCTCTTTAATACTATTTTAGTAAAAGATTTACCTAAATAAATTCTTTAAACTAAACATGCTTAGTACCTTTTATAAAAAAGTAAAAAACTAAAGACATAGTTTCTTTAAGTAATATCACCAAATAAAGAAAATATCACAAATACGAATGGAAGTAACTCCTTAAGGAAAAAAATCAAAATTACATCAATGTGTCTTCCTTGATGAAAGGAGAAGGAACGAAGTTTCAACACCTAAAGTAGACTTTAATTTCTCTTTCATAATTAGACTTTCTATATCTTAGCTTGATTTTTCTATGCCCTCAAGTGTTACTTCAAGAACTTGAACTTCAATAGGAGGAACCTCTTGGGAATTCAAATCTTGTTTGGCATTCTCATGGACCCTCCACAATTGTGCTTCAACCTCTCTTTACTCTTGAGTGTTGCAAATCACTGCAATAGTCTTCATGTGATTTACCAATGCCACATTAGATGCAAGTCCACCTGCATATACATCAAATACAAACTCATGAGCATAATTGAATTCTTTGATTGTAGTTCCCATAACTTTCATTTTCTTTCTCAGAACAACATTTGCAATCCTCTAGACTTCTTCAAGATCTTCATCATTGCACTCCTTGTCCAATCCTTCAAAGTCCAAAATGGAGGGATTGTTGACATTGTTTATATATCGCTCAAAATTTATGAAGCTTTTCCCCATGATCAATAATGTCAAAACCACAAAAGAATCTATAGATCCAAAAGAAATGGTTTATCCATTGGTAGAAAGTCAACACTACCAACTATCATGTGATACTTGCAAGAAATGCTTTCAAGAGTATTTTTCAAAGTTTCCATTTTCTTTTGATAAAAAAATGATAACAATATGAATTTTTTGGATTCACATGTCATTTGTAGTAGAGTGGATACAACCTTTCCAAACTTTATAGAGTCCCATTTCATTCCCTCAACCCCATGTGCTACATCTAGAAGAACAACCCCAATGGTAATTGGATCTCCGTGAACATTATATATAAGATCAAAGGTTTCTAGATTGCATCGGACAACGTATACACACCAAGGCGAAGTAGTGGAGGATTGAAGAGGATTTTACTTTTTTTCAATTAGCAAGTTCACAATATCCTTTGCTCCATTTGGTAGGGACCCTACATTAGCTCCACATGTGAGCTTCTTTGATACCCAATCATTGCAAATGCCTAAAATATTTGTGTAGACTTCATCATTGATGTCATAGTCATCAACAAGCTCTTCCCAAGTCTTCATCATGGAGCTACTTTTTAGAATTGAGGCATTGAGTAATACCATTTGACTCACCACATAGCAAGTGCCATGGGATTGGCACTCAACTAGGAGGGGGATAATGTTAAACCTCACAAAAACAAGGTGAAAAATCCAAAAAACCTAAAGCAGAAGATGAAGGCACACCATGAAAAATTGGGAAACACAAGAAGTGTGAAAAATTCCTAAATCAAGGAGAGGCACACAAGAAAAAGCACAAGTCAATACTTTCGTAAAAGAGCACAAGGCACACCTTGATTTATTTTAAGAGAAAATTGTAAAGGTAGATGGGTGGTAGGAAGAAAGTTAGGAAGATAGGAGAACAATGGGAAAAAGGGCCTTCTAGGCTATGGCTAGCCATGTAAAAAGGGGATGACTGACCAAATGGGATTTAGGGCTTTGTATATAAAGTTCAAAAGATGAATGAGATCTCATTCTTTGGTGTGTGGCAAAGTGGACTCTTCTTCTTCTTCCCCTCTTCTCTTCTCTTGCTTGCTTGTGAGTGCTTGAGGGAGGGAGCGAGCATGTGAGAGAGAGGGATCTTGGAGATGGTGAAGCTCTCCACCATCTCATCTCTTCTCCTTCTTCTCTTCTCTTCTCTCGTCTCACACTTGGCTATGGAGGATGAAGATTGGAGGTGGAGGCTTGAGGATGCTTGAGCTTCCATCAAGAATCATGGAGCTGTTGAAGTGCTTGAGAGAGGAAGCAACTCAATCGGGTATCAAGGTAAGCTCACTACACTCGTAGAGAGGGATGGCATGCCGGCTATATGAGAGGTAGCCATTAGTAATCACTTGAAATTCTTGAACAATAAGCGGTCCATGAGTCTTGGTAGTTGAGCTTGAGCTCGGAACCTCTACAGTGGGAATAAAAAAAAAAGCACTCTAGGAGATTAATCAAGAAATCGAGAAGAAGAAGAAGACATTGAATTTTCAAGAGTAAGTGCCTAATCTCATTACTATAGAAATAAATATTGCATTTAATTTTCATACATGATTCTTATTTAGATAATGCTTGTGATGTTTGATCTTAATATTATTTTATACTAATCATATGAAAGAGTAGTAGTGTGATTTGTAGTAATTGTATGGATTGAATTGATCAAGAGAGAGTATGCATTAGTAGAGATTAGAAAAGAAGTGGAGAGTATGCATTAGTAGAGATTAGAAAAGAAGTGGAGAAATAATGGAGAGTACTCAGAGAAGAGCAAGGGGACAAAACCACCAAAGATCAGGACCGCAAAACTTGCAGAGAGAGGGGCAACAGGAGTAGATATAAAAACATAGAGGATTAGGGATGCAAAACCTGCAACTATAAAAATGCAACAAAGAAAACACTCAAGTCAGAGAGTTGTGTGGAAGAGAGAGGGAGGGGAAGAGAAAATCGTTTTGAAAAATATCATGATGAGTTGTGTAAAGACTGACCTTATGTGAAAGGGATCATTTAATGTATCACACTATTCAAATTACCATTATTTGTTACGAAACACAAGTAGATTTAGATATTATTTTTGTAACTATTTTTAAGCTTCTTTGAAGATTTTAAGTCTCAAATTTTTCAAAAATCACGTAATGGCTCCTGGACCATGCGGTTAGGGGCATTGCCCCAAAATCCCCACTAGGGGCGCTTCCCTCAGCGGACCGTTCCTAGGGGCGTTGCTCCCAGACCTCCACTAAGGCGCATTGCCCATCGGACCCCTTGTTGGGGGCACTGCCACCAAATCCCCATCAGGGATACTTCCCCTAGATCCTCAGCGGGGGCATTTCTCTTAGACCCCCATTAGGGGGTGCTGCCCGTTGAACCCCCCATTAGGAGCATTGCCCTCAAATCTCTACAAGGGGCGCTACCCCCAAACCCTGACTAGGGACATTGCTCCCAAACCTCCACGAAGGAGGACGTTGTCCCCAAACACTCACTAGGGGTGTTTCTCCTAGACCCTCTCCTCCCCGCGCTACCCCCCCCCCCCCCCCCCCCCCTCCCCCCCCTCAGCCTAAAAACCCACCATTGGGATACTTTCCCTATTTCCATAACTAGAAATTTTGTCTACACACTCTCTATCCTACCTTGTTAGAGATTCTACTCTCAAACTATCACTAAGGTGGCTTCAAAATCCTCAATGATATTACACCTTACATATTAGACACATTAAATATACATAATCTTATAAAATATGATTTAATATATTTTACTTATATTTATTAATTTTAAATAAAATTATATATATATATATATATATTGATACTATATTCTATATTATGCACATAGTATGATATATTGATATAACATAATTTAGATGTAAATAGTATAACTTAAAAATAAATATAATATGGTACATTTTACTATTATGAACAAGTAGGTACTATAAGATCTATAAATATTTAACCATGATGCAAATTATCTTTCCTTCTCAAATAGATTCTAATTGATGGTGAAAATTCCTCAATCTTTATAGCTTTGTGTCATAGGGAATGAAATCTCCTATTCTTTGGAGGTCCTTTGTGGTTTCAACATTTAAGCACGAGGTGAATGTTTCTCATAAATATCTTTAACCTTGTTGTCATGTGAAATACATGAAATAAAGGTTTTGATAATTTGATTAAACACTTTCTTATGGAGATCACAAAGAGTGTTTATCCTCGTTGACATACAATAGAGGCTTTGACCATTTGACTAAATCTTGTTCTATGGACATCACAAACAATTATTATCCTTGCTATCATCTAGGTTACATACAATACATATTTTGACCATATGGCTAAATCTTTTGTTGTGAGAATCATAGAGAATTTAAATCCTAAGTCTTGTGTAAAATAATTGCAATGGAGGTTTTGACCATCTCGCTAAATACTTTTTTATGGAGTCCACATTAAACTTTTATCCTTTTTGTCATGTGAAATACATACAACAAATGTTTCATTCATTTGACTATGTCTTTTCCTATGGAGATCACAAATAATTTTTATATTTTCCATGGTGTGGAATACATACAATAGATTTTTTACCATGTGGCTAAATCTTTTCCTATATACATTATAAAGAATTTTAATCATTGTTCTCATGTTAAGTAGATATAGTACAAGTTTTGAACATATACTATATCTTTTCCTAATGAGAACACACAAGGAAGTTTTCACTTACTCAAAGAGTAGATAATAAAATAAAGTAAAATCAAGGGCAACTAAAAATAATAGAAGAATATTCTCTTCTTTAGTTTAGGGCATAGTTCATGAGAAAGTTTGTTTTTGGCCATATGGTCAAATCTATCCCCTTTCTATAAGATGTTTTCATTAATACTTTGTATTATGGATGTTGGACTCATTCTATCTAATGTTTTGGTGCTTTTTTCTTTTCAATGAAATTTGATACTTGATTGTATTTAGCAATTTCATTACTATTTTCTTCTTTCTAAGAGGTGACAACATAAAAATTATAAAGTCTCCATTTTCTCACTTATACAAGTATCATGAATAACGAATGTTATTTTGGAGAAATTGTGAATTTGCTAGTTAATCATGAGATTGTTGCACTTGGGAGGGTGCATGCAATACATCCAAATGAGACATGCCATGGAGAAACACTTCAAGATGGATATATTTCAATGGCTATTGATAAATGTCTAAATGCAATGGCATATTTGCCATTCCCGACAATTGATGCAATGAAGGTTCATGAAGTTGTGGGTGGTTTTGCAAAACGCGAAAAGAAAGATGTAGTGGTTGTTTCAAACTAAATAACAACTCATGACAAAGGAGATGATTACAAATCAAACCATGTCCTATCTTCTAAGGATATTGATGTGCTTAGCATTTGTGAAAGTTGGAGAGAATGTAGAGTGATGTTATGGACAGAAGGCAACACAATGTGTGTTGGGATAGGGGTTATATTATTGGCTTTTCCATATGATGTGATAAACTTTGAAATGCGAGGAGAAGAGGATGTTGGTGTGATGGTAGATAAAGCCCTTGATCAAACCACAGGAACATACATAGGTGAAAACCCCCATTGTGTACTTTGGAAAGATAATGCTTGATGTTAAGAAATATGAATTTTGTGCTTGTTGGACCTTCATATCCATTATATCTAATATGGCTTGGTGTTGCACAAAGTGAGGTGGATACAAATAGAAATTCCAAAAACTTCAACAACATATACAATATTGGGCACCAAATTGTAGTCGTCAAAATGCTACAGATATAGAGGTGTATCTTAATTGTTGGGATAAATATTGGATGTGCAACAAAAAAGATCCCGGACGATGGAAAACAAAAGATAGCATTGTCTTCTCTTGGATGAAGAAAGGTACAGAATCTCCCAAAAAATTTAAAATTCCCCCAAAGGTTATATTGAAGGCCAAACAAAGTCTACAAGAATCCATCGACTTAAGATTTTCCTTGAAGATTTTCAAGGATATTAAAACTAAGGTATTTATTAACACCACCTTTTTGAGTTTCTTTCAATATCTTGGAAACAACCATAAGCAATAATATGTTCCATTGCACCAAGCTCCAAATTAATGAAATTTTCATAATTCACAAAATCCATTTTGTTTTGGAATTCCCATATTGATAGGAAATTCCCAAATTACCGAATATGGAGTTTAGTGCTTGCCTCTTGATTGCATCATTGATCAAGGAGTTAGCTCCACCTAGTTTGCATGCACTCAAAAGAGTAGAATTAGAAAGGCTTCACTCTCTAGAGGACTCTCTTGCCAACATTTCTCCTAACTCCTTATTTTCAACGTCTTTAAATTGAGATTTCATTCCACTACAGAGGGGAATATATTCAGTTTTGAAGGTATCAAAACTCATTCTTTTGAGCATCGTTGTGGTTCCCTCAACACTGTATATTGTGAAGAACACTATGTCTACTAACTTCTAGTGGGCTACCAATTGGAAAAACTAAAGGTTGTTAGTGCACCAAGCATCCCACGTATCTTGGTATTGAGCATCCACGAACAGATTCCAACTCTTTTTCTCTTTGTTCTTGTGCACTTAAACTAACCACGACTCCTATAGCTTCTTCACAATCTCCTACTTGATGATTTAAGGAAACTCTTCAATGAAGGCCAAATCTCCTATGGATAGTCATTCTCTCTATTTCAACTCTTCAGTTTTCTCCCAAAAAATTTGCCACCAAGATGCACGTCTCTGCTGCATCAGTAGGGAGAGAAAATAGTCCACCACATAGAGTCTGCATCAAGATGGTAATATGTTTCCGCCATAGTGGAAAAATCTTCTTGTAGAAAGTGGCTTTGGTAATAAAAAATTGCAATTCTTTAGTGGTAGAAGAAAATTTTCAAGCATTCATTGAATTCTTCTCCTCTCAACAATTTCATTTCCTTCATTTTCAACCCCTTCTTCTAATACTACCCGTTGATGGTAGTGTTCCCCAGTTTTGGGCGCTAAAAACATGGAGCCCCAAGAGGAACACCAAGAAAAACAGGCAATATACTGCAAGAAAATTTACCTTGTATCATCAACAAGTATGTTTTTTATCTTTTAATCAATGACAATAAGAAAAAAACACCAATCTTCTAAAATTTTCATGCAGCATCATATATAACAATTCTCCCACGGATTTATCACAACAAAACTTCAATACATTCTTCATATTCTTTATCGAAAGAACAAGAGAGCACGAAGGAATGTTACACTTTGAATGGAAATCATCATATAGCATTAATCTTCATCATCTTTATGGTTTCTCTCATAATCTCTCATTCATAGATACATTGTTTGCATGAAAAGCTTGTTATCGCTCACACACTTTCTCTCTTCTATACATGCTCTCTCTCCATAGTAAATTAGAATAATGAATAATAATCATCCATAATCCCTCTTTGGTCATGGATACCCCTCCCAAGTGATATGTTTGATACGAAAGATCACCAAAGCCATTACAGTGTCCATTCATAGCTCAACAATGTCAATGTCACTTCAATCTTTACTTGAGTCTTCAGCAAATACTTCTTCCACTTCTTTGAGCTATTTTGGACTTGTATTCATCTCTTTCCAAGGTTAGAAAACTTTTCCAAGCTACACATTCATCTCACATAACACTTACAAAAGCATAAAGAACAGAAGCAGAAACAAAGACTGAGGCTCTACGGAAGCTCAACAGAGGGTCTACAAAACCATATAGAAGGTCATCTAAAAAAGCCTTTAGCTTAACTAAAGCCATTCAAAACCATCAAGAATCCATCAGTAAGATTCCAAAAAATATCAAAATCCATCAATCATCATTCTATCTTCTCATATAGAAAGAAAACATAACAAAACAGAATCTCAACACACTCAAACAGAACCAATCTGTAACGTGTCCGCTTGACCACTTGTGGGACACGTCTTAGCAGCTCATCCGGAGGGGAGTCTAGAAAGCATCGCCTAGCACTCGCAATGAATGTAACAAGTTTTGTGATATAGGTCTTCCCAATGTGCCCCAAAGCAGAAGTATCTGGCCGTTCCCACTTAGGACCACTTGAAGTCAAGGTTTCTTTCCTATCAGCCAAGTCTCTAGGAAGTAGTTAACGTCAAGCTCCAGATGAACCACTTTGCGTAGGAACAACAGAGTCAAAGCAGATTTATGCTACACTTGGTTCATGGAGAATGGGAAGCGAGAGGGATACAAAGCTCAACCTTTCTGCCCATAAGGCACAGTCCCATTCCGCTCCCCTAAAACAGCATAAATCGGGATTCTAACTCTACTGACCCTAGGTCTTTAGAGTCTCATTATCACATCTTTTGAGAAAAGTTCCCAGCTAACCGGGACCACCCTTCCATAGGACAGACCCAAGTCACGCCCATCGCACTTTCCTCGGGTTGCTCAGTTATCTAATTACCTACCACATTATGTTTGACATGCAAAGGCAGCTTCCTTAATTAATCAATTTAAACACAGGTTCCTTCACGTAACTTAGACATTGACATAAAAAAAACAATGTCAAGTAAGTTCCTTTTTTGAAATATTTGACCTTTATTTATCATAGTCTTAGAATACATCAAGTATCATGCCCGAAGGCTATCCCAGCAATCAACAAGATTGTTGCTCCAAGTTTTGCCCATAGACTAGTACACGAGCCTCAAGATCCCATCTCAAGTCACGTCAACCTCTTGTATGGGATCCGGACGCAAGGAATTTACAACCAGAGCCTCCCCTAACACCCAAGCGTCCTCCCGCTCCAAGCAGCACCCGCGGAGAGACCTCTCGCGACGGGTTCAATCCATGTACCCGGTGTGGCTAACAACCCCCTTGGATAGGTCCAGGCAGGCAGTCAGAGGTAACTAAACCTGCCTCTCCCTCCAGGCTATTAACCTGAAGCATTAGGTGTTTGGCCTTGAATTAGTTCCTTGAGCAAAGAAGTTCAAACAATGTACCTAGGTGTACAATCACGATCATTTTTGTGGTCGTTCGTACGACCAACTGCTAAGGTGTGATTCCTTTTTTCCGAATACTTCTAGCATTCGAGCCTGGATTGTTCGCGACTTGGTGAGATTCCAAGGGCTTGGCAAGCTAGGTGGCTTGTTTTCCCTTTTTCTTTGGGTTAGGGTTTGTACCCTACCATCCCCAATTATCCTTACCTTAGGTCTCCTTGTACTATAGTCAATTAGATCTTGGACAACCTCGTCATCCTTGGCTGGTCAATTTGCTTCTTGATAATTCACAATCTCCCTAAGTTTGACAAATCGGTCCCCAAGAGAGAGAGTTGTAGTAGGGCGACTACTCGACCTCTTGACGAATCTAACTAGTAATTAGATCTCGCCTCCATTGGCCTATGACGTAGTAATAGCATCTTATGATTTAGTTGCAATAGCATCTGACCTTGTGGACTAGTTGCATGAGATAGGTAGCAGTGCCTATCTCGAGGAATTACATCCCTTCGTCGATATTACTAGTATTCGTGTCCTAAGGCCTAGTACCCTCTCTTACTTGCAACATAGAATGATCTAAGTACGAGAACACTGGATTAACTCTGGAAGCGCAATACTAAGTAACATTTTAACTTAACTTCACCTATCTTTCATATTGAATGTGACTGTCCTTTCATGTGTATTATATGCTTTTTATCAAATGAAATGTAACCCTTTTCCTTTTCATACATTTACTTATGCGAGCAAGTTGCTTATGCATGCAGGTTATGCTATATACAGTTACAATGATATTGAAATAAAAACATAATCTTTTCCTTTCCCATGCAAGTCACGCAAAATAGAATGCAGTTGCTTATGTAAAAATATAACCCTTTTATTCTTCTCCATAGCAATTACCTATTCATCCTTCCATGAATCAACCTATTTATGGTCGTCACGAGGGATTTCTTTTATTGCACAAATGCATTGTGTACAACATAACTCGTTCTTGCCAACGTAAGTTACCCAATGCAAACCTTCCAATGCACATGAGGATCGCAATATATATTTAACCTATGTGCACGATGCAACTAGGACATTATTGCATAAGTGCATCTTTTAACACCTGAATCGTATACTAAAAAATGCAACAACCTTTCATCATGATGGTGCGAGTATTATAAGTACCTTGTCATTCAATTTAAGACCTTTCCGAACATCCCTATGATCTTTTTAAAAGCAAAGCATTCTAATAATGCAATTAACTTAATGCACCCATATTATGTGGAAATGAAAAAGGGTGAATTTGATGGAACTTGAACACTCGCAAGAGGGGTGTTATCGATTCCTGCACTTCGGGTGGGGACTCCTACGTGTGCTCCTCTTGTGTGGTGCTTGGGGATCATCGCAATCAGGAATTGGGAATAAGTCTGGCAGGTGGAAGGTGTGCGGAAATTTTTTGCAAGTTGTTAGTCTTCCCTTCGTGCAACGAGACTCCCTTCACAGACAACTGTGTCCCTTACGTGATTTCACGAGTGAAGAACCTTTAAGAAGGCTCTTTGTGAAAGCTTCTAGAAATCTTCCTAAGAAGCTTCTTTAGCTTCTTTTTCTTCTGTCACGCGAGCCCAACATCATCTCCTTCTCCTCATTCAAAAATTGACGGTAGCGAGGGTATGGCGGCCTGGCAGATTGTTGGCAGAGCAGGGGGCGTGGCACGTAGGCGGAGCAGGGAAGGGGCTAGCGACGTTGTTGATCACGGGGGGCGGGGGAGGGGAGGCGTTGAAGATCACGAGGGGAGGCACTGCCTGAGACCATGAAGGGGGGGGCCTCCCCTTTTATAGTGGGGAGGTGGTGGTTTGTGGAGGGGGGGGAGACAGTTGTTTAATGGCTGCCACCCCTCCACCTGGGGGGTGCATGCCCCCTCCCTCTTTTACTCCCTCTCTCTCTCTCTCTCCCCGACATGTTGTCGGCGGGGAGAGAGAGGGAGAGGTTCAAAAAAATTGAATTAAAATTTTAAAAAAATTAAAAAGGGGGGGTTCTTATGCACCGGGGGGGGGGGGGACGCTACATCTTCTCCCTCTTAGAGGAATCAAGATGTCCTCATCTCGAGAAGTTCTAGGGGTATTGTTGGCTGAGAGTATTTTCATCCATCCAAGTGGCATCCTCTTCGGGATAATATTTCCACCGGATGAGGTATTCTCTCAAGGTCCTTGATCTCAAATGCCTCTCCCTAACATCTAGGATTATATCAAGCCGTAGCTCAAGAACTCCTTGGCTAGGCATTACAATTTGCTGATCATCAAGTACATGATTCCGATTAGGTAGATACTTTTTCAATAGGCTAACAGGGAATACATTATGAATCTTTAGAGTTGCGGGCAGCTATAGTCTAAGCATTAGGTAGTGAACTCTTTTTAGGGCGTACATGGATGAAGACCATATCTCCTTCGACGAAGGAGCTGTCTTGTCATTTCGAGTCAGCGTAAGCCTTCTATTTATCCTTGGCAGCTTGAATGTCTTGTCTTGTTGATTTGATTTTATCATCCATATCTTCCAGCATCTATCTTGAAGCTTCTACCCTCAAAGTTGGATTTGAGAAGTTCAAGGGGGTACGACAATCATGCCTATACAATGCTTGGAAAGGGGTCATATGAATACTCTGTTAAGAAGCATTGTAAGCAAACTCAACTAGTGGTAAGTATTGAAGCTACCTTTTGGGTTTGTGACAGCAATAAGCCCTAAGCATATCTTCAATGACTTGATTGACTCGTTCAGTTTGACCATCAGTTTGGGGATGGTAAGCTGTGTTGAAACAGAGTTGAGTTCCAATAGCCTCAAAGATAGCCCTCCACAAGTGTGATGTGAAAAGAGAGTCATGATCACTAATGGTTCTTCTGGGTAACCCATGAAGTTTGAATATCTCCTTGATGAATAATCTTGCGATGTCTGAAGCTTTATAGTTCTTCTTGATAGGGATGAGATGTGCGACCTTGGTGAGCATATCTACTATCACAAAAATAGAGTTATATCCTCCCTGAACTTGGGGTAGGCCAACAATAAAGTCCATACTAATGAACTCCCGTTTCATTTGTGGAATGTAAACTGGTTGCAATTTCCCAAGCATTTTAACATGTTCGGCCTTAATGCGTTGGCAAGACAAACATTTTGTGACATATTTGAGTATGTCTCCCTTGAGCCTTCCCTAATAATAGCTATTTCTGACTGTATTAAGGGTATTGGCATAACCAGGATGCCCTGAGAAAGGGGAGTCATGGGCTTCCCAAAGTATCTTCCGTCTGAGAGTTTGGCTTGTAGGGATATATAATCTTATCCTAAAGTAGACAAGTCCATTACTGATGGAGAATTCTTGATACTTCGTCTTTAGCTTCGGGTCTTGATCCTTGATGGGGATCTCCCTTAGCATTTTCTGATAGACTGGGTCATGATATGCCCCCTCTTTTGCTAGCTGAAGAATGGAGTTGTTTGGCATTGATACCTTTGTGGCTAGAGACCTTGCTATTGATGGATCTTGCAAAATGAGAGAATTTAGAAATGCCTTGGGACTGAGTGCATCGGCAACTACATTCTCTTTTCCAAACCTATATTTGATTTCAAAATTATATTCTTCCAACACTTTGATCCATCGACGTTGCCTCATATTGAGCTCAGTCTGAGTGAAAATCCATTTAAGACTCTTGTGGTCCGTTACTAAGGAAATTTTGTTACCTAGCAAGCAATGTCTCCAAATTTTGACAGCATGGACAACATCCAACAACTCCAGGTCGTGGGTAGCATAATTCCTTTCATGGCTCTTCAATTTTCTTGAAGAATATGCTACGGGATGACCTTCTTACATAAGTACACATCCTAAAGCAAGTGCGCTAGCATCAGTTACCACTTCAAACTCCTTACTAAGATCAGGAAGTTTCAGGATGGGTGCTGATACTAAGCTTTGCTTTAGTTTGTCAAAGCTGGTCTATTCAACAGGTGACCATACAATTGCTACTTACTTCTTTAGTAGATCAGTCAAAGGTGCTACAATCAAAGCATAATCTTTGATGAAAATTCTGTACCACCCTATCAACCCAAGAAAACTACGTATTTCTTTGAAAAAAGTTGGTGTTGGCCATTCCAGAACGTCTCTGACCTTAGCTAGATCTACTGAAATTCCTTTTGCTGATACAATGAATCCTAGATATTCAATCTGTCGCTTGAAAAATACACACTTGTTTTTCTTGGTCAGAATCGGGGCCAAAGAAAGAAAGCTAGGACCAATGCTATCAATAACTTTGTTCCAACACAAAACAATGATCGCAACCCACGTTGCTTCCATTGCAATGAGCCCGGACACTTCAAGAGGGAGTGTCCCAAGCTTGGCAAAGGGCATCGCCAAGGGCAATTCCAAGGTCAAAATTGAGTTGGTCATGTCCAAGGAACCACCCTTATGGCCAGAGGGAGAACCTCCAATGTTTCCAACAAGGATTTGCACATTGAAGAAGATCCATCCATGGATGCTGACATTGAGAGGGCGACGGTTCACGCCACTCTTCATAAGAAGGGTCCAAATCACCAATTCTCGGTGATTCAAACTCCATCAGAATATCAAGGTAAAAGCTTCAAAACCTTGATTGACTGTGGCAGTACACATTCCTTCATCTCACCAATCTGTGCAAAGAGATTAGGGATAGCCACAATAGATGCACCTACTTTACTTGTGCAATTAGCAAATGGTCATGATGTCACTTGTACTAGGCAAACTGCTAAGGTGAAATTCCTACTGGGTGGGAAGCCAACTTCTGTGAGATTCAGGGTAATGAACCTAGGTGTCCACGAATGTTTACTCGAAATGGATTGACTAATATCCGATGATGCCCACATCCACTGTGGGAAGGGCCAAGTCTCCTTCTGCAATTCTAAAGGGGAACTAGTCATGACTCAAGGTGAGGCTAGTAAGCCAAAAATACAGTTGGCAAAAGTAACATAGATAATAAAAGGTGTTCAAAAGGGTCTGCTTGTCTATCTTATGAAACTAAATAAGCTAGATCAGAATCAGGAATCCGGAGAAGAACCTTCATGGTTAAAGGAATACGCAGATGTATTCCCTGAAGATCTGACGAAACTTCCTCCCAAAAGGGAAATCGACCACCAAATCAAACTTGTGCCAGGAGATGCACTGGTCGCAAAGAAGCCATATAAGATTTCCATCCCAGAAGCTATCAAACTGAAAGAGCAACTCAAGCAACTGTTAGATCAAGGCTACATCCGTCCTAGTAGTTCTCCATGGGGAGCTCCAGTGCTGTTCCAAAAGAAGAAAGATGGAATGCTTCCCCTATGCATTGACTACAGAGGGTTGAACCAAGCAACCATAAAAAATAAATACCCCATTCCAAGAATAGATGAATTACTTGACCATCTTCAAGGGGCGAAGATCTTCTCAAAGTTAGATCTCAAATCTGGATATTATCAGATAAGGATCAAAGAAGAAGATATTCCGAAGACTGCATTCAGTACAAGGTATGGACACTTCGAATTCCTAGTGATGTCATTTGGGCTGAAGAATGCTCCTGCCACCTTCAACAGGTTAATGTAGGATATCTTTAGATGCTATCTTGATGACTTTGTACTCATCTTTTTTTTATGATACCATAGTCTACTCAAAACAGGGAAAGGACCATGAACCCCAACTTTGCAGCCTTGGACATGCCCTTATTCTGATCTTTGTAAGGGCAAATCCTGTTGCTCCTTGGTTTAGTCTGCACCTCCTGTATTATTGGAGCAGCTCGAATGAGTACATCTTGTAGGTCTGTTGGGCATATTGATTCCAATCGAGCGTTTATGGGTGGATTCAACCCCATAAAGATTTTTGACACCTGTTGTGTCATATCCATTGGGGGTGCATACTTTAGGAGTGAAACGAACTTCAAATAATATGCTTCAAGGGATAATCCTAGCTGCTTCAAGTCATAGAATTCATTCATCTTTTGTGTACGGTAGGTAGGTGGCAGATACCTCCCTTGCACAGCTTCCTTAATCTTATCCCAAGTGATTGTCCCCTCCGAGATCACTTGGTCTCTGCACCACTGTTTCCACCAAAGTCTGACTTTGCTTGTAAGCTTAAGTTTGGAGAGCATGGCTTGGTTAGCAGGTGCAGTTCCTGCTGCCTCAAAATAGTCCTCCATGGACTCAATCCAGATCTCAGCATCAGCTTGAATAGTCCTTCCCTTGCCATCAAACTCGGGTGGCTTAATTTATTTGAGAAGGGATTTTTTCTCTTGAGCCATAGGTGGACTTAGTGTAGGAGTCAGATTTGGAACCTTTGCTTGAGGTTGCATCTGAACAATAAGATTCTTTATGTTAACATCTTATCATACGTTCTCATATTATGTTAAAATGAATAGCACAACTTTTTAGCTAAGTGGTTTAATCACTTAACACCTTAGTTAACATTTATGATCAAGAGAGACAATGGTAAAAAGACTTATTTATTCATGAGGGTATAACCCTTTGAGTACATTTATTTGGATAAGTAGGACATGTTGATTGATACATCAGTTTGGGGAAAATAGGATTGTGTTACAATCGGCTATAAGGACAGAATAATAATATGGAGTGGGGTCATAGATTTTCAAGAAACGGTAAGTCATAGGAAGCTTGGGGTATCCCTTCCTTTGATACCCGTTCTTCTCATAGTGACCTAACACTTTGATTCTATCCAGCAGAGATCACCCGGGCCACTTCTTCATAGACATACTTGTTCTACTTGACTTGTTGACCGCTAACATGCAAAGTTGCGTTTACACGAGCTTGGACAAAGATGAATAGCTTCACGATCTTTAAATCCTCCATCCACTTGATTCTCTTCAAGTTGGTTTGAAGGTACGCGAGTCGGTGGGCTGCTATGTAGTATATTCCTGAGTCTCCCATCCATCTCTGCTCCACATACAGGGGTGAAGGATTATAGATGCGGTCCAAAATATTCATCATACCAAGCCTCTAACGATAATTTGAAGCATGTATTGCAGTCATGAACATGACCTGGAACACCAAGAACTTGCTCCATACTTCATGACTCTGCAACCCTGCATCCATAAGTGAGTAAAGAAATGTTTTCATCAGAAAACACTGCTCTATTCTATTCACCCTCCCCTATTTACCCCCCTTATTCCCTTTATTTTCCTCCATTAAGTTCCCTTATAATCTTTAGATCTCGTTGGTTCGCTCTCATACCAACTGTAACGTGTCCGCTTGACCACTTGTGGGACACATCTTAGCAGCCCATCGGGAGGGGAGTCTAGAAAGCATCGCCTGGCACTCGCAAGGAATGTCACAGGGTTTGCGATCTAGGTCTTCCGGAGTCTGCCCCGAAGCAGAAGTATCCGGCCGTTCCCACTTAGGACCAACCTGCAGTCAGTGTTTCTTTCCTATCAGCCAAGTCTCTAGGAAGTAGCTAATGTCAAGCTCCAGATGAACCACTTTGCGTAGGAACAACAGAGTCAAAGTGGATTTATGCTGCACTTGGTTCATGGAGAATGGGAAACGAGAGGGATACAAAGCTCAACCTTTTTGCCCATAAGGCATAGTCCCATTCCACTCCCTTAAAACAACATAAATGGGGATTCTAACTCTACTGACCCTAGGTCTTCACACTCTCATTATCACGTCTTTTGAGAAAAGTTCCCAGCTAACTGGGACCACCCTTCCATAGGACGGGACCCAAGTCACGTCCCCCATCGCACTTTCCTCGGGTTGCTCAGTTATCTAATTACCTACCACATTATGTTTGACATGCAAAGGCAGCTTCCTTAATTTATCAATTTAAACACAGGTTCCTTTACGTAACTTAGGCATTGACATTAAAAAAACAATGTCAAGCAAGTTCATTTTTCAAAATATTTGACCTTTATTTATCATAGTCTTGGAATACATCAAGTATCATGCCCGAAGGCTATCCCAGCAATCAACAAGATTGTTTCTCCAAGTTTCGCCCATAGACTAGTACACGGGCCTCAAGATCCCATCTCGAGTCCCATTAGCCTCTTGTATGGGATCCGGAGGCAAGGAATTTACAGCCAGAGCCTCCCCTGGCACCCAAGCGTCCTTCTGCTCCAAGCAGCACCCACGAAGAGACCTCTCGCGATGGGTTCGGTCCATGTACCCGGTGCGGCTAACAACCCCCTTGGATAGGGCCAGGCAGGTAGTCAGAGGTAACCGAACCTGCCTCTCCCTCCAGGCTATTAACCTGAAGCATTAAGTGTTTGGCCTTGAATTAGTTCCTTGAGCAAAGAAGTTCAAACAATGTACCTAGGTGTACAATCACGATCATTTCTGTGGTCGTTCGTACGACCAACTGCTAAGGTGTGATTCCTTTTTCCCGAATACTTCTAGCATTCGAGCCTGGATTGTTCGTGACTTGGTGAGATTCCAAGGGCTTGGCAAGCTAGGTGGCTTGTTTCCCCTTTTTCTTTGGGTTAGGGTTTGTACCCTACCATCCCCAATTATCCTTACCTTAGGTCTCCTTGTACTATAGTCAATTAGATCTTGGACAACCCCGTCATCCTTGGCTAGTCAATTTGCTTCTTGATAATTCACAATCTCCCTAAGTTTGACAAATCGTACCCCAAGAGAGAGAGTTGTAATAGGGCGAACTCGACCTCTTGACGAATCTAACTAGTAATTAGATCTCGCCTCCCTTGGCCTATGACGTAGTAATAGCATCTTATGATTTAGTTGCAATAGCATCTGACCTTGTGGACTAGTTGCATGAGATAGGTAGCAGTGCCTATCTCGAGGAATTACATCCCTTCGTCGATATTACTAGTATTCGTGTCCTAAGGCCTGGTACCCTCTCATACTCGTAACATAGAACGATCTAAGTACGAGAATGCTGGATTAACTCTGGAAGCACAATACTAAGTAACATTTTAACTTAACTTCACATATCTTTCATATTGAATGTGACTATCCTTTCATGTGTATTATATGCTTTTTATCAAATGAAATATAACCCTTTTCCTTTTCATACATGTACTTATGCGAGCAAGTTGCTTATGCATGCAGGCTATGCTATATACAGTTACAATGATATTGAAATAAAAACATAATCTTTTCCTTTCCCATGCAAGTCACGCGAAATAGAATGCAGTTGCTTATGCAAAAATATAACCCTTTTATTCTTCTCCATAGCAATTATCTATTCATCCTTCCATGAATCAACCTATTTATGGTCATCACGATGGATTTTTTAAATTGCACAAATGCATTGTGTACAACATAACTCATTCTTGCCAATGTAAGTTATCCAATGCAAACCTTCCAATGCACATGAGCATCGCAATATATATTTAACCTATGTGTGCGATGCAACTAGGACATTATTTCATAAGTACATCTTTTAACACCTGAACCGTATACTAAAAAATGCAACAACCTTTCATCATGATGGTTCGAGGATTATAAGTACCTTGTCATTCAATTTAAGACCTTTCCGAACATCCCTATGATCTTTTAAAAGGCAAAGCATTCTATGCAATTAACTTAATGTGCCCATATCATGCGGAAATGAAAAAGGGTGAATTTGATGGAACTTGAACACCCACAGGAGGGGTATTATCGATTCCTATGCTTCAAATGGGGACTCCTATTAATGATACGGGATCTAGAGCATGGCAAAGGTAGAAGCTAAGGAGAATGGAAGATGAAGAGAGAACTCATGATGACATTGACAATGTAGACAACTGTTATTACACAAGTGAATTAGGTTCCAAGATTGAGACTTGGACTCATAAAGACATTCTTGTGTAGTACTGACAATGACACAGACACTTGATAGAAAGAGACAAGTATTATTGCATTATCATCATATGAAAGTGATAGTTCAAGTACATCATTATATAGAGTTCTTTGGTAGCATTTAACATCCACTGTGCATATGGGATTTTGTCTCTCTTCCTAGAATGGACTGCATCTTCCTAGCCTAGCTGTCCTATACAAAGGGACTAGAGTAGGTGTGATTGCAAGTATCTCAATACCCCTCCTCAATCACAACCAAAAGTACAAAGTGTGTAGAGGCTTTAGTAAAAGCAAGACCTGCAAAGTGTGGGCACACCATAAACATGGAAAAACACCAGAGAATGTCGCAGAAAAGGCTGTGTGGTTACCACAAACATGATGGACTTCTAGAGGCTGTAGCAGAGGCCTTACAAAGTGTACAGAGGCTATAGTACAAGGATAACTAAGGAGTTTTACAAGTTTATGTTTGAGACATTAGGACAAGGAAACACAGAACTAAAAAAGTCTATCTGAATAGAAGGATTGATGAGGTTTGTCCTTCTCCTGGTGGTCTTCTTCTTCTTCTTCCGTTGCTCCATTTTCTTCTTCTTCTTGGACTACAACTAGATATGCCTTTTGGGACCTCTTTCTTGCGTGGCAGAACTTTTAGTGTGTCCAGTCCTTTTGCAGAAGTCGCAGAAGAGCTGATCCTTATTGCCTTTGTACCTGTTGCCAACATATACTGCATGCTCATCTCTAGAGGTACTTGGTTCTTATTTAGTTTTTAGCTTCTTTTCCTCTTCTAACAGTGATTCTTGGATATCAACAAGTTCAGGATTTGGCATGTTGATTAAGGTTGTTGATACATTATTATATTCAGGAGGCAAACTCTTAAGTAAAACACCGATGCAAACATCTTCTTCCATTTTAATATTGATTCCTGCAAGTTGGGTTAGAATTCCTTCCACGTAATTCAAATGTGTGGCAAGTGATGTTGTGGACTTCATTTCAAGCCTGAAAAACTCAATCAGGAGACCATACTTTGATGATTTAGATTGTGCACCGAACAAGGTGTCAAGTCTCTTCCATGTATCTTGTGAGGTCTCACAGTTATCCACATGGTGGATATAGCTGTCATCTAGCTCCAGTTTGATAATGGCGTGGGCTTTTTCATCATTCTTTTGCCAAGTAGTTGCAAGGTCCACATCCAGAGGTCTCTTCTCTTTGCCATTTGTGATGGCCCAGAGACCCTTCTTCATCAAGATGAGCTTGATGTGGGTTTGCCAGGTGTGAAACCCAACTCCCTTGAACCGAGCTGTCGGTGAGTCATTTCCCATGTTGAAGAGCTAGAGCAGTAGCAAATCAGTTCCAAGATTCTCAGATTTTACAAGTGAAAGAGCAGATTACAATGTGTCAAGAGACACAAGTAATGGTAGTGTGAAAACACACTATGTCCGACTTGATGTTGAGCTTGAATCTTCTTGTTCAGGTCTTTGATCCTTTGTTCAATATTTCCAAGTTCTTTCCCTCCTTGATTTGATGTTGGGACAGTAGATCAGAGTGGCAGTGGGTTGCTCCAGGTGGTAGGAGAGAGAAAATGATGAGATTTTTGAGCTTTGATGAACATGGCTATGGCTGACAGTTTAGGGTTTCAAATAGGGGCCTGATTTTTTGCTCTGTGTGGGCTAAATACTTGATCATTTTCCAAACTTTTTTTATCGAAAGAAATCTTATCTCATGGGATCTCATTGCCCCATAACCATCATCATCATCAAGTCGAGCAATAGGCGCGCAGGACGACGAAACACAGACATGCGCAGTTCGTGCAGATTTCGACGATTTTGACAATGATGGGGGTAGAGATGGCTAATGTCAGTGGCTATGGTATTGAGCTGCTATGCCTTAACCAGAGAAAGAGGTATTTAGAAGGAATCATTAGCAGATATGCTCTATATTGAGAGATCCAATGACTCCAAGTGAGCTGGGTCCCGTTGGCTATGGAGGACACCCAAGGCAGAAGTTGAGAAGATTGACAATGCTGAGCTCCAGCGTGTGCAATGCTTAGGTATGAGGTGCCAAGGAGGAGCTCTCGAAGTAGAGGAACATTTTCCTAGAAGGAATAGCAGTGAGATATGACTTGTGGAGACAGATCCAAGAGCTTAAAGCAGACAGGGTGAAGGCTGGCTATGGCTGGCAAGGAAGGTCAAGTAGAGATGGAGGTGAGAGATGGAGCCATGAGCTGACCTGAGGTTAAGATAAGCTCAGAGAGAGCAGAGGAGAGCTAAGCCATGCTCGGTTGAGATCTGATACCATGTTAATAATGCGGGATCTAAAGCATGGCAAAGGCAAAAGCTATGGAGGATGGAAGATGAAAAGAAAACTCATGATGACCTTGACAATGTAGACAACTGTTATTACACAAGTGAATTAGGTTTCAAGATTGAGACTTGGACTCATAAATACATTCTTGTGTAGTACTGACAATGACACAGATACTTGATAGAAAGAGACAAGTACTATTGCATTATCATCATATGAAAGTGATAGTTCAAGTACATCATTATATAGAGTTCTTTGGTAGCACTTAACATCCACTGTGCATATGGGATTTTGTCTCTCTTCCTAGAATGGACTACATCTTCCTAGCCTAGCTATCCTATACAAAAGGACTAGAGTAGGTGTGATTGCAAGTATCTCAACAACTCCTACGTGTGCTCCTCTTACTCCCGCGTGTGCTCCTCTTGTGTGGCGCTTGGGGGCCATCGCAATCGGGACTTGGAAATAAGTCGTGTAGGTAGAGGGTGTGCAAATTTTTTTTGCAAGTTGTCAGTCTTCCCTTCCCATAAGGAGACTCCCTTCATAGACAACTGTGTCCCTTATGCAATTCGGCGAGCGAAGCACCCTTAAGAAGGCTCTTTGTGGAAGCTTCCTAAGAAGCTTCTTTAGCTTATTTTTCTTCTGTCAGGCAAGCCCGACATCATCTCCTCCTCCTCATTCAAAAAATGATGGTGGCGAGGGTATGGCAGCCTGGTGGAGTGTTGGCGGAGCAGGGGGCGTGGCACATAGGCGAAGCAGGGAAGGGGCTGGCAGCGCTGCTGATCACGGTGTCATGATGTTATGAGAACACAGTGTGAAAAAGTATGGAATGCATCATCATCCGACTTCTCTATTGATCTAGAGAGTCAATGTGATCTGAGCCATTAGTACTAGTGTGAGTTACATGGATTATCCAAAAATACTAGATTTTTGGATAATTTTAGTCTATTTTTGATATTATTTATTGTAAAAATCCAAAAAAGTTAGAAAAAGCTTCTAGATTAGGATGGCATGCAAAAAGCTAGTTGCTTTTTCAGCCAATTAGGAGATTTTTCACAAAAAAGACAGATTGACGAAATCACGTGCATCGCGATCGCTGTAAACAAGCTGAAAATTGCAAATTGAACTAAAAGAAGAAGAAGGAGTGATCTGGGAGATCTGTAACGAGGTGTCCTAGAGTTTTACCCCATTTTTGGAGCCAACAGAGTCATCAGATTTGGGTTTTGGGCAGTAGAGAAAGAGCTGATTTTTCTGATCCACGTTTTTGGTCTACGAAGGAGCTCTAGGAGAACTAATGCCTGGAGATTGCTTCTGAGTAGTGCGAAGATTCCAGGTTCTTTCAATACATATTGATTCAATTCATTGTGATTTGTTTTTATTGTGTTTACCACTTGGGTATTCTCTATCTTTTTTTCCATCTTCTATCTCTACTTCCTTCTACTTGTAATCCCCGGTGGATTCAACCTTTCGACAAAAACCCCTCCGACATTGGTGAACTCGACATGAAAGGTCGTCTCACAGAAGAAGGAAAGATAATATGGGAGAACCTTCGAATACAATCTCCAATGATGTTTTGCAACAGTTGGTGCAAAATATGAATATGCTTATGCAGGTACAACAACAACAACATGTGATGCAAGCTTCAGCTCAAACAGAAAGTGTTGTGATGAATGCTTTGCAAGTAGTTGAACGTGAGGTGAAGTTATTCAATGGCAAGACACTCAGGGAAGAATTTTACATTGAGGACACCAGTTTGATTACGCACAAGACTTTTTAGGAGTGGGTTATACAACACAATAAGGGTCTTGTGGCTACATAATTGTTAAGAGAATTTGAAAGTAGATTTGAGCAGTTGGATCTTGCAGAACAGCAAGCTCTTGCAAGTCAGAAAATTGAATTTTTTCTACAGGCAGTTGATCCTGAGCTTCAAGAGAAGCCTGATGATTTTCTGGAGGATTAGAATACAGAGACAAGTTTGAAAATAGAGTGGAGACATGTCAAGGAAGCTTTTAGTGCACTTGTGAAGAAGCATTTAAGAAGAGAAAGATTACATGTCTCTAGCTTGCCCACTGTTACGGGTAAGACAGTTGAAGTATCCAGTAAGCCACCCGCTTCTATGGCTAACCCTATAGGCAGAGGCGCCTTTACCCCCAAAAAGGGTAACATGTCTTCCATGCTTCTTTGATTTGGGAAACCATGTGTCCCTTCTCTTCTATGAGTCTTATTTCTTCCTCGTTTTGCATGTTGATTTTTCCCTTGTATTGACAAGAGAGCACCACGTCCTCTAGACCACCAACCTTCGTGTCTAGTGACCACTTTAGTTGAGTTTTCATTTAGAGGAGTGAAATCAAGCACTCCCTCTCTTATTTATCTAGTTACAAACCACAAATTACATGTTATCTCCTCTAACTCAAGTACTCCCTGCATGTCAATGTTCTAAATATCCAACCATCTCACTAGTCCCTTGCCATTTTGAGGTCTTGGGTGATGGGGGGATGTTCATAGCATAAGGTTGAGGAAACATCTAGACACTTTGTAGCAACACTTTGCCTCTCATATAACTCTCATTTTCAAAAATTTACTTAATCTTGGACACAACTTATCTCCATTGGTGATGGAGCACTTATGTTGTGATTGATATTGAGAGCTGGATTTTCCCATTGGCAAGCACTATCCTCCTAGAAAGTGTTTTCCATTTTCACCCATGAAAATTTTGACCATTTTTTCCTATGTAACTTTTCCTTATCGGTAAGTGATGTCCATTTCCACATATATCTTTTCCTTTCCTAACATGTGTTGAATCATGATAGCCCATGGTTTTCCTCACTAAGTTGTAAAGAAATTTAAAGATCAACCTTTTGGCTTTTGACATGATTTCTCCTTAGATTCTCCAATCGTAATCATCCACAATTCCTTATTGTGGTTATCACTTTCCAAAAATTGAATTCCTCCTACTACTTGGTTCCAAGATCCACAAAAATATATGCAATAACTTCTCATCTTTTTTCCATTGTGCCTTCTTCCATCTTTCTTAGCATCCAATCCGTATTCCTAACCCCTAGAGGACACTCTAGATACCAAAAAACTTCCCTCACCTTGATTATCTTATAGCCCAATCGAGAAATCCAATCACAAGTATCTTTTAAACCTAGATAGAGAATATATGACTTAAGCTTACTATTTTTTACACCTCAAAACTACATTCTACTCATAATTGTCAACCCCAAATTAGCCATATAAGTCAAAATTAAATTTGGCTACATTGTTGAAGAGTACATTCAACATACAGCAAAATTATCTCCCCCTAGCCATGACTATAGTGAAAAAATCCCTCCAAATTATTGTAGACCTTCTCTAAATCTATATTGATGATCATCAAGTTTTCCTCCCTTTGTATTGCATATCTAAATGGTCTCATACACATAAGTCTCTATCAATTGATATCCTAAATGGTCTCATACACATAAGTCTCTATCAATTGATATCCTAAATGGTCTCAAGTGAGAAATACAATTTAGATGGAGCATTTTCCTTTTTTTATTTTTCTCACCACATAGTGTAGTTTTTCCTTTGAAATGGTTACAACTACTAGTAGGGACACCTCAATCAAGAAAGGAGATTGCAATAGTTCCAAGAACTGATAAACTAGAAGCTAATATTTTGTCTCATCAATATTTTGGCTTGTAGTAGGGACACCTCAATCAAGAAAGTAGATTTCAAAAGAATTGATAAACTAGAAGCTAATATTCTGGCTCGTCAATAGGTGAGTAACCATCTTTGTTGGATAGGTGTTCTAGGTACTTTGCAAAGATTTTGAGTCCCAGCTATGGTACAACTCACCACCCTCTCCTTGATTGGTATAGGTCTTGTCTAATCTTGTAGCTTGCCAAGACTAGTTTTTATGCTTGTTATGCCAAGTGAAGGCGTGGATCTCTTCATCCATAATCATGGGGAAAAATCTGGAAAATCATAGGTCCTCTTTAAGTCATGACATTTTTCCTTTTCAAACACAATCATGGTACTATTTCCATGGAAGTTGTCAACCTCAATTGGCATCTTGTTCTAGTCCCCTACAAAGATGGTACAATCTTGTGATTTTTTTTCTTTTCAAAGTTTTCCAAAGCCTTGATCTATTCATGGATGTGAACACATATCTATATATTTCTCTATGACATTATTTTTCATTGGAGAAATTTCTTACTAGACATGGGAGTGCTTTCATGTATTTAGGGTGCAAGAATTTGTAAGTAGTTGCATGTGTAATGCACTAAAGGCATTAATTCACTTGTTGCATGTTGTTGAGTAGTTTCAACTTTTTGGACTTGAATATTACACAATTTTTAATTGGAAGTTGGAAAGTGATGATTGGAAATAACTTGGTTTTTGTCAAATTCTATATCAATGGTAACTTACAAACTTAAATTGGCGTATCCTCATTGTGAAATCCATTTTCTAGCACTAAGTAAGTATCCAAACACATGTAATATTTTACTATATGGTTTGAATCCCTACATGCAACAAGGCTAGACCATGCGAATTGTTTAGCAACAGTGTCAGGTATAATGCTCATCGGTCTCCTATATATACTAGGGAGGAGATATGTGGTGGTTCATCCTCTGCATAACAATATTATTAAAAAATAGAGGGAGAAGGTTTGAAAGTCAAGATATGAAGTGAGGTTCACACTACTTTAGAGGTTGCCAATGCTAATGTTTGAGTTAGGTCAACATTTTCTCTTTAATTTGTGGCAAAATTTTCTCCTTTTAAGTGAAGAAAATGAGTATCTTGATTGTCTATTGGGAATATATAATGATTGTAGGAGTTGCTAGCCTAAAGTCTTCTTGCCACTATTGTACTTCCATTGAACTCCAAGATGGGGGTTCCATGGTATAAGCAATAGGGCATACATCTAGAAGCATTGTATTTGCATTGGGAGAAGGTGATGTATGATGGGAAATGATGTTTTTTGGCCTAGAAAAGGGGCGTCCATGACTATTTTACAACCTATTTGGAGGAGTTTTGGAGTGCTGTGAAAAGGGTACATGGAACATATAGTTTACAAGTGGTTGCTAGAATGGGATATTAAATGGACAAGGTCTCATGAATGAATAATGTCAAATCGATTATGTTAGTTGGTGGGGCTAGGAATTGAGGACTATATGGCAATTATGGAGCAGTGTGTTCCTTCTACCTCTAGCCTTGTCATATCTCCCTGCCACCTGGTTGTTCCAAAATGCAACAGTTCTCGTTATTGTAGAAAGTCATTTGAACTTGATGAAAATTTTCTACCTTGTTGTAGAACCTTGATGTGAGTGATTTGTTTTTACATCATTACCTTATCCCAACTTGAAAAAGATTAAAGATGGCAACCACTTAAGAGTAAGCCACAAAAAACTCCAAAACTCCATTTTTTGTCATTTCTAAAACTTGGTGGAAGTATGGCATGCATGAATTATGACACTTGGAATGGTTGTAAGCCAATCATGTTGTTCCATGTAAGAGTTTATGGTCGTATGGTATATGCTTTAATGCAATAGCCACTTTGACAAAAGCTACAAGATATACATGTCAAATGCACTTTCATTGGATATAGTGCAAAAAAAAAACTATAATGTTTCTACCAACCCTATATGAAATATCTTTGTGAGTAGAGATGTGCTCTTTGCTGAAAATGCACGTTAGCCCTTTATGAGCTGCAAAAATTAGCCAACTATGATTGCCATGAACATGTTTGACAGTTTGTTACCTTTTTCTCAACAAGGAGCACCTAATTTGGTAGCATTTGCACATTAACTAGGAGCTTGATTTTCAGCCCATTGATCAAGGAACTACCAAGGATGTAGTAGCTAATGAGAAGGGTACTATGTGTGATGCAAAAACAATCCCTAGATGGGTTGTTGGATACATTATGGGACAACAAATAGCTAACCACTTCACTTCACAATAGAACTAGGGAATTCACTTGCCACACATAGGTTCACTTTGTTGCATAGGCAATTGTAGCTGCTACCTATAATGAAGAACCTCTCATTGGAGGATGACTCATAGAGCGAGCATTGGGTGGCAGCTATGTAGTTGGAGTTGGAAATGATAGATGTCAGTCATGTGACTCCCCTCCTAGCAAGTATGCTGTAGGCACAATATGAAACAAAAATTTTATGGTAGCTCTTGATAGCTATTATACTAAGTGGGTAGCCATTACAATGACTAGTTCTAATTGCCTACTCTAATACAAGAAGAACACTTACACCATGACATCATCATCATCGTCATCTTATATGTCTATTGCAATCATGGGGGATGTAAGTGGAAATGCAATACATGCTATTTTTTGTTATGCTTGAGCACTCCAACATGCAATAGCTTAGCTAGGCTCCGCTAGGCCTTGTTAATCAATCTTCATCATTGTTTCATAATATCCTTATCACATTCTCATGCTCAAATATCTTTGTGTATTGTAGAGGGACATGCATGCCATAACCATTGATAGCTATGTGGCAGTTCCTGAGAATGATGAGCAAGCCCTCCTTCGAGCAGCAAGCCAAGCAACTCGTTACTAGCATAAGCATCGACACAAAAGTGATAGAAAGTATCCAATTCTACATTGGCGCAATGTACAATTCAATACTTCTATTTACCATTTCATTAGCCATAAGGGATTAACTTAAGTAAGAATATAATATCACCATATTATGGCATCATATAGATTAATTAAATAATAAATTTAAATAAAATTACATATATACTAGGTTTTTCATGACATAGGGAAAAAACCCTATATAAGGAAATATTATCTAATTATGAACTTTTTATTGATATAGGAAAAAAAACCCTAGATAGTGAAAACTTTTTACCTTATCTATTATATGTGTATTATGTTCTATTTGAAATTAGCAAAATAATCTCCACATAATTTTCTAGTTACAATTTTTAAATATAACTTTCTACTTAGATCATATAAGTAGGGATATGCAAAATAAGAAAAATGCAATATTCTCAAGTTAGAGAAAAATTAGAATCACATAAGAAATTTCTTATATAAAAAAATTACCATATATAGGGAAATTTTCCTATCTAGGAAAACATAGGAAAATTTTTCCACATTGCATAATTTTCAAAAAGAAAAAAAAAAGGGAACCCTATCAATTTCCTAGTTAAAAATACACATAAGTAGGGAAAGTAAATAATAGGGAAAATGGAACATTTTCCTTGTGACTACTTGGCTCATAATCTATATCAACTACCATCCACATCCAAAACAAGACATATCAGCAAAGCAATCCCCATAATAGCCCTCGACTAACATTAGGAGGTAATTGTAAAAGCCCCTTAGGACCACAACTAACAAAGACATTTTCAAAAAATGCATAATTAGACAAGGGTTCTAAAAAAAAATTCCACTATTATTGATGAATGAATTAGCAAGTCACAACCTCAAAGATCTCAATGGTATCCAAGGCTGCATGATGGTACATCCTTATGGGGAATGGTGATTCAGATTGGGTAGGTGACAATGATTTTAGAAAATCAGCTTCAAGATGTTTTTTCTCTTTAGATTCAAGAATCTTCTCTAATTGGATCCGTAAGAAGCATCCAATTGTAGCATTGTCTTTTATCAAAGTGGAATACAAGGTAGCTTGTTTTTCTATAGGTGAAGTAATATGGTTAAGGAGGATCCTATGACATATGAAATATAGGGTAAAGATCAAACAGAGGAGAATGGAGCAAATATCTTTACCAAAGCTCTTACAAAGAATCTCCTTTGAATTCAAATTTAGTGACTTGGCAAGGAGGTAGTTCGCTTGTTGCAAGTAGACATTGAGGGGGGGAGGAAATATAGGGTAAAGATCAAACAGAGGAGAATGGAGCAAATATCTTTACCAAAGCTCTTACAAATAATCTCCTTTGAATTCAATTTTAGTGACTTGGCAAGGAGGTAGTTCACTTGTTGCAAGTAGACATTGAGGGGGGGATGTTAGATATGGTCAATGCACCACCTTCTTAAGGTGTTATCAATGATCCATGGTGCTCTAAGTTGCAAGTCCCCCATTATGAGGAGAAGCCATGTGTGAGCATGGACATTGATTGAGTCTTGACTTGTATGTTAGATGAGGTCTGAGTGATAGGATGGTCAAAAGGTAACCTTTGTGGATCTAGCCTTTGAGTTGGATAGAATAGTTATGCTGATAGCAACTCAAGGCATAACCCTCAGCCTAATGGTAAAGGAAATATACCATGGAATATTTCCTGGACAACTAGGAAAGGCTCATAATATGGTTGAATAGGCCGACTACACTACCTTTCTAGGCTATAAAAGGAAGACCCCTCTAAAGCCATCGCCAATCTATCTTTCACCTAGTTAGAGTTCTTCTAGCTACCCTTAAGCTCTTCACCTATAATCTATTTGTATTGCCCTTTAAGCTTCATAGTGGAAGTGCAGGGGTGGATGGATCCACCTTTGTATCAGTTCATTTGAAATTAATGCAGTTTTTATTTTTCTCATATTTGTTGTGTTCTCTATTTAAATTTTGTCCGCTTTCTTGTGTAATTTCTATAGGGCTATGATTTTGTTGGGCCTATTAAATGTGTTACTTAAAGAACTAGTAATAAGTATATCTTTCTTTATAATGACTACTTCACTAAGTGGATGTAAGCTCAAGCTATGAAAGATAATAAACCAAGAAGTGTAGGTAAGTTTATGTAGTCTATTATCATGACTAAGTTGTGGTATTCCATTGAGTTGGCTACTAATAGAGGTAAATGTTTATTGAATAAAATCATTGTTGAATTAACTCCTAAACACGTGATTTTGCAAAAGAATTCAACTCTATATCATCCACAATCAAAGGGCCAAGAAAAGAGTTTCGATAAGGTTTTATTTGTGACTCTATAGTGAATCCCTTCAAGCTAGTTTATAGCCTCAAAGCACTTATTCCCATGATAATTTAGTTCAATAATGATTAGAGTAGTTAGTGAAGCTTCAACAAGAAAGAATCAAGCACTCTAGGTTTTAGGGGTGGCTTAATCATGCAAATAAGCATGTGTTAATGGGAATGTGAATAAGAAAATTTTGAAGGAGATTGGGTTGTGGTTTACAATTCCCACTTAGGCAAACGCATGGTATGCTTTTTTGTTTTACTTCAACAAGCTTTCTTTGACCCAACAATGGAGAATAATGGATGGTGGTATGTGGTTGCAAATTTTCCATGACTTTTAGAGGAATATACTATACTTTTACATCTACTAAGTGTATGGAGGATGCTCTCCTTACTAAAGATAATGATGGTCATGAACTAAGGGAGGTAGAGGATAATCATGGTGTACGAGACATAGATCATGATAATGCCATCATACATAAAGATTATCATGTACTCATTATTGATAATAATGATGACGAGCATAAAGACAATACTAGTAGTGGAATTAATTTGTTTGTAGGTTTGGATATCAAAGATGGACCTTGAAGTAGATCGTTTAGCAAGAGTTAATCTCATTGTAGATGAGATTGAAGATCCATCTTGATAAACATTATACTAAAAGGACTAGTAAGTATATCTTGCTTTCCAAGATAACTATTTGACCAAGTGGATGCAAGCTAACGCTTTGGAAAGATAATATAGCAAAAAGGGTAGGTAAGTTTATGTAGTCTATTGTCATGACTATGTCTTGGTGTCCCATTTATTTGGTCACTAATAGAGATAAATAGTTATGGAATAAAGTCCTTGTTGACTAAACACATGATTTTGCATACGAAGTCAACTATATATTGTCCACAACCAAATGGTCAAGAAAGTGGTCGAATTAGATTTTATTCATAATTTTTGCAATAAACCTGTTCAAGTTAGTTATAGCCTTGAAGCAAATTTTCCCATGAAAATTTAGTTCAATAATGCTTAAAGTAGTTAATGAAGCTTCAATGAGGAAGAGCCCTTGTGGCCTATATTTCAGGGGTGGCATAATCTTGCAAATAAGAATGTGTTGATGGGCATGTGAAGAAGAACATTTTGAAGAAGGAGACTGGGTTGTGGTTTATAATTTCCACTCGTGAAAATTTTTGGGAAAATTAAAGCTACAACATGCATGTTCATTTAAAATGTTTAAGGATTTGGGGCAAGGCATATTTCTCCTTAAGGATTTGAAAGGTAATGTTTTGAAACTTGCAATTAATTGCTTTTAACATAAGAGTTAGCATATCCTTACTATTCTACTCTACATTTGATCGTGACTAATCAAAAGGACATACTTGATGGGAAATTCACATGATATGTGAGTCCTCTCTAGTTGATGGGTATTTGACATTTTGTGCAAGCTTTCATCACTATGAGTTGGATTTTAAGAAACTTGGGAAACAAATGGAGTTTTTTTCCTACATTTCACCCTTGCCATCATCTTTGAAGGCTTGCCCTATTGCATCACACGACATGAATGATACAGCTTTGACATCAACAAGAAAGCTTATTGAAGTAGACCTAATGATAATGATGATGATGTTATGGAGGTTCAAGGGGATCATCAGCCCACCCCACATAGGTCTAGCATTGTTCCTAGCTCTATAACTATTGTGACACCATTCTTGGATTCCCAATGGACACTCGATGTCAATGAGTCTATAACCAAGGCTTGGGTGTTAGAAATCAAATTGCTTGAGTATACTTTGCTACCTTGGGACCAATGGATTACTAATATTCACACCTCAATTCAATTGGATATAATGTGCTAGTGCGATGGAAAAGTTGTTTGTCATATAGACTTTATTATGAGGATCATGGATCATGTTTTTAATCTACCATTGAATTATATATCTACTGTATGGAAGTGTAATGATATATAGATATAGGCTACCTTGGGTTATCCATGTGGGCCAAAAATATGTATGTCATTAAATAGTTAGATACTAGTACAAAGATGCATCTCTAGTGGTTCATGTATAGGTTATTGATGTTTATCAAAATGAATACCATAGCTAGGGAAACATATGGTATCATACGGTTTGCAAGAAATATAAATTTAACTAATTGGGATGGATTACTATTAGATAGATTGATGCTAAAATTACAATGGCTAATGCTTTAAAAATGTTTTAAATTTTTTTCAAAGTTTGCTTCCTAAATTAATCATAGAGTCTTTACACGTAAACTACAAAGATTTGCAAAGTAGTATTTGATTTCGTGCATCACACGAAAAGAACAAAGAACCATCAAAATCAGTGGTACATGATGATGTATTGTTTGGTGATAATGAAGACAAAATGAGTATCTACAAGCACCTATTGGAATTTGGCTACAAAGAGGAGTATGAAAAGAAACTACCAAATGGACCTTCATCCAACACGGTTGCAGTGGTATCTTTGAAAGCATGCAAGGTGGAAAAGGAAAAGTGGAATGAGAATGAGTTTCCCATTAAGAATAAAAAGACAATTGGAAGCTTAAGTTGAATGTATTGGATATGCAACATAGTGTGTAGCAGTCATCTTTCGGGAGCATTGAATGTGATGTCATGGAATCTAAAAGTGAGCATGTATCTTCATATTGTGGTCTATATCCAATAGAGACCTTGCTTCAAGTTATTTCTATGATGGAACATTTGACATCTTACTTCAAGGGTATATGAGGAAGGGGTTGTTAAAATGGCTACGGTCAAAGATTTGGCCAGATAGTTGTGAGATGAGAAGCAGAGGGTAGATGCATTGACTACAAAACTTGAAAACAAAGCCATGGCTTTGAAAATGGATATGATCAAGAAATCAAATATCTTAAATAGGTCATGGCAGGGGATAAAATGTGAAACGGTCTCTGGCAAAAACAAACCAAGTATCAAGATTGTGGGAGAGAAGGAAGGAGTCTCACTTGTAGCTTTCTTGCTTGCACAATGGGGGAATACACACACAGGTGGAGGCTGAAAATAGTTTTCCTCTTCTTAGTTGTGTAAGCCAAAAGAACTCAAGTACATAGAAATAGAAGAACCCTATATATGGGTCTCAAACCAAACTCAACTAACCAAGGTGGCATACTAACTGAGCCACGAACTAGAGTAGATAAGGATAGCTGTCATCTAGCTATTATTCATGGGCAGTGTACCAACCGCATCTGTAGCTAACAAGTTGGTGACATAAATGCACAACGGTCACCCTGGCATATCACGAGTGGAGCTCGATATCTCAACACTACCCCTCGAGCTCAATCCCAATTCCTGCACACCAAGCAAGCCTCTGAACTTGCACAGCTTCTCTGCGTCCAATGCCTTCGTAAATATGTCAGCTACCTGATTCTCTGTGCTGACATAAACTAGATCAATAAGACCTAGTAAAACCCTCTCCCGCACAGAGTGATAATGCACCTCAATGTGCTTTGTTCTAGCACGATAGACTGGGTTATTTGCCAAGTGTATACTACTCATGTTGTCACAATAAATGACAACTGGCCCATCTGTAGGCTGATGCATATCATAAAGTATCTTATACAACCAAGCTACCTCACATGCAGCCATTGCTGCGCCCCTGTACTCAGCCTTTGTGCTCGACAAGGTAACTATAGGCTGTTTCGTGCTGCTCCAAGTGACTGCAGCACTCCCAAAAGAGAACACATATCCACTGGTAGATCGTCTATCATAAATACTACCAGTCCAATCAGCATCAGTGTATCCATGCAACTGTATCTGAACCCCAGTCTCATAAAGTAGTCCGTACTGCAATGTGGACTTCACATACCTAAGTATGCGTCTAGCCGCATCCAAATGCAGTTTCCTTGGAGCCTGCATAAACTGACTTACCAATCCAATAGCATAGCTCAAATCTGGCCTGGTAATAGTCATATAAATCAAACTTCCTACTATGCGTCTGTACATAGAAAACAGAGAAAGTTATTATGCTACTTGTCATTTATGTTGATGATTTGATTATGACAAGTAACAGTGATGAAGATATCCTTCATGTGAAAATGCTATTGAAGCAAAAGTTTGAGATGAAGGATTTGGGAGAGTTGCGTTATTTCTTCGGCATTAAGGTGATTAGATCACCAAGTGGGATACAGCTCTTGCAGAGGCAATATGGATTGGACATGCTGTCCAAATATGGGATGACAGGCTGTAAGCCTATTTCAGTTCCTTTGGAGCAGAATGTGAAGCTGAGCGCGCAGATGTAGGTGAGCTTGTCTCACATAAAGTGAGAAATCTGCCTTGGAAATCTGAAAGCCAATAGTGACAAGATACTGTCCTATCTTGTCAGACCATGCTCTAGGTGCTTGCTTCAAGCCATACAAGGCTTTCTTCAACTTGCAAACAAACTCAGGATGAACAACATGCACATAACCTGGTGGCTGCTCCATATAGACCTCTTCTTGCAAATCACCATGCAAGAAGGCATTCTTTACATCCATCTGATGTAAAGACCATCCCTTTGATGCAGCCATAGCAATGACTGCCCTTACGGTTGCCATCCTTGCAACCAGACTGAATGTTTCTTCATAATCAATGCCATATGTTTGTGCATACCCCTTGACTACTAATCTTGCCTTGTATCTATTCACAGAACCATCTGCATTGTGTTTCACCTTATAAACCCACTTACAACCAATTGCATTCTTATCTTTAGGCAAAGGTACCGATTCCCATGTAGCATTTGCTTCCAAGGCATCCATTTCTTCATCCATGGCTTTCTCTCATTTTTCTTTTCCCATGGCTTGCTCAAAAGAAGTGGGTTCTGGTTCCTGTATTACTTTGACCATATATGCATAGTGAATGGCTGTAAATCCATCATATTTCAGCCTACTTTGCATCCAACTCATCATCAATGCTCTGTTCTGAGCCAGTGGATTCACCATCCACATAAGAGTGACGTGCATTCACATCAAACATGGGCTGATCTACCTTCACTTTTTCTTTTCGTGATACCTGCATAACACTATCTGCATTGCTTTGAGAAGATTCTCCTGATCTCAATCTGCCTGTCCATGGCGAAGAATGTGAACCACTGCTAGAGGATGCTCCAGGTCCACTAATATCTTGTGACTGCTGCTGTGAATTATGTGCAGCATTACCATTTTGTGCATCTACATTATCAATCACATTTACTAGTTTATACCAGCTACTCATCTCATCAAAAACAACATCTCTGCTCACTGTAAACTTACTAGTAGAAGGGTTATAGCATCTATACCCTTTCTGCGCAAAGAGTAACCAATAAAGATGCACTTCTCAGCTTTTGGATCCAACTTGGATCTCAACTCATCTGGCACATGAACATAGGCAATGCAACAAAAAATTTTCAAATGAGAAATATATGGTTTCCTACCAGTATGCCTCTCCTCTGAAGTCATGCCATGTATTGCTGCAGTGGGAGTCCTGTTCATTATGTAGACTGTTGTAGCAACTACCTCAGCCCAGTAAAAATCTGGCATGTCTTTTTCATTGAGCATGGCACGAGATACCTCTCCAATATGCGTGTTTTTTCTTTCTGCAATTCCATTTTGCTGTGGGATATGACTACATGAATATTGCTACTTTATGCCATGCTCCTGCAAGAACCTTGCAAACTCATTTGAGAGGTACTCTCCCCCTCCATCTGACCTCAGGCATTTTATTTACAGGCCTGTTTCTTTTTCAACCATAGCTTTAAGAGTTTTGAAATACCCAAAAACTTCACTTTTCTTTTTCATAAAATAAACCCAAACTTTTCTGCTATAGTCATCAATAAAAGTTACAAAATAATGACAACCTCCAATAGATGCAGCTTTAGTAGTCTACACATCAGAGTGGATTAATTCCAATGGCTTCTTACTCTCTTGAACATGTCTAGGAAATGGTTTCCTTGCCTGTTTTCCAAATTGGCAGGCTTCACATATCTTATGCATTTTTGCAACCTTGAATTTAGGCAATTCTGCAACAATATTTTGGGCCTGCATTGATTTAAATCGCTATACATTAACATGACCAATGCGTTTATGCCAGATATCAATATCTGCAACTACACCGGTCCCATCTGCAAGCATTGCTGCACTCAATTCAGGCATGTCTGCATCCAACGTAAACATTATGCCCTTGTTCTTTCCTTTTGCTATCAAGCAACCTTTATTTTTCATATCCTCAACAAAGCATCCATGAGAATTAAATCTGACCTGCAAGCCCTGCTCAACCATTTGACCAACAGAAACCAGGTTCTTGGTGATATTCGGGACATGAAATACATCCGACAGGTATTTATTTTTCCCATCCTGCATAGATAAAGGAATTTTTCCAATTTGCACAATAGGATGTATAGTATCATCACCAGTCTCCACAAATCCTAGTTTTTCCATTTTCCTTGCATCCTGCATCCATTCTGCATGACCTGTCATGTGGTTTGATGCACCTGAGTCAACATACCACACATCGTTGCTTTCTTTTACACTTGTCACAGAATTGGTCATGTGCTGCACCATAAACAAATGCTCATTTCTGTCATCACCCTCTCTACTAGAAGATGCATAATTCTCTTATTGCAATTTTCCATTCATGATGTCATTCTGCTTTTTATAGCAATCTTTAGCCATATGACCCATTTTACCACAGTAGTAGCATTCAATATTGCTGTTTGCATTTTGGCCTCTTTGCCATCCACCACGACTTCTTTGGCTCCCCCTGCCTCTAGAGTTACCACATCCTCCTCCATAGGACTGGTTTTCTTGAGTTTGTTGCATATTCTGATTTCTACCACAGCCTCCAGATCGGCCTCCTCTACCTCTACCTCTACCTCTTCCAGCATTTGAGTAGAAGACAGTTTCTTTTGAAGTTCCTCCTAAAGAAGATGCACCACCATTTCTCTGCTCCTCAGAAATTAGAAGAGCAATCAACTCCTCAAAATCAGAAAATCTTTCACGGACGGAAATGGATGTTCGGAACTGTGCATAATCCTTTCCTAGACCATTCAAGGTCATAGAAACTAAATCATCATCTTCCACTGGCGACCCAATGGAAGCAAGTGCATCTGTAATCTTCTTCACCTTCATATGGTAGTCATTGATGCTCATACTTTCTCTTTGCACATTGTGCAACTCTGGCTTGAGCTGCATTTTCCTGGCTTGCGTATTTGTCCTATACATTTTTTGAGAAAGTATCCCATGCCTCCTTTAGCGTACTTGCATCCTGAGTATGCATAATTATAGAGTGTGAAATACTGATAGACAACCAGTACATAACTTTTCTGGCTCTCTCATGCCATCCTTTAAATGCCTGCATTTGTTGTTGATTGGGAATATCAGGAAGAACTGGTTCTTCTTCATTTCCTGCAATGAATTCTCAATATCCTTTTCCCATAAGGAAATTCATCGTTCTAAACTTCCATGCTTGGAAGTTGTTCTTGTCAAGCTTTTTAGTGACAATCTGTGAAAGAGAATCAGATGCCATTACAGAACGCTGCAAAAAAATTTTGTCACTGCAAAAAACACAGCTTCAGCCTCACAAGGACAAATTTGCAAAACTGACGAAAGTGGTATTTCACCACACAGTCACTTCCTAGTGAGGATTTTGCATCAACAGGCAACAAGGATGATTCTGTAACTCCCAATGTCTTTGGGCACATGCATACGATGCAATTTCTACAGTAACTTCTTTACCGACTTGTAGAACAGTGGTCGCACAACAAAAAACAGGGCCTTTTCCTGAGTGCGTGCGGAAAACTTCTGCCTCCAAAACATGCCCCGAAATGGCCTCGAATGAAAAAAACATGCCCCGAAAAGCATATACTGTCCTCTTGCTACACCGCGAAGGGCGTCTCAATCTGAGACAATGCACTCTTGCACTTTCCGGATGTGCTACCTGCAGAGACTTGCTCCCAAAACAAAAAAATGAAAGCAACAGTGGTCCTCTTACCAGAACACCACGAACTTGGTTTGCTTTCTTGAGCTCCTTACCACGAACAAGGCTCTGATACCATGTCAAGATTGTGGGAGAGAAGGAAGGAGTCTCACTTGTAGCTTTCTTGCTTGCACAATGGGGGAATACACACACAGGTGGAGGCTGAAAACAGTTTTCCTCTTCTTAGTTGTGTAAGCCAAAAGAACTCAAGTATATAGAAATAGAAGAACCCTATATATGGGTCTCAAACCAAACTCAACTAACCAAGGTGGCATACTAACTGAGCCACGAACTAGAGTAGATAGCTGTCATCTAGCTATTATATCATGGGCAGTGTACCAACCGCATCTGCAGCTAACAAGTCGGTGACATAAATGCACAACGGTCACCCTGGCATATCACGAGTGGAGCTCGATATCTCAACACCAAGGAGTTGGACTGAGTGCATAGCTTACTTGAAGACATTCATGAACTCATGTATAATTGAAGATGGACTATGAAATCCTCTCGGGGGGGAGATTACAACCATTGTTTGCTACAAGTACATTAGAAAATCTTTAGATTGATATTGATGTTGTTGTGGTGATGCAATCAAAATACATTGGGATGAATAATGCTTTGGTTCAAGAAGTGCATGACGTAGAATGGCAACTTCTTGGTGAAATAATATTTGTTGTTGCTACTAGGCCTCATGAGGTGTTGGAAGGGTCTTTTATATCTCATGCACAAGACAATGTTTTGTATGAAAAAGAGTTTCTTACTAAGCAAGTATAATAACTTTAAAATCAATGTCATGCTCTTCTAAATGTAACATTGGAGACTGCATTGAAGTACAAGAGGCAAAGTGAGAAGTACATTATTATATTTCTTCAAGAAAGGGATTATATCAAGGATAGTGCCAAAGATGATGCACTTAGAAAGGTTCTCAAGGATGTGGAGAAGGAGATATTTATGTATGAGGCAACCATGGATGGTAAGCATGTCATTCATGCAATGGATATTCCTATGGGATAGGTTGACTAGCTGGTACTAGATGAACTTCTTTCCTTGACATCATAGCCCCACAATAGATTCTTGATTATCCCAATAGAGATCAAAAGGAGGCTTGTTTAGTTCCATGCATGGCTATAGTATCTATAAGAGCGCAAAGCCTCGATCCTATAAAGTCTCATCAACAAACCATGGAAAATTAGAACAAATAAAGGCTAAAGCTACATTTCAGACAGCATGTTGGGATCTCATGGACGTGCAACAATAATCGCGCAATTATTTAACACACTAGCTCTGTGTCTGATGATGAAGAGTTCTATGAATTAGGTCGGAAATATGAAGGCCGCGGCCGCTCTGTACGTATAAGATACAAACGTGCTTTCAGAAGAGACGTGCGCGCGCGCAAAAGAGGCCGGTAAAAATTCTGCACCCCATTTCCCCTGGGCCTGCCTTGCGCGTCGGGTGGGTGCCGGCCCTGCGCCATATGTGCCTTGCCGGTCGGGTGCCCGGCGTATGCGCGCCGTATGTGTCTTTGCGTAAAACCATCCACAGCCGGCAGGCCGCCCAGGCGCGCTCCGGGGGGGAAGTGGAGCAAAAAGCCATAAGAGATGAGTTGGAAGTATAGAAGACGTTTTAGCCATAGCTGGCGCAGACAGTGCTCCAGATCAGTCAGCAATCAGCAGAATTTGTATTGTGGACTGCTACCTGTAACAGCCAGGGTTCAAACCAGAGAATTTGTTAAATGATGGCCCGGTCCGACATGAGAATAAGGCTAGTGTACCTGGTCGTGGTCATCAGCTCCTGCAGCTGCCAGCTGCTGGGCGTCGCTAGAAAGGATTGCCAGTGCGGGACTGCAACGGAGACGTTTGTGGCGGACGACTGTCAAAGCGCAGTGAGCAGCTGAACGACCAGCTGTACCACTTGGATGGCAAGGGCAGTTACCGGCGACGCGGGCGGCTGCACGGCGAGGGTCGAGAATACCAACGACGGCATCGATGTGCAGCTGGGACAGGAGGCCCTCCAAGGGTTCTTCAATGACATCTTGCTGTCCTGCGTTTCTACTCATGCGCTACCCGGCTCCGTAACCAGCAGTGGCGTCGTCTTCTCCTTGACCTAGCTCTTGGGCGAGGCCATATTATAATGAGCAGCTTGATATTCGGGCAATATATAGTCAATTATGTTGGTTCTTCACGTCTTCAGCTTGCATCTGATCAATGTGCAAGATACAAATAACCACTCATCTAATTAGCATCCCCATCCTCCCCTACAGTATTGGCCATGACTAATGCCATGGCCGTCGTTCGCAACATCCTATCATCCAGCACAAGATCCTTCCTCTTAAGAGATCTGTACTGGCTTTTTCCAAGGTTGACGTAGTGATCAACATAATTTGATTGAGATATAACCAGAACGGTCTCAAGATTAGGACGTTTAGAATTCCGAAATTGATTGCGCGGTGCTTTCTTTCGTAAACTTTTCAATACGCTCGGTTACACAAGGAGCTTTTATTCAGTCCCTACGTAGGGAATTCCGCAGAACCTAGGAAAATTTCCCATATTTCCTATATATATACGTATGTAATCCCTATATATAACTAGGGATTTCAATTTCCTATATGTACTGATAGGGAATTATAGAACTACCTATATATATCTAGGAAATGTAATTTTCTTAGGAAATGTAATTTCCTATATGGGAATGTAGGCAAGGATTGTAGGCTGATGGAGAGAATTACCTACATTCTCTAAGAACTTCCTATGTAGGGAAATTTTGGAAAACTGAAGATTTGATTTAGGTTTCATGGAAATAATAAAGTTATGGTTAGTAATATAGCATACAGCACTATGTTAAAACTAGCTTCCATAAATGCTAATGTTTGGTTTATGTTGAGCTATCCCATTTTGCAAACATGTTGCTAAAGGTGCTCTAAGTGAACCTTTATATAAATTAGAGGAAAAAGAGCATGACTTCAATGTTGCATGTTTATCAATATTTTCCTCAAACCCCATGGAGGTACAATTATCCTAGATAGTTACTATTTTGTAGATGGATGTTTCGCAACAACCTCTAGAGTCTGCATGTATCTTGCTCGTATCTTGAAGTGCATGTATTGTAGAGTCTAATTAACTCTTTTAGTATGAGTGACAATTTTTAGACGATTTATCGTACTTGTGCTAAGTGGAATCTAAGATTTAGTATATATAGCCATAAAAAATGTAGCTCTTTAAGTGTCATATATTTCTCACCAAGAACTACTATCATGCTCAATATATATAAAAATGTTGAAAGTATTTTGGGGTGTGTTTTAGTCATTTCTAGTTAGTATGTCATGAGCCATGTTACTTAGTATATTGACAATACTGCATGGCATGATTACACTTTCTAGTTCGAGCAGTCAAAGTATAAATTCCAAATACACTTGCTAATCTAGTCACTTAGTGATAGGTTTATAATGCCACGTGTTTGTTAGTATGCAATCTACAAATACATATGGGATGTTCTTCTATAGATTGGATCATAATACAACGACCATATTTTACATTATTGGGTCTTACAATTAATATGAAATTGATAACATATTATTTCTATGTAGAGTCTTGAACACATGTCATACTACTAGCTATCATGGACCTAAAGAAGATGTCAATGGATGGGCCTATATTAGTAAATTGCTTTATTCGCCTAACAGCTCATGCATTGCACAACATTCCAGTAATTATCTTTCTATACATCTTTCATAGAACTCTTATGAAACACATGGCTCATGGGATAAGCTTCTTTTGATATCTCTAACCTTCCTTTATAAAATTTCGAGGTTATCATTTATAGAATCTTGAGGAATCACTATTGTCAAAAGCATCAATTGTGAGGAAATCAAGATACGATTGGCTTGTATGGTATTTATATGATGCTTGTATTGTGGACATGTAGAGTTACACTTCATTAATATGCTTGTGGAGAATTGCATTAGTGAGCTCGTTAAAGGGTGTAGAGATATTTGTGTGAGAAAATGCTATTCACTATTTTGGAGTCATCCCACAAGCTCGCATTTAAGAAGGCTTAAGAGGTGAATATAACATATTCAAATGGAACCATCACTACAAGAGAAAGGCCCTCTAGACGTGCACTGTACACACGAAAAAGCGGGCGCGTTTATAAGCGCGTGTATCAGCATGTCTATTCACGCTAGTATAAAAAACGCGTCTATATATCTGCATTTATAAACGCGCTTATAGATGCGAAAATAAACGCACATATTTTTCATTTCTCATAAAGTCCATGAATATGATCAAACCTCTTAACAGCTAGTATTTGTTTGAATAGGGCATGATTGGATAGGGCATGATTGGATGTATATACGACATAATTACACCTGGATCATAAGCTAGACATGATATACATGTATAGGGCATATACATGCATAGGACATGATATACATTACCAACTTCACTTCTTTCTGAGTATTACAAATATACATCCAATCATTCAAAGCTAATTATATATGTGATTTCATACCCTATACAAATGTGATTGGATGTATATATAGATCAAAGGTTGACTTGTGTATTTGCAATATATATATATATATATATATAGAGAGAGAGAGAGAGAGAGAGAGAGAGAGAGAACTGATCAATACACTCACATGTCTCATTTGTTGTGCACTTAACCTAGCCATGCATGCCAATTCATAGCATGAGTAGATTGATGTAAATCAGTTGGCTTGTGCATGTGCAAGCTATTCCAATCATGTCAAGGTGCACTTATAGCTCTGCCGCTATGCGCACACCGTGTAAAAAAATCTAGAGTGTGACTTCCTTTTAGATTTAGAGAGCCAATGCCATTTTGGACATTAGTGCTAGTGTCCATGGTTCAAAAATATTAGAGTTTAGTCAATTTTTAATATTCTAGATATTATCTCTTATAAAAAAATCTACAAAACTATAGATAACTTCTAGATTAGGATAACATGTAAAAGAAAGCATGTAGCTTTCACCTAATTTGAGAGGATTTTATGTAAAAAGAGAGATTAGTGAAATTGTGCGACGCGCGATCGCAGTTTTCAGGTAGTGAACAGCACTCCGAAAGTGGAAGATAAAGAAGGAGTGATCTTGCACGATTCTAGCCAGGTGTCTTGGTATTTAACCCCCCCCTTTCGGAGCCATTGGAAGGATCAAATTGGCGATTTGAGCAGCATAGAGGAATGTATTATTGTGTACACGTTTTTATCTATTAGAGTTATATTTTCTCATAATGCTGAAAGAAACTGATAAGCTTCATCTCTGTTAGTATTCTTCTACATCTTCAATCTCTTCAAACCCCTTCTCTTCTATCTACTCCTCTCCTTGAATCTACATTCACCCTGATGTCACTTATCTTTAAGAACTTGGCTTGAAACCTTCAACCCTTCTCTTATCTCTACCATATCTAGAGTCTAAGCTCTTGAACCCCCATACACTCTTCTCTTGCCAAACCCTTGTAGTGATCTTCAACCCTATGCACTACGAAATTGGTAAACCCGATAGGAAGGTCGGTGTAAGAGAACTCCAAGATGGGGGATTCTTCAAGAGATACTCTACAACAATTGGTGCACATACTGCAGCAGACTCAACAACAACAAATCCAAATGCTACAACAACGACAACAAAGGCAAGAAGAAGAGAAGATTCATTCCACAGCTATCAAGGCCCTAGAAGAAGTTGCGCGTGAATTAAATCAATTTAATGGTCAAAATGTCTCTGTTGTCATTCGTTTGTATGTTGAGAAAATGCTCTTCTTTGGTGTACCGCAACATGCATGGAGCTGTTATTTTGCCAGACTAGCTAAGCATGGTCTTCATGAAAGAATCCATGGTCTTTTCCAACAAGATGTGGATTGGGCTGCATTCAAAAAAGCCCTAAGGGAAGAATTCTTCTTAGAAGACTCCGGCCTTATGATAAAGAAAAGTTTCACTGAATGGGTTGAAAAACCCAACAAGGGTTTAGCTGCAACAGCTCTATACCATGAATTTGAAAGTAAATTTGGACAACTTGATGTTGAAGACCAACAAAGTATGGAAGGTCAAAAGATTGAAATATTCCTTAAGGCTGCAGATCCCATTCTGTAAGAAAAGCTTGCTGATCACCTAGAAGATGCTACCTCTGAATCAGGAGTCAAGACTGCATGGACAAATGTTACTGATGCAGTTAACATGATTGCTCGAAGAGAGCTGATGCGACTAAGATTGGGCTCTACTTCAACTTCAACAACTCCATTGATGGAGCTTGTTCCACCTTCAAAATCCCCTATTCCTTTGACTAATCAACCAACTCTTTCTTCTTCTGTTCCTTCTAAAATTGATGTCATGGATGAACTTATTAAAAGCATGTGTGACCTTCATTTGAATCTTACAAAAATTATTTCCAAAGTAGAGAAGTTGGATGTCAAAATTGAAGAATGAGGACGATCATCAACTCAAAGACCCATGAGAGAAGGCTTTAAGAGGCGCTGCATTTGGTGTGATAGCGAACAACATGACAAGAGGGAGCGTTCTGCCTTCTGTGAGGCTGAAGCATAGAAGCCCTTCTTTTGGAAAGACGAAAAAATCCATGCAGTTGAAACTGGTCTTCCACTTGAGCCAAATTTTGGCAATGGTGGAATGAAGAAAAGATTAGAAGATTTAGATGTAAAGAATGCCTATGCAGCAATTGATGCAGCTACCTATGGGCTGCAAATTGAGCCAACTAAATCAAGTTTGAAAGCATGTAAAGCTAATGTGCAATCTAAAGTATGGATGCAAGCACTAGATTAAATGGAACGTGGTAAAGCAGCCAAAGAAGATTTGGCTAATGCTAGTCAGTGCATTCGAGGTAGATTCTTTTTTCACCTTTTCACATTTGACTGATGTCAATCATAAAGAAGTCTTGATTTAAGAAAAGAGAAGAAAAGAAGATGAACCAGGGCCTTCCTCTTGTGGCCCTCCAAAACGGGTAACTAGAAGAATGCCTGAACAACCAAAGCTTGCTGAAAATATAACCCCACATCAAGAGATGGAAGATGCGCCACAAACAAAGAAGACCGAAGGAAAAGGCAAGCGACCAGGCTACAAATTGCAGTCTGACATAGAATCTGCAACCAATCTCAAACGAATCCTAAAAGAACAAATTCTAGGAAGCAAAATTGAATTCACCTTAGGAGAAATTCTTGGAATTGCCAAATGTGAATTCCATGATGTAATTATTAATGTAATCAAAAGGAAAAGACAATATATTGGTGATGAAGCTGAAGAAAAAATGCATGCTTTTTTGTAAGTTCTTCGAGTTTTTGTGTAGGCAGATGAAGAGAAGTTCACTTCAAAAGGAATTCACCTTGAAGCAGTTAAAGAATTAATTGCAACAATTGAAGCTGAAGATAAAGAAAACATGAATGCAAAAATTAAAGAAGTGAAAGCTGAAAATGTAATGGTCAGCTGGTCCAAACTAGTTGGGTAACCCACCTCTCAAAAAGAAGGCCGTCTACAGCACATGCATGAGGAGAAAGAGGCTCGGTTCATTCCAAGCAGTCAGTACTCCCGTACGCATTGGGCAAGAGCAACAATGGAGACAGTCGTCAAAATTGGATAAAAAGAAACATCATGTATTGCACTCTTAGACCATGGCTCAGAGATAAACGTCATGGCAAGGAGTCTTTATGAAAGTGGCGGATGGCCCATAGATGTTGATCCAAGATGGTGAATGAGAACTGCAAACAACTCTCTTGGAGAGTTATATGCTGCATGTCCTAATGTGCAGGTAACTATTGGAGACATAAAAGAAAATTTTCACTTTTTTGTTCAAGACTCTTGTAGTTACCCTATCATTCCTGGGCAATCTTACATTTCTGAAGCTTGCTTGGAAACAAAATCTCTTGATGATGGTTCTTTCTATGCTCGAATATGAAGCAATGATAATGAATGAGATGTCCAATTTCTTACTGTGTTGTTAACCATCATTGAAAAATTGAGATCGATTGCGTGATTATCCTATGCCTCCTAATCCGCGAGAATTCAAGGGTTTTCGGGCTGCACTACTATAAAAGGAGGCTATGGTAGTGCCTCATGTAAAAAGATTGAACCTCCTTATGCTACAAAAACTGTGTCTTTAGCAAATTTGTATATATGTATAGCCAATAATATGGGTTGTTATAATTCTCTTCCAGCCATGACTAAGGCTGAAAGAAAATATTTATATCATGTAAAAGGGAGCTAAAAACTTATGACATGATGGTTGAAAATGAAGATATATTGGGCATTTTCTTTGGACTGATTACTACTGACACATTGGCTGAAATATATGTAGTTGCTCATGCAGAAAATCAGGCAGAAAATCAATCCATAGAAGTATGTACATTGGATTTTTATCAAAACAATTCAAGAATTTGTTGAGTTGGAAGATATTGGTTTACTTAACAAGGTTGAAGCGCAAGTGAAGACAAAATACAAGATGGTGGATAAGAAAGTCAAACATGTGGCAGTCCCACTACCTCCTGAAAGTGAAGGTCTGGCTGATAGGGCAGTAAATCATCCAATTCTTCATGATCTTTCCAACATTGGTCGCAAGTTCACATTTAAAAGTATAAAAGTGCTCAAAATAGGTGACAATTCTTTCCTTTTGTCGGCTAAAAAAAACTATTTTATGCAAAGGCTTATGAAACATGAAAAAGATTTTGCATTTCAACCAAGTGAAATAGGCTATGTGGATCCAAATATTGTGGCTCCTATGGTCATTTTTGTGGTCCCACATGTGCCTTGGAACCTCAAGCCTATTCCTGTTCCAAGGGCGCATTTTTCCAAATTACTGGAACTTCTAAATGAAAAAATCAGAATGAAGATTTTAGAACCTTCTTCACCACCCTACTCAAACTGATGGTTTACCGTGCCCAAGAAAAATGGATCTTTATGATTCATTCAAGATCTACAGCCTGTTAATCGTGTCACAATCCAAAATGTTCGTTCGGGTCCAATTGTTGATGAGTTTGCTGAAGCTTTTGCAGGTAGAGCAATTTATTCTATGGGCGACCTATATTTAGGATATGACCAATTTTAGCTTTTATTAAAAAGTCGAGACATTACCACAATGAAGACACCTCTTGGATTGGTCCACATGTGCACTCTACCACAAGGTGCAACAAACTCCATAGCCCATATGATGAATGCCATGCACAAAGTATTAAGGGACTTTATTCCACAGCTTACTCCTCCATTTCTTGATGATGTACCTATCAAGGGATGTGAAGTCAATGAAAAGAATGAGCATCTTGACAAAGATGACTGCAAGACATTTGTAATTAACCGTATTCATGATTGTGACAGGATTTTGACAAGGCTAGAAGAGGTACATCTTACCCTTTCTGGAGCTAAGTTGATTTTTGGAGTAGAAGAAGTCCTAGTGGTCGGTCATCTATGTGGCCCCTATGGACGCAAACCTTCTCCAATCAAGATAGATGCCATTAGCAGAATGTAAGAAAAATGCACAAATATTTCAGAGATGAAAAGATTTATTGGCGCATGTGTATCCTATCTCATATGGATACCACATTTTGCTCATGTAGCAAAAATACTTTATCAATTACTAAGAAAGGGCCAAAGATTCTCTTGAGGTAATGAGCATACTCTCACTATGTGTAAATTAAAGAAGCTGTTAATCTCAGTCCTCTACTCTCAAAAGGGTTGATTATTCAAATGGTCAATCCATCATCCTTACTGTGGATACAAGTCCCATTGGGATAGGATGGGTTGTTGGCCAAGAGGATCTTGAAGGTAACAGGTATGCAATTTGTTTTAGAGCAAAAGTTCTCAATGAATGCTAAAGAAGGTATGCACAAGTAAAAAGGGAATTGTGGGGAGTTCTAATAGCATTAAAGTGTGATCGTGAATACTTTATAGGTGCTTCCATAGTGGTAGAAACTCATTGTCTTCCACTCTTGGGCATGGTTGCCAATTGCTTTACACCCAACATTGCTATGCTAAGATGGATTGCATATATTAAATCTCTCAATCCCAAATTAAAGCATATTGCAGGAAAGGCGAATCCAGTTTTGCTGACATGCTATCATGTGCAAGATATGACAATGAAAAAGAGCTGATGGAAGAAGATGAAGCTGAAGAGTCTATACTTGCTGGATTTCATTCCATGGCTGCTGAAAATACATTTTCAATTACTGCATATATTGGTCCAAAGCTGAAAACAACAAGATGGTCAACTAGAAGCCAGCATGCTCATTGCATTGCTCAAGTTCTAGTCCATTTCCTTGAAGAAGATTAGCTAAAGATCGGCCAATATTTGAGCACAATGAAGAAGAAGAAGACTTGGACTGATGAGGAGTTCAAGCATATCAAGAGGAAAGGTTATGGCTTTTGTCTTAATAAAGAATGACATCTATGGAAGCAAGCAAAGAAGAAGAAAGGAGCGCCTGTCTGAGTTTTAGGTAACAAAAGATTGCAACAACATGTAATGAAGGAATTTCATGAAAGCATGTGGACTGGCCATAGAGGCATATGGGGAACCTTTAGTAAAGTCAAAGAAAAATATTGGTGGCAAAACATGTATCAGGACATAGCACATTTTGTTGAAACCTATTATGTGTGTCAAATGTATTCTATGGTTAAGCATCGAGATGGGTTACAACCAAGTTATCCCTTGTCTATACATTATAGATGGGTTATTGATCTTGTAACCATGCCTACAGGAATCTGGAATATGCAGTATTTAGTGCCTGCAAGAAAGGATCTAACCAATAAAGTTGAAGGAAAAGCCTTAACAACCAAATCCACTCAAGTTATTTGTCATTTTTTGCTTGAAGAAGTGTTTTGTAGATATGGTTGTGTGGGTAAAGTAACTGCAGATAGAGGAGAGTTGGATGTTGATGAGGCACACAAGTTCTTTGCTCAATTGGGTATTAAGTTGGCTTTAGCATCAGCATACAACCTTGAAGGCAATGGAAAGAGTGAGAGAGGTCATCAACCTATTCTCAAAGCTCTAGCAAAGTCTTGTAGAGGAAAGATCAAAGAATGGCCTAAAAATGCTATCTTTTGCATTATGGGCTGACCGGACTACTCACAGTTCAGTGACTGGTTATATACCAGCTGAACTTATGCATGGACAACAACCAATTATGCCAATTGAAAAATCTATTCTCACATGGAGTCTTCTACCTTGGGAGGAAGGCATTAGTAGCGAAGAGTTGCTAACTTTGCGCATATGGCAACTAGAAAGAAGGCTTGAAGATGATCAAGCAGCTATTGAGAAGCTAAAGACAACAAGACTAAAGAACAAAAGAAGATTTGATAAGCGACATTGACTTTAGCCAAGAGCAATTCAAGAAAATGACTAGGTACTTGGCTATGACAGTAGCTTACACAATCAATATAGTGCTTCTAGGAAGATGGCGAAGCATTGGTTTGGCCCATATGTGGTAAAGGTCATTCATGACAATGCCACATATTCGTTGGCTAAATTGGATGGAACAAGCAAGAAGATACCCATAGCTGGAAAAATAATCAAGCTCTTCAAACAAAGAGAAAGTTCAACATATGAGCTAGAAAACTTGAATATAATTCAAGAGTATAAATAAATAGAGGAAGAAGAAGAAGCAGAAGATTAAGACATTTACACGGCAGAAGATACTTCTTCTGACACTGCAAATCCATAAGACTTTGGCACATGCTAGAGGATGTGCAGATTAGGAGGGGGTGGATGTCGTGCCACTACGAGAACACCGTGTAAAAAAATATAGAGTGTGGCTTCCTTTTAGATTTAAAGAGCCAATACCATTTCAGTTATTAGTGTTAGTGTCCATGGTTCAAAAATATTAGATTTTAGTCAATTTTTAATATTCTAGATATTATCTCTTGTAAAAAAATCTACAAAACTATAGGCAACTTCTAAATTAGAATGACATGTAAAAGAAAGTATGTAGTTTTCAGCTAATTTGAGAGGATTTTATGTGAAAAGAGAGATTAGAAAAATCGTGCGACACGCGATTGCTATTTTCTGGCAGTGAACAATACTCTGAAAGTAGGAGATGAAGGAGTGATCTGGTAGGATTCTGGTCAGGTGTCCTGGTATTTAACCCCCCTTTCGGAGCCATTGGAAGGATCAGATTGGCGATTTGAGCAACATAGAGGAAGGTATTATTTTGTACACGGTTTTGTCTATTAGAGTTATATTTTCTCATAATGTTGAAAGAAACTGACATGCTTCATCTCTGTTAGTATTCTTCTATATTTTCTAATTCTTTTTGCAAGTATTCATCTACATCTTCAATCTCTTTGAACACCTTCTCTTCTGTTTACTCCTCTCCTTGAATCTACCTTTACTCTGCTATCACTTATCTTCAAGAACTTTGCTTGAAACCTTCAACCCTTCTCTTATCTCTACCATCTCTGGAGTCTAAGCTCTTGAACCCCCACCATTCTTCTCTTGCCAAACCCCTATGGTGACCTTCAACCCTACATGTTGCGACAGTGCATTGCAGATTATCGAGAAGACTTCCGTACTCACAACCATATGGTGACCCATATCTAGTGAGCAAACCCCAACAACTCTTCAGAAGGGAAGCCCCATTGGCCCTTCCTACGCCTAACGATGTTAAACGGGCTGTTCCTAGAATGGACATAAACCCTACATGCGTACCTAGACCACCTGGTTCGTATGTGACCCATCCACTGAGTGACTCTCTAGACCACTACGTGGAGGAGCCAAATGAGGAAGAGACTTACATATACCCATATGCCTCGCACGAGGATGAGGGCAGTGCAGTCCTTATGGACTATCGACCAATACCGATGATGGCGTTAGAAAGAGGCCAAGGTAGAGGCCTAAGAGGGCAGACGTAGAATCCAATCATATGTTGGGCTTGCAATTGTCTAGGGCACGTCTCATCACATTGTCTTGAAAGTGAGCAACCAAATAGAGAAAATGTAGACCTAAGGTCCCTTGAGTGTGGAATCACTCATCTCTTAATTGATTGTCCCAAGCAAAAACCATTCTCAAGTTTAGCCAACATGCTATCTATCCCATTGGGGCTATTCGGCGTCGAGAACCTCGATGGGGAGGCCACACCTATCTCATTGCGTATCAAGGCCGGAGCACAGATGAAGCAGGCCAGCATATCATTGCCAGGTCCTAGAAACCTCGATGCAGCCTCAATCGGGAAGAAGAGCCGTAGATGGAGAAAGAAGAAACCCGAAGCTAAGATCACGCTGCATTAGGGGAGATTTGAGGTCTCGAAAATGCCCTGTAAGAGATCCTAGAGAGAGGAAACAATTTAAGAAATAAAATCATTTTATAGAATTTTTAAAAGGTTTATATTTTGCTAATTTAAAATATCAAAATTTGTTAATAAGTCATTGTCCTGATATTCTCGTGGTCACATCAAACCTAGAAATCTAGGTCGGCATAAAGTTGGCAAGGTTGTCATAATGAAGATCTTACCTCTCCTCATTAAAGTGAAAAGTAATATTCAATTTGAATTTTGGTGGATACTCGATTGCCTCCCTCCATCGTTTCTCTCTTCTTTTTTTCTCCTCCTTAGTAGTCTCTTCTTTGTTTTCGTTCTTGCTTCTAATCATATCCTTAGCTATGGATCAATCACCCAATGATCTCTGTAACTCACTATGGATCAATCATCCAATGATATATGTAACTCTCATAAAAGACCTCTCTATCATCTTCATATTGAGTTGGATAGTGAGTATGAACCAATAAGAAAGAGAACAAAATCTATCACGGTTACAGAGTCTATGAAACATATACCTAAGTTTGAAGGAAAGAAGAATATTGATCTTTGGTTAGATGGAAAGCTATATCCCAAAGATCCTAGCAGAAATAGCACTCCTCCTTTCTATAATAGCTCATCATTAATGAGGTTTATTGGTGATGGCTACAATGGATTTTTAGGTTATACACTTAACCTTGTTGTAGAAAAGGATATCCTTGTACTAGAGAATCATCTTTTGATGAAACACAATATAGAGTTATTGCAGAAGCTAGAGGATTGTCAACAAAAAATTCATTCATTGGAAAAGTGTATCAAAGCTTATCAACGAAAGTAAACTTTATTAGGCCTTCGAAATCGACAAAGAGCTCTTAAAAATATTGAGAATCTCAAACGAGGAGGAGGAGGCTGTGGTAAAAGAATCCAAGCAGCAAGGTATATTTTTTTCACTTGAAAAATCTAAAATATGGCTTTATTTAAATTACTTGCATTGATTTGTGATGTTAATTTTGCTTAAATCTCTTCTACAATCAAATACAAGTGAAAGAGATTCTTTAAAAGCAACTCAGTTTTATTATCATCTTCTTCCTTTAGTAGTTTTAAAGGATATTTTGGAGAAGAAGAAATTTAAAAAGGCAAAGAAATAATGCTTGGAGTCATTTGTAAAGGATCATTCTTTGGATTCTGAGTTAGTACAGAAGACATTGGATAGTATTGGTATCAGTCGAGATGCTTATATGCAACTTTTCCAGTTACAATCAAATATGAAGCAAGGACAGGTACGCAATTGCATACTTACGAAGCCATTTGTGGTTAGGACTATCAGACAGAGAGTTCATAACAAAGTGATGGGGATTCTAGGTGAGCCTTTTCATATCAAGGCTAGCTTCAAGGGCAAGAAAAAGGAGGTTACATTCAATGAATTTAACAATATTTTCCTTGACTTGCCCACCCTACAATGCTAAATGATCAAATTTTATGACTTATCAACAGAGCAGAGGCACACGGAGTGGCTAGATTTGTGATTAAACTTGATGAAAGTGAGATTATGAAATGTAAAAAATTAGAGAGAATCTCTATCACCTTGATGAGTAGAGCACTTTTGTCAGGTCATTGCAATCACTCAACATCATTTAGTGTTCAATCTGAATATAACATCTGGTGGCTAGGAGCATTTGAGGTAGATACTGAGAATTTTGATATATTATATTGGGTTCTTCATCAAACATCAATACCTAATGTTATTTGATCCGGGTTTTTTACAACTCGGATTATTACCACAAAATTTGGCCAAAGCCCCTATCAAGAGCTTACCATATCACTTTGGGTTTACTCTTTAAGCACTAGGTATGCTACATTGCTCTCGATTATGATAACTCTAGCAAATGGGGGAACAAGTTCTTAGGAGGCATGTCAATGTAAAGGGTAAAAGGGATGGTTATCTTAGTGAAGTTGGAAATGGATTACACTTAGGAGTTGAGTGAGTGCATAGATTTTTCAAAGGACTAGCCTCCAACTACACATGGGCTCCGCCTGCATCACTAAGATTTGGAATCTATCACCATCATTAGAGAAAACCTCACCCTAGCACACAAGTCAATATCCACATCATGGTGTCATTTGGATCTTACACAAAAGCTTACAAGCATGGACCCCTTCTGTCACATGCTTATATGTATTTATATATTTATGGGGGGACTAAAGTCAAAGCAGCTTTTGGAAGACGTTTTTTATGATCTCAATAACCCCCAAGAAAAAGCGAATTTCAAGAAAATTCCCACGCTGCCCGATTGTTTCGACCTGGTCTACAAAGTTGCAGAAGAAACTTTTTTCAGATTCTTCATGGATTTGAAGTTACGAAGGCGCAGACTGCTGGCTATATGCAATTTGCTTCTCTCTTTCACCACACCAACTTTCCACTCTATCCTTCTTGTAAATATATTATAATAATGTGCTTTGGGCACCCACCTCTTGTAATCTAGCTCCATTTCTCTATTTTGTCTACCACCATCCTTAGCTTCTTGCATGATGACCAAGGTGGGGACTTGTCCCATCCACTATTCTCCATATTTTTAAAGATGCCATACATCATCTAGGATTATATTAATCAAGAAGATTAGCTTAATCTAATCCCTCATGGAGGCTATATAAAGAGCCCATGGAGAACGAAGGGAGGAGGAAGGACAATGACAAGCCCATGAGAGCACTCTAGAATACCCTCATCTCTTTGAGGTGAGATATGAGTGAGTTCTTTTATTATGTAGCATAATGGCAACATTCCTCTACCTCTTCTCCTATTATCTCCCTCTCTTCTCATCTTCTCATTCCATGTAGCATAATGGCAAGCTTCCTCTATTTCTCCTATTATCTCCCTCTCCTCTCATCTCTCTCTCATACTCTAATATGTTGTCTAGTACATATATTCTCTCTTGTAAATTTGTGTCTTGGTTCTCTTGATTCTCTTTGAGAAAAAGGATGTCCTAGCCCATCCTCCCTTTGGCTAGGTGGTGCCCCTCTTTAGTTCTCTTAGTGAGGATTGGAGGTTGGATGGGTAAGAGGCAACCCGTTCATCCGCTGAGGACATTCTCAACCACAATTCTCTACCTCCTTATGTGGGACGATACAACACATGGTGGTGCATCCTCTACAACAAGTTCCCCAAGTGGCTCTTCCTCAACGCCTTCACCAACTGTTTTGAAGCTGGTCAAAGTCCACGACTCCCACAATGGTCTCCCAAGGAAGCCCAAGAAAGGAAGTATGCCTATCAGATGACGGCACATATGCGGGTAAAAGGTGTTCACCTTAGAAATTCCATTCTCTCACAATGGAAAAAATCATGTTGCCATCAATTGCTAGGTTCTCATAATTGTGATGAGTGTTTTGCAAACAAAGTGAAGGCCTTTCCGAGAGGTCCTCATCTCCAAATCATCAAATCCCTCTCTCTCTCTGGCCTAATCCACATCAAAGAAGGACAACTATGCATGAATGGTGTGGAGTTTTGTAGAAGTGCAAAGTATGAAGACTACCTTCAACTGTTGTTAGCTCGAAGGTTGGGTGTGGTTGAAAATGTAACCATCACACCTTATGAAATATATGTCGCCAAGGATGGACACACTAAGGCAAGAACAATCACTGGTGAGCAAATTCTCTGTATAGCAAAGTTGGTGGGTTCCAGAAAGAAACTCTGGGGAAAATCCTTCATAATTCAAGAAAGTGCATTCCCTCTACTCCCTTAAGTAGTCTCCATGTCAAGATTGTGGGAGAGAAGGAAGGAGTCTCACTTGTAGCTTTCTTGCTTGCACAATGGGGGAATACACACAAGGGTGGAGGCTGAAAACAGTTTTCCTCTTCTTAGTTGTGTAAGCCAAAAGAACTCTAGTACAAAGAAATAGAAGAACCCTATATATGGGTCTCAAACCAAACTCAACTAACTAAGGTGGCATACTAACTGAGCCACGAACTAGAGTAGATAAGGATAGCTATCATGTAGCTATTATTCATGGGCGGTATACCAACCGCATCTGCAACTAACACGTCGGTGACATAAATGCACAACGGTCACCCTGGCGTATCACGAGTGGAGCTCGATATCTCAACACTCCACTCATGAATAATAATAATGGCCCGAATTTCTACACCTTCCACTCTATACAAAACATCCGAGTTAATGTATGCATCAGTAGGAAGATTTTCTTTCACCAGCGTTTTGTCATGTACTTTGGGGCTGAAAGATTAAGGGAGATTCTTGTATCACCAGAACCTATAATCTTCCCAATGCTAGACTACAATGCATCCTTCAATGTACATGTCTTTATCTTATTATAATAGTTTCTCATGAATCATCACGAGTTGTATGGACCTATCCGTCCACTTGCTATGCAAACTGTGCATATTGTACCCAGCACAAAGCTTAGATTCCAAGGCATTATTAGAAGCATATTGGGGACTAGACATCTTGCTGAAATCAATGCATCTGTGAACCCATTCATTCTTCCCCTCATAAAATACAACTTAAGTCTAGACATTTTTATCTTCATACTCTACTAAGGCAACATGGCATTTCCAAGTTTTTTTGGGCACAAAGGGGAGAAAGCTCTAGACTTTTTGGATGACTTAGAAATGGCCTTCCTAGTCACAGGCCGGGATGACGAAGCAACCAAAGTACGGGCCTTCCCTTTAGTTCTAAAGGGTGATGCTCGAGTGTGGTATCAAGCTCTCTCAGAGGCTACAAGGGGTAATTGGGAGGACCTCAAGACTACATTTATGTACAAGTACCAAGATACAGAGTCACCTGAAGATATTTAGAGACAACTCTTAGATCTTCGCCAAACCTTACCAGAGGAGTACCAAGTATATGAAGGCATGTTTATAAAATTGTGGGATAAATGGACAGCCTCCTTAGCCGAGGGAGAAAGAGTACCTGATTGCCTTAAGAAAGATTGTTTTCTAGCCGGACTCCATCCTCTACGAAGGGAGAAGGTCAAAGGAAAGTTTTCCACATCCTATGAAGAATCAGTCACTTATGCGAGGGAGAAAGATAGAAAATTGAAGTATCAAGCCCAGTTGAAGGGGGGAGTTGAGCCCATGCAGGTTTTACCAACCATGCCAAGGCCTAGAGAAATAGCAGAGGCCCCACCTAAACCGGAGATGCCACAGCAAGAGCTCCTACAACGCATTACTAATCAACTTGAAAGCCTTTTGTTAAATTTGGTGCAAGAAGTACGACCCCCTCCCCTCATAAATGAAAGAAATCGAGGTCCAAGGAGACAAGAAAGAGAGTATGTTTGCTCTAATTGTGGGGAGACTGGCCATGGTATGTACTTTTGCCCTCATCCTAGGCATTTTCCAGGAAATGGGTTCCAACCAAGAAGGAGGGGACAACAAGTGACACCACCTAGGGAAAGGTTTGTTCCACCGAATCCAGGGCCTCCACCACCGGTTCAAGTTCTCCACCATCCTCGACCACTTGTAGAGGTGCCGCCCTTGCCTGTCCAACCGCCAGAGAATCATGATGTGAGGATAATTATTTTAGATGAGAGTGATGTCAAAGGGAATGCCAAAGTAGTACAGGTTGATGAAGAAAGCCTAGAGAATTGAGAGAATGGAGCCTACACCACCAAAGGAGGTTGAAAATATGGAAGAGGAGGCAGAGTCATCAATGGCTGCAAAGATACGCAACAGTAAAAAAAGGAGGCTCACTCACGTCGACACATTGAGCCAGATGCTTTTTCCCTGGGTAAAGGTACTAGAGTTTATGATTTGCTTGCTGAAGTGAGGAATCAAGGGCCAAAAATATCATGGCCACAATTACTACATCTATCTCCAACAGTGCGGCGACAATGGTCCAAGATGGTAAGCATTAGACCCATGAAGAATAGACATGTGAATGCAATCCAGGCTAGAAAGATGAAAGATATTGTGCCTCTAGTGGAAGTCAAAATCAAGGGGCAGAGGCTGTCAAAGTCATATGTGGATGGAGGTGCAAAGATTTATGTCATGACGGAAAAGTTGATGCATCGTTTGGGATTAGAGGTAAATGAAACTACTAAATTTGGGGCCAAAATGGCTAACAATGTAGTAGTAAATTGTTTGGGAGTTATAAAGAAAGTCAACGTAAAGGTGTGTGGAGTGCAATTGGAGCTTGACATGTATGTGATGCCAGTGAAAGGGGACGGCTATCCGCTCATTCTTGGGCGACCATGGCTAATGGGAATGAAAGCCAGACAAGATTGGGAGACAGGGGCTTTAGAGCTAAGGCCACAAAAGGGGCTACAGAAAAAATGGAAGAGCACTATCTACAACATGAAGGAGGGCCGATAGGAGGATCTTGTGTTAGAGACCACCGCTGATGAATGGAGTTCCAGCGAGGGTTGGTCATCTATGACAGAGGGAGAGTCTTCTAATGAGGAGGAAGAAAGCTCTCTAGAAGTGATGGGGATTACATTAAAAGGTCTTCTAGTAGTGAAATTCCATAGCAGCTTCCAAAGGTCGAGAAGGAGGGTTTAGAAAAGATATTGGCTAAGGATCTATCAGTTGAGGAGAAGGCAACCTACATGGAAGTGGTGATAAAACACTCTGCACTTCTTATTTCTGATTATGAACACATCACAGGTGTGACAACAGTACAACATCACATTAATCTAAAAGAGGGAGAAAGGCCGGTGGTGCAGCGACTACGACGGTTGGGAGTAGTTCAACAAAACGCTCTACTCACTGAGATGCAACGACTTTTGAAGGAAGGCTTCATCTATCCAATAGGGGACTTAGAGTGGGTTTCACCTGTGGCGGTGATACCCAAGAAGAATGGAAAATGGAGGATTTGTGTGGATTACAAGCCGCTAAATGCTGCAACTAAGAGAGATCACTTTTCTCTTTCCTTTCAAGACGAAATACTCAACGAGGTGGCCGGGCATGAGAGATACACTGTTTGTGATGGGTAATCAGGTTATTTCTAGATCTTAATAGCTGAGGAGGATCAACATAAGACCACCTTCATTACACCTTGGGGTTGTTTTGCTTACAAAGTAATGCCATTTGGATTAACAAATGCCCCAGCTACCTTCCAGTGATTCATGAATTATGTCTTCCAGCCATATTTTCAGAAATCCATTAGGGTCTTTATTGATGATTTTTGTATTTATAGTTCTAAGGCTCGCACAAATGGGGGGGCAGTTAAACCATGAGAAGTTTTGCATTGGCAAAAGCAGTGTAACTTTGTTAGGGCATGTCGTAAGTGAGAGAGGCATTGAAGCAGATCCAAACAAAGTTAAGGCCCTATTGGCGGTGCCATCACCATCTTCTGTGAAGCAACTAACCTCTTTCATTCAGAAGGTGCGATATATGGAGCGGTTCATTCATCTTCTCTCCCAATTAATATTTCCACTGCAACAGTTAACCCACTCTGAGGAGCTCCTGTGGAGTGACGAAAGCGAAAGGTGCTTTCACGAGGTGAAGAAGGCTCTTAGCACCCTTCCTATAATTTTACAGCCTTGTTGGGATCAGTAGTTTTTTGTCAATCCGAGTTTTGGGGAAGATGCTCTAGGGGCAGCACTAATACAAAAGGATGCTAAAACTGGCCTAATGAGACCGGTTTACTTTTCTAGTAGAGTAATGACAGTATCAGAACGAGGGTATAAGATTGTTGAGTGTTGAAATGACTTGTTTTTTGGCTGATTTTTGTTGTTTTTGAGAGCTAAATGGTTGATTTTATGAGATGATTGATTGATTTAGAAGTGGTTTGAGAATGTTTTGGATAATATTGATTGTGTTTTGGAAGATCATGATGTTTGTTGGTGGTTCTGTGATGTTCTGATAGGTTCTGATAGGTTCTGTATACCTTCTGTTTTGCTCTGTTTTGGTCTGTTTTGTTCTGATTATCTTCTGTAAGGAGGGATGGAGTATTGATTGATGAAGAATGAGATATTGTGAAAGTTTATTGAATGGTTTATAAGAGTTTGGAATGATTTGAGAATGAGTTATGTGGTTTTGATGACCTTCTGTAACCTTCTGTAGATCTTCTGTAGAGCTTCTGCTTCTGTTCTGTTTCTGTTCTGTTCTGTACTGTAGCTGTTCTGGTACTGTTCTGTAGACTGTTCTGTATGTTTCTGTAAGTGTTCTGTGGAATGTATGTGTGACTTTGGGAAAGTTTTCTAGCCTTGGAAAGAGGTGAATACAAGTGCAAAAGAGTTGAAAGAAGTGAAAGAAGTAGCTGCTGAAGACTCAAGTGAAGACTAGAGTGAAGTGATAGTAGTGAGCTATGAAAGGACACTGTAGTGGCTCTGGTGACTCTTCATATCAGACATACCTCTTGGGAGGGGTATCCACGACCTAAGAAGGATTATTAAGAGTAATTTTTGAGAGATTGTAGTGAGGACATGATGTATTATTGATGGAGAGAGAGAGAGAGTCAGAGATAGCCAATTCTACTGAAATAGAGTGATTGTATATGAGAGATTGAGAGAGAAGACTATGAAGATATTGAAGATGAATACTATGTGATGTATTTCCATTCAAAGATGGTGTATTCTTTTGCTTTCTTTGTTCTATTGATGGATTTTGTGAAGATGTTGAAGAATATGGTTGATTCTATTAAAAACCGTGGGAGATCTACATGATGTTGTATGAAGATTTGTTGTGCTTGGTGTTCTTTTCTTCATTGTGATCATATGAAACATGATAAAAAATCTTGTTGATGTTACAAGATAGATTTTCTTGCAAGAGAATTCCCTTTTCCTTGGTGTTCCTCTCAGGGCTCCATGTTTTTGGTGCGCAGCCGGGGAACCTTGCCATCAACAAGCACCAGAAGAGACTGAAAATGAAGGAAATGGCATTGCCAAGAAGAGAAGAATTCAATGGATGTTTGTAAAATTCCTTCTTCCACTGAAGAGTTGGAATTTCTCATAATCAAAGCCACTTTCCACAAGAAGTTCATCCCACAATGGCGGAAACACATCACCATCATGATGCATGCTCTATGTGGTGGACAGTTTCCTCTTCCTGTTGAAGCAGCAGAAACTTGCATCTTGGTGGCAAACTGTTTGGGAACGAACTGAAGAGCAGAAACGGAGAGAATGACCATCCATGGAAGATTTGGCATTCATTGAGAAGTTTCCAGATAACATCAAGTGGGAGATTGTGAAGAAGCTTCAGGAGTCTTGGTCTGTAGAGGTTCACAGAGACAAGAAGGAAAAGAGTTGGAATTTGTTCGTAGACGCTCAACAGCAAGATACATAGGATGCTTAGTGTACTGATAATCTTTTGTTTGTTCAATTAGCAACCCACTGGAAGTTGGTAGACAGAGTGTTTTTCACAACATACACTGTTGAAACCATCAGAAGCTGGCATTACTATGATGATGGCACCACCACCATGCTCAGACGTATGCATTTTGACACCTTCAGAACCGAATACCTTCCCCTGTGCAGTGGCATGAAAGCAGAATTTAGGGACGTTGAAAAGAAAGAAGTAGAAGAAATGTTGGCAAGAGAGTCCTCCAGAGACTGAAGCCTTCTGTTAACCCTCTGTGGAGCACTAACAACATAGTGGAGCCAACCCCCTGATGAATGACGCAATAAAAAGGCAAGCGTTAGAACGAGTCCAGAGGTACGTGAGAAGAGAGAAAGCAAGAATCAGAGTGGAGAGCGAGCTCGCAGCAGAAGCCGCCTTTGACGCCCTTGCGGAACTCTTTACAGAAGTCCCAATGGCACATGAAGCCCTTCCTCCTCCTGCTGGAGGTCCACTTCCAAGCCAGATCCGTCCTAGAAATATTGATGACAGGCCAGCGAATGTAGTCCCATTGCCAGTTTTTAAGGGAGAGTACAATGAAGACCCCGATCTTCATGTAGCAGAGTTTATGGTAGCATGTGTGGCTAACAATGCCAGAACCCCTGAGCATTGGTTAGCAATATTCCCCGCCACTTTCAAGGGCGCGGCGTTTCAGTGGTATGAGAGACAAGCAGCATGAACTTTTGGCACATGGGACGACCTGAAGTTGGCCTTCCTCACTAAATTCAGGCGTGAAGGTTTTGAAGAGCGGATGAGAGAGGAATTTATGAACCTAAGTCAATCCTCTGGAGAAAGAGTAGAAGCCTATGTCTCATGAATGGAATCCATCCGGAAGAGATGGACTAATCATAATCTAGATGATGGCATTCAGAAGGAAGTGTTTCTGAGAGGATTACAACCAGAAGTCCGTAAGTTTGTGGAGCTGCAAAGACCAGCCACACTGCAAGCTGCAACAGAAGGTGCAAGACTGTACGATGAAGTGGAAGCTAGATTAGCGATGAATACAGGAAGAAGAGTCCTACCTCCTCTGATGCCAGGAATGATGTATCCACCAAATGCAGTCCCAGGGACTGTTCCCTACCCCTACCAACAGATGCCCCCAGTATCACAGTACAGTGCACCAAATCCACAGTGGCCACAATCCATGCCTCAAATGGTGGTTCAACCTCAACAACAATGGTCCCAACCAATTTCCTCCATGCCAAATCAGCAGCAACCGTGGAACCCTACCCCCTGGAGTCAACAGCCAACAGTTCAAACAGGAGCACTGAATCAGAACCAGAACAGAGACCCCTCTATACCAGCCCAACCCGTTTATGCAGTGATTACAGAGACTCCTCAAAACCCTCCTGCCAGTACGTCCGGAGGAGAAAGCTTGAAGGATTATTTATCCAACCCAGTTGCAAACATCAAAAAGGAGTTGATGGATGTGATTACAGAACAACTACAGACGTTGAAAGTGAATACCGCTAGCATATCCAACGTTGCAGGAGCAGGAAGAGATGTGATGCGGTCAAATACTTGGTGTGGTAAGTGCCATCAAGCAGGCCATTTAGCCACTGAATGTACACGAAAACCAACTATCCCTGGAGCCTTCTGTTCCTACTGTTTGCGGAAGAATCATACAGAGGACATTTGCTCTCTGAAGGAGATGCATGATAGGAGAAGGAAGGAAGAAGACGCAAGATTCAACCTGCTGGAATCCAAAATGACAACACAGGATATTGGACCCAAGCCTAGAGAGTTTGGTCCTAATTTCGGACCCAGAAGATTTCCCTCTCAAAGTTACAGAGGAAGACAGTCTGGCGGTGGTCAGAGATCAGAAGTGGAATGTTACAGATGCGGAGAAAAGGGACACATCTCACCAAATTGTCCAAATCCTCGAAGGTCAGTGGATTACAAGCCCTTATGCAGTAGATGCAAAGGAGAAGGCCATACTGCAAAAGACTGTCCAAGCCCAGCCCCAGTGAAAAACAGTGCTACTGATAGTCCGGTCAAGGCCCAAGAGCCTACCTCCAATTTAGTGGAATTGGAAGTTGCTGCCATCACGCGTGCAAAGCAGAAGGAACCACTTATCCAGAAACATAATAACCCTCCTGCCAGAATAGTGAAGTTTAATCTTCCACCAGAAGAACAGAACAGAACAGAGCCTAACAGTGCCGTACAGAGCACTACAGTGCCACAGAGAGTTACCGAAACAGGACCAGAGGTCCAGGAGACAGAAGAGGGGGAAGTGCCGCAATTGGCAGAAGAAGTTCCTGTAATGCCTCTGTTGGAAGAAAGAGGGAAAATGAAAATGGGTGTTGCCCCATTCCCTAACCGGTTAGAGAAGCCAGTGGATCCTATTAAGGAATACGATCTGGTTAGAGATCTAGATACTTTTAAACCAAACCTTACATTTCGACAATTATTGATGTTGTCTCCCAGTTGCCGAAAAAGGTTCAAAAGTATACTGACGAGAAGATGTGGCTTAAGGATTGCTCCCTCAACAGCAACAAAGTCCAACAAGGCTTTAGAACCTGTAAAAGAAGTGGACGTGACTAACGCTTTCCTAGATCCGGGTACTCCAGAGACTGGTGTATGGATAGAAGGTTGCTTCATTTCAAACGCACTGATTGATGGTGGTTCGTCAATGAACATTATGACGGATGTTACAATGAAGGATCTAGGCCTACAAGGTGTGCAACCCACCCAATGGCTCATCAGACTGGCGGATCAAAGTAGAATCAAGCCTTTGGGCATTCTTCCATATGTGAAGACTACAGTGGCTGGAAAAGATTATTGGCTAACCTATTTGGTGGTGAATCCAAACTCCTATGGTACATCCTATCCTCTGTTACTGGGCAGACCATGGCTTTTTGAAGCCCGAGCAAGGACGGATTGGTTCAAAGGAACTTTGACCTTGGGTAGAGGACCCAACAAAGTGGTGCTGAAACTGTATGGTTCTCAAAAAGGACATGGATCCACCTCCTTGGAATTATCTTCTGACTCCCCTAATGAGGTTGCGGATGGAACATCAGCAGACGAAGATGCTGTCAAACAGATCCTTCCCAAGAAAACAGTGGCACATTCTTTAACAGTGGATACTGTAAGCCGACTTCTAAAAGAGGCAAAGCCATTATCAATGGGTGAATACTTCCTGCCTGAACCAGGAGTGACTTCGGAAATCACTTCTGACACTGAGATAGAAGCATGGATGTACTGCTCTCCCTATTAAATGGCCATAGCAGAGACAGAGACAGAGACAGGAGAGGAAATAGAGAATCTGTTCTTCTGTTACAGAGCTCCTACAGAAGCAGAAGCAGAAGCAGAAGCAGAGACAGAGACAGAGACAGAAGAGGATGAATATGATATGGACGAAGAAGATTATGAAAGTGAAATGGAAGAGTCTATCCCACCTGAAGAGGATACATTTGAGGAAGAAGTTCTAGAAGCATCAGAAGCAGATGAGCTCATGCTATGGGACAGAATGGTGATGGTACCATTTGGTTTGGTAAATGGATCTTCTCATATGCAAAATTTTTATAAGAAATGGATTAAGAAGAACAAGCCGTCTTTCAAGAGTGGCTCATGCCGTCCTAACCCATCCTTGCCAAAGAAAGATGATGATGATGCACCGTGCCAACCAGCACCAATCCCACCAACCCAACAGGCATCAGAGGGTCCCTGTTATGTGACGTTCCTGGATGTATCATCAGAAGATGAGTCTTCAAGCCAAGAGGTAATTACTCTTGAAACCAAACCCGAAACGGCTCTACTCCCATTTCAACATCTTAAGGAGCAACCTAAGTCTCCACCAAAAGAAGAAGTTGGTTCTAGTGGGACATCAGAAGAGGATACCACTCCCTTGAAGGAGTTGGATCTGTACCCAGAAGCAGTCCGCGGGACCTTCATCCATGAAGTAGAAGGTGAAAGACAGTTAACCTTTGTGGATGCAGAAGGCACTGAACGCCACTTGAAGGTGGGTAGAAGTCTCCCAAAAGAGGAGTTGTCAACCTTGTACAACTTGTTGAAAGAAAATTTGGACGTGTTTGCATGGTCTTACAAAGACCTAAAGGGGATTGATCCCACAATATGTCAACATCATATTGACTTGGAGCCTGATGCCAAGCCAGTACGGCAACGACAGAGGCGAATGAACCCGAATTATTCCACATTGGTGAAAGCGGAGCTGCTCAAGCTTTTGGAAGCCGAGTTCATCTATCCAGTGGCAAATAGTGAATGGGTTTCACCCATCGTGGTTGTACCCAAGAAGAATGGCAAATTGCGAATATGTGTGGATTTCCGAAAGCTTAATTCCAAGACAAAGAAGGATCACTTTCCTATCCCTTTCACAGATCAACTGTTGGACACAGTGGCAGGACATGAGCTTTATTCCCTTCTGGATGGATTCAGTGGATACAACCAAGTGCAGATTGCAGAAGAAGACCAATCCAAAACAACCTTCACCACAGAATGGGGGACCTACGCTTACCGAGTGATGCCATTTGGGCTCTGCAATGCCCTTGCTACTTTCCAACGAGTCATGATGGCCGCATTTCAAAATCATCTGCACGATTTTATTGAGGTATATTTGGATGACTTTTGTGTCTATAGCTTGATCAGTGAACATTGGGGACATTTGGAACAATGTTTTGACCGATGCCGGGAGTATGGGATCTCCCTCAACCCCGACAAATGCATCTTTGGGGTCTCTTCTGGAGTTCTGTTGGGCCACATTGTCTCTGCACAAGGGATATCAACAAACCCGGCAAAGATTGAAAAGATCGCAGCTCTGACAGCACCCACCAACCTCAAATAGTTGAGGGGATTCCTAGGCCATGTGGGTTACTATAGGAGGTTCATAGCCCACTTTGCAACAAAGGCAACCTCCTTGCACAAGCTTCTGAGGAAAGATGCAGAGTTTACTTGGACGGAAGAATGTGACAAAGCCTTCCACATTCTGAAGCAGTGTCTGATAGAGGCACCCATTCTGCAACCTCCTGATTGGACGAAAGAGTTCCATGTACACACTGATGCATCTATTGAAGGCTTAGGCGCAGTCCTATGCCAGAAGGGCTCCTCGAAGCTGGATCAACCAATCTATTATGCAAGCCGGAAAGTCACTGATAGGGAACGAAACTACACAGTGACAGAGCTGGAGTGCTTGGCAATGGTGTTTGCCCTGGAGAAGTTCCGCCACTACCTCCTATCCACCCACTTTAAATTTTATGTGGATCATGAGGCCCTGTCCTTCTTGATGAACAAAGCAGATGTGAAAGGACGAATGATGAGATGGCTCCTTTTATTCCAGGAGTTCGACTTTGAGGTGATTACTAAGCCTGGTCGTTCCCATGTTCTGGCTGATCATCTGTCGCGTATCCCACAAACTGCAGATGAGGAGCAGGATGATCCAGACCTCCCTGATGCTTCCCTATTCTTGGTAGAAACTATAACTCCCTGGTATGCAGACATTGCCAATCTGCTGGCAACCCAACAGTACCCTCCTGGTATTTCTAGTCGGGAAAGGAAGAAGCTCATGCTAGAATCAGCCCCCTACACCTTGCTAGGTGGTGCACTGTATAAGAAAGGCAAAGATGAAGTGCTCAGAAGATGTGTTGCAGGAGATGAGATTGGGATTGTTCTGAAGGCTTGCCATGACGAGCCATGTGGAGGTCACTTTGCAGGAGAAGCTACAGCTAGGAAGGCTCTGCTAGCAAGTTATTGGTGGCCTACCATCCACAAAGATTCCTATGATTACTGTAAAAGATGTGATGCTTGTCAGAGAATGGGGAAACCCACGAAGACAAGTGCCATGCCATTGCAACCTATCCTTCCGTTGAAGCCGTTTGAGAAGTGGGGCATTGACTTCGTAGGTCCAATCGATCCTCCTACCAGAAGGAAGCAGAACCGATACATCCTCGTATGTACGGATTATGTCACAAAGTGGTGTGAAGCTAAAGCCCTAAAGCAGGACGATGGTAACAGCGTGGCCCTGTTCATATACGAGAATATCATCACCCGTTTTGGTAGTCCCTTAGAGCTGGTAAGTGATAGAGGCACTCATTTTCTCAACAAAGTCATGGAAGAGTTGACAGAGTTGTATAAGATCCGCCATCGCAAGTCCACTCCTTATTACCCCAGAGCCAACGGCCAAGTCGAAGTCACGAATCGCATTCTTTGCTCGATTCTGACAAGAACAATTGCCGCACATCGTCGTGATTGGGATGATCGACTTACAGAGGCCCTCTGGGCGTACAGAATCTCCCATAAAGCAGCAACGGGACAGACACCTTTCCAGTTGGTGTATGGTACAGAAGCAATTTTTCCTGTTGAATTGGAACTACCCTCTTTGAGAGTGGCCATCAAAGAGTGTTTGGGGGATGATGATTCACTGCAACGCCGTCTCCTGCACCTGGAATGTTTGGACGAAATTCGCAGGATGGCTCTACAGTGCATGGAAGCCACGCAAGCTCGACGTAAGGCTTACCATGACAGTTTCATCAAGCACAAGGAGTTCAAAGAAGGTGATTTGGTCCTAGCCTATGATTCACGCTTTGGCAAGTTTCCTGGCAAGCTCCAACAGTGGTGGATGGGCCCCCATAAGGTACTTGCCGTCAACCCGAATGGTTCTGTCCAAGTGCAGACCGTTGATGCCTCTGATGATCCCTTTCTTATCAATGGATATCGCCTAAAGAAGTACTTCCCTCCTTGGGGATCTTGACAATTACGGACACTTGATCGTTTCCCTCGTTGGCGCGGCATTGTACTTCTTATGACGCTACTTCTGATAGCCGTTCTTCAATCACTCCTGATGAAGTGGACGCAACCCTCTATCTCCTTAAACCCCCCTTTCAACCTTGATCTCTTATCCTCTATTTTCCACCAGCGACAGTGGCGAGGTTGGTCTTGATACATGGTCTTTCTACCATTCCCTTGCTCAATTTGCAGAAAAAAAAAAGAAAAAAAAAACAAAACATATCGGTTATGGGAGAAAAGGACTTAGGTCCCTGTCATGACGACCTATTCTTTGAGAAAAGGTGGAAACACCCTCGGGAATAGGGGAAAACAAGAAAAAGAAAAAGAAAAAAAAAAACAAACAAACAAATCTGTTATGAGAGAAAAGGAAGCAATTCCCTGTCATAGCAGGCCTCGTTCCAAGAAAATGTGATAAACACCCTTGGGCGAGAAGCTGGCTGTGGAAAAGGTGGTAACACCCAGCAGTCCAGAAGTGGATTCATTAATTGATATCCCTAGGATCCAATTCCGAACCTGCCTCCCTTGGTACGCTGTGTCCTGGGTCTCTTTGCAAAGTGACTACCTGTCCTCTAGTAGACGACATGTTCCTGTCCAATACAATATTCGATGTGATGGCTACCTCCCTGGGTACGCCTCTTTAACAATTGATGACGTGATCTTCATCGACAAACAATTGAGTGATGAGAGCTTTCATCCTAATCGGATGGGGAAGTGAGTATGGTTGCCCTCTGTATCTATCAACAACGAGTGAGATAGAGGGTGGGCCGAGAGACCAGTCTTTTCCCTTCAAATCAAATGAGAGGTGAGTAGTGTGAATGAAGTGTTGCACGCACGGGATGGGCCTCTCAAAGCACAAAGCACAATTTGTTTTTGTGCACTGCACCATAAGGCTCCCTGGCCTTCCTTCTTGCACCGTATGCCAGCACAGGGCGGGATGCACAGTTGCACCATCAAATGCGCACAAGGCATACAACCTTTGCACAAGCGACTGTGAGGATTACATCAATGGGTTTCAGGAAAAGGCTGCCCTCCTGTATCTATCAACCGAGAGTGAGACAGAGGGTGGGCTGAGTGTGACTGGAGTTTCTTCAATCAATTACCGAGAGGTGAGATTGAGGGACGTTACGACACTTGGAGTCAGGTATGTTCCCGTTTCCCTGTGCACCCACGGGATGGGTCTTTACCGTCAACACAAGACACGCCACCCTGTTCTGTACACTGCACCATAAGGCTCCCTTGCCTTCCTCCTTGCACTTATGCCAGATGGGTTAGACGCACTACTGCACCATCAACTGTGCACCCTGGCATACTCCTTCTGCACCATTTCCCCTTGTCGATTCCTCAACCGGGTATGAGATATGGGGTTTAATCATTCTTCCTCGAGTGATATTAGTCATGGGGCGAGTGACTGTTCTTTCATCTCATTTGAGTGATTGTGAGTTGAGTGTAGTATCCCTCATCATCATCGACGAATTTCCTGCGATTCCTTCAACCAGCTACCTCCCTGGGTACTGCCGCGTGGTCCCTGCCATGAAGGATGTGTGCTGTAAAGATTCCTTGGTCCCTCCAGCGCCGACAACCACACTGGACGTGCCGTCGACACTCAACCTTGATTCTTGACGAAACGGGCCAAGTTTTTCTAACCCTACACTTTGGTTTCTTCGTGATGGTCATGTTTTAAGTGTGGGGACGTTAGTGGATGGTCTGTGGCGTGGTCCTAGGTCCCTGTTGCTCGGTTAACCCTATCCATTAAGGTCTTAAGTGTGGGGACGCGTCCCTGCGCGTCTACATTGCATATCCTCTGCATATGCCTTACCCTGTTCATGCATGTATGCCTTGCCTTGCTTTTACCCTAATGGGATCCCTTCCCACCCACCCGGTTATGTTCCACCCACCCTTGGGGCTCTTCCCTTGCAGTTTTCCTTCATTCCCTGATTTTGAGGTCCTGCCATGTGAATGCATCCTACGTTCACTGAAGTCAAAATCCAACCTTATAGCCCTGTTTCTCCCTTTGAACTGATCATTTTTCCTTTTTACCTACCTTTGTTCCGGTGCACGGTTTTTGAGTTATTAATTTTTGAAGCATTTTGAGCAATTTAGCCGGTTTTCCATGTGAACGCACTTTTCTTGCTTCCGAATCATGCTCTGACGTCATAGCCCTGACCACCACTTTCCCCCTGACATTTTTCCTTTTTATTCCGCATCATTCCGCTACACGGTTTGTCCGTTATTACTTTTCCGGTTTTTTGTGACTTTTTCGTGTGTATTTTTGACATTTTCCATGTGAACCTGCCCTATTTGCATCAGAATTCCAATTTGATTTGACAGCCCTGTCCCCTGTGCCTTCCCCCACCTTTTTCCTTTTTCCTCCTCCCTTTTTCGCCTTCCGGATTTTTACTTATTAATTTTTAAATGAGTTTTCGGGAGTATTTTTGGAGTTTTTCGCATGTGAACCCCTCCTACTTCCGCCGGAACTGCGGTTTAACATGATCACCCTGTGCCACTCCTCCCTGCGGACATTTTTCCTTCTTACTACATGTCATTCCGGTGACCGGTTTGTCCGATATTAATTTCCGATCCCATTTTCGGGTTTGTTTTTTGGATTTTTCCCATGTGAACGCGTCTTATCTCCGTCAGAATTATGTTTTGATGTGATAGGATTATCGGGTACATCTTTCTGCACAGTTTTTCTTTTTTCTGCACCTCATTCTGATGCACTGATTTTTTGATATTAATTTTTAATTACGTTTTTTTGTTTGTTTTTTGGGTTTTTTGCACGTGACCGCCCTTTACCCCTCCCGGAATCTCCGTCATATATTTTTCTTATCTTTCGCCTGCCGTCTTGCCCACTTCTTGTTTTTACGCTATTTCGTTTTGACGTCCGGATTGGGAGTTATTACTTTTTCTTTATTTTTACGTGTATTTGCGCGTCCGTCTTGCGCGTGAACGCGCCCTTTTTCGATTTTACGTATCTCCATGCGCCCCGGTCGTGTCCGCATGACCCGTCCCGTCGTCCCAGCGCCATTTCAATCCCGTCACGGTAAATTTTTTTTACCCCGCCCCGCGCACGTGCGCGGGACGGGGGTACGTGCCTATTTCTTCCTCCTTTGTCCCTGCCCACCCTTTGTCCCTGCCCATCCTCCCCCCATGTCCACCCTCCCCTATCTCCCCCCTACCCTCCTTTCTCTCTCCCCGTCCCCCAACCGTCTCCCTCTCCTTCTGCGTCCATCTCCCTCCTCCATTTCCCCTCTTCCTCCATCTCCCTCCTCCAATTCCCCTTCTCCTCCCTTTTTCCTCTCTCCATCTCCTCCCACCTTCCTCTTCTTCTTTTCTCCCTCCTCCCTTCTCTTCCTCCTCCTTCCTTTCTCCTCCCCTCCTGCTCTGTCGCCGCCATCATCCTCCCCTTCTCCTTTCTCCTCTTCCCTTCCTCTCCTCCCCTCCTCCTTCCTCCTTCCGCCTCCCCCTCGCTGGCGTCCTTCCACCCTCCCTCTTTCCTCCTCCCGCCTCCCTTCCGCCTCCTGCTCCCATGGCGCCCTCCTGCCGCCGCGCCGTCACGCCCTGCCCTCGCCGCCTCCCCTGGCCGTTGCCAGCGCCCTCCTCGCCCGCGCTGCCTCCCTGCTCGCCGCTGTCGACCGCCTCGTCGCCGCCCTCCTCCCGTCGCGCCGCCCCAGGAGCCGCCGTCGCTGCCCGTGCTGTCGTCGACCGCCTCGTCGCCACCCTCCTCCCGTCGCGCCGCCCCAGGAGCCGCCGTCGCTGCCCGTGCCGCCGAAACGCCCGCCACCACCTCCCTTCTCCTCCCCCACCACCACCACCACTTCCTCTACCCACCTCCTCCACTAACCCTCCTCAGGTTAGTCACTAACCTAATTCCAGTTAACTAACCTAATTAGTGTTAATTAACCCTAGTTACTAAACTAACCTAATTAGGAGAATGAGATATTGTGAAAGTTTATTAAATGGTTTGTAAGAGTTTGGAATGATTTGAGAATGAGTTATGTGGTTTTGATGACCTTCTGTAACCTTCTGTAGATCTTCTGTAGAGCTTCTGCTTCTGTTCTGTTTCTGTTCTGTTCTGTACTGTAGCTGTTCTGGTACTGTTCTGTAGACTGTTCTGTATGTTTCTGTAAGTGTTCTGTGGAATGTATGTGTGACTTTGGGAAAGTTTTCTAGCCTTGGAAAGAGGTGAATACAAGTGCAAAAGAGTTGAAAGAAGTGAAAGAAGTAGCTGCTGAAGACTCAAGTGAAGACTAGAGTGAAGTGATAGTAGTGAGCTATGAAAGGACACTGTAGTGGCTCTAGTGACTCTTCATATCAGACATACCTCTTGGGAGGGGTATCCATGACCTAAGAAGGATTATTGAGAGTAATTTTTGAGAGATTGTAGTGAGGACATGATGTATTATTGATGGAGAGAGAGAGAGAGAGAGTCAGAGATAGCCAATTCTACTGAAATAGAGTGATTGTATATGAGAGATTGAGAGAGAAGACTATGAAGATATTGAAGATGAAGACTATGTGATGTATTTCCATTCAAAGATGGTGTATTCTTTTGCTTTCTTTGTTCTATTGATGGATTTTGTGAAGATGTTGAAGAATATGGTTGATTCTATTAAAAACCGTGGGAGATCTACATGATGCTGTATGAAGATTTGTTGTGCTTGGTGTTCTTTTCTTCATTGTGATCATATGAAACATGATAAACAAGCTTGTTGATGTTACAAGATAGATTTTCTTGCAAGAGAATTCCCTTTTCCTTGGTGTTCCTCTCGGGGCTCCAAAGATGGTCGAGGTGATGGTTTTGTCTCTAATGTTTGCTATAAGAAAATTTCGTCCTTATCTTCTCCCTAGGCCATTCACAGTGATCATGACTGAAGAGCATTTTCCCTATGCCTTAGAGCACATGGATGTTTTAGCCAGAATCGCTAAGTGGGTGATACAACTCCAAGAGTTTGACTACACCTTCAAGGTGGAGGATTCTACTCGAGCTTTCCTAGCTGATTTGTTGACCCATAGATGTCATCAAAAGAAGAAAAAAGAGAAGGAAAAAGTAAAAGAGGAGACACCTCCTTTTGAGGAGCCACCATGGGTGGAGAATGTCCATGCCCTCTACTTTGATGGGGCATACAAGCGTATTAAAGACAGAGCAACAGCAGGAATAGTGGTGTTCAGTCCCGAAGGTGAAAACTTTATGGAGAAGGTATCAGCTTGGAGGATGTCCATTCTAACAATGAGGCAGAATATCAAGCCTTGCTTTTAGGTTTGAGGTGGTGTCTTTCACATGGTGTCACTCGACTTAATATTTTTGGGGATTCTATGCTAATTATTAAGCAAATGAAAGGAATCTGGGCTTGTAAAAATGATAACTTAGCAGTGAAAATGAGAGAAGCTAAAATTCTCATGAGAAAGCTACAGAAAGCGCAAATCTATTTTGTGCCAAGGCGCACAAATGGCGACGCAGATGCTCTAGCAGCTGAAAAATTGAAAGAGGTAATGGTGGGCATCATTAGAGTAAAGCTTCCATCATTTCAGGGTAAGTTTCAACTACAAGATGTGCTTTATTTTCTTGAGCATGGTGAGGCACCTACACATATGAGTAAGAGTGAGAGAAGGTGGCTGGCTACTAAGGCCACTAAATACTGCTTGATAAATGATGTGTTATATTGCAAAGGAAAGGATGCAGTACTTAGAAGGGTGCCAACAGCAAATGAGATTATGGATGTGATTAAGAGCTGCCATGAGGGGGTTTGTGGTAGACATTTTTCTCAAGAAATAACCAGCAGGAAGATTCTCCAAGCTGGTTTTGTGTGGCCTAGTCTACATCGAGATGTGCAACATTGGTGCTGCACTTGTGACGATTGCCAAAAGGCCGGTCCAAGGAAGCTAGTGCATGAGGAACAAAATCCCATAACTACATATGGCCCATTTGAGAAATGGGGGATTGATGCAATAGGGCCACTCCCACGAATTCAATCTGGCAAGGAATACATCATAATGGGTGTGGACTACAAGACGAGGTGGGCAGAGGCTTCAGCAACTAGTAGGATCACAGCCCAAGAAGTGGGAAAATTTGTGTTTGAAAATATTTGTTGCAGGTTTGGCACACCTTTGGAAATTATCTCTGATTGGGGTCCTGGTTTTAGGGCGAACCTAGTAGGGGAGCTAATGGAAAGGCTAAAAATCAAGCACAGGCATTCTACTCCCTACTATCCACAATGTAATGGTTTGGTCGAAAAAGTGAATGGGCTGATTTGTAAGATAATTACCAAGCAGGTACACATGCATCCCAAACACTGGGATAAAAAATTGAGTGCAGCTATTTGGGCCTACAGGACTTCATTTAGAACCTCACTTGGCTATACTCCATTTCACCTCGTCTATGGCCAACAGGCTTTGCTTCCTATAGAGGTGGAAGCTCCTTATAATTCCATATAATGAAAAGTAAGTGATTCAATATTCTATTAGAGTTTTTGAGATTTTATCCTGCTAGTTTGTTGAGATATGATTGCTTTCAGTTCTCATTGGAGCTTAATTGTAATAGACTGTGTGGATAAGCAATGTTTTTTAATCAACTCTATGAAAGGAAGCCATGGAAATGCTAAATTGTAATTTATATTATCCAAGGGCTCCTTGATATTTCAAATTCTTTTTTTTGTAAGTACTCTAAATTTTAATATATTTTATATATAGAGGTGCAAAAAGATTAATTGAAGAGTGAGAGAAAAGACCCCCTATGCCGTCTGATTTGCTTGCAACAATGCAATATAGACAAGTTGCGGTAAGTTATTGATTAAAATAATTGAAACATAAGTTTATTCTATGAACTACCATCCGTCCTCTTTATAGTTTTACTTTGTGTTGGTGGTTGCAGTGTCCTCATCAGGATGATAGCCATTCTTGTGGCTGGAGGGTGATTGCAAATGCTAGAAGAATGGTTAACTTTGTTTATCTTAATGATGATAAGCATGTAAAGGTAATATGAAAGATGCAAAAATTTAAGATAGATATTCATTGCAAATAGTCCATTGATGATAAAAATATAGTCTATTGTAAGAACAATAATGAACTAAAACTCTTTTTTCTATAAATGTGTGACAGTTTTTGAAGGATTGCTATGCATCTGAGCATGTTTGGTATGTCAGAGCAAAGCTCTTGAAGTATATAATGGTCAATTGTATACAACCAACAATAGAGACTGGTGGGGATTTGCACCATGAAGGAGATGTGGTGCCTATAACCACGGAAGGTGAAGCCAAAACTTCAACACCTTTACCCCACACCTTCTATACCCAAGACATCAGAGAAAGGCAAAAGGACTCCTAGAAACGATAGTTCTCCAAAAAAGAAATAGCTTTGCCATATCGCCTTGTAAGCCTTCATATATAGAAATTTGCCCTTCAGCCCTTGTATATCTCATAGAGATGGCAGATAGACATCTGCTACAAAATTTATACATATATTTTATATTGATAGTAAAGATATCTTTTCTTGAATGTCCTTGCAGTGTATATTATTTTCTCTCCTTTTCGATATCTGCAAAAAATAAATTACAAATGTTTGTTAGTTAAGAAGTGAGATCTTGATATACATCTAAGTAGATATAATATGATGTGAAAACTTACTCGTTTCTTGTCAAGCTGGAATACAAAGGAGCATGGTAGTTCAATGTCTTCATTTTGTAAATCCATCCTCACTTGATGTAGCGTACATGATTTTCTGATCTTTAAGATTGCAATAATATCCTCGTTGAACCAAATATCAAGATCCACTATAGGATCTTTGCTGAAATCATTAAGATTCTGGTCTAAAGCAACTAGACTACTACCAACAAAATGCCATCGACTATAGTAAAAGCTAAGGATAAAATTTTGAGTAGCAATCATATATTTACAAGCTATAGAGTCTTGATCTATCTTACATATAATTTTTCCTTCTGTCCTTGTATCCCATCCTTCATCAACAAATTGTATGATATGATCATATGTTAGTCTCTTCACTGAAAGCATGGTTTTTTTTATTCTTATCTCCATATTAGAGAAGAAATAAATAAATATATTAATAGGCATAAACAAAGTAACTTTTCTTAGCCTACTTGAGATATTAGATTTTAGTGCTTTCTGGATCTCAGAAAATATCTTACATCTATAGCCCTCACTAGTAGCTGGACTTGGCAAAGGCCACTCAAAGCTTGAAAAATATGGCAAAGGAAGGAGGTTTATTGATCCCCATTGGCAACACTGCATAGGAATAACATAAGAATGGTCATAAAAGAATATTCCATTCTCTACAAGCTCTGTCTTCTTTCTGCCTCTATACATTTCTTCTCCAATTGAACCATGTATAGCATCAATAACATCAATAATAGACTCCACTGGTTGCCATTCCTCAAGATTAGAGGGATAGACATCTACAAGACAAACAAATATTATAATGGAAATACCTAAACCATGTTTAAGAAAGGAAAAACTTTAAGAATCGAATTTTTACAATTTGGTCTATGCATTGGAAGCTTTGAAGATCCAGGTTTCAAACACAGCTCTCTATGCATGAACACATGTTGCACTAGTACCTCTTTGATGCTATTCTTATTTGCTTCAAGCTTAAAATCTTGGATTCTGTCCTTCCAAGCAGAGATAAACGAGCTCTCATGTCTTTGCCTTTTTTCACATTTTGCTTGTTGCATGGTGATCCAACTACCTTTGCTAATGATAGTAGGAATCCATCTTCCATCAGTTTGGAATGAGTTAAACATTGATATGGATGTGATTTGGGAGCTTGGACGCCTTGTTGAAGATCGAATTTTTGTATCCATGGTAGAAGAGAGAGAGACATGCACAGAGAGAGAGAGAGAGAGGACTATGCTACCATAACGGAGGGAAAAACAAACGAGGAATAAAAGAAAGGAGGGAAAAAATTGAGCGCCATGCTTTTCACTAATTTGAATTTCGATTACAGTAGTCATTATCATTAATCTAAAAACATCATTAAATAAAAGTAGCCGAGACTCTATGCCATTAATGCAAAAGATGTCATAATCACGAATATAAGAGACTAAAAATAGATAATAAAAATACAATTCGTAATATTATTATATTTATATATTTTTGTAAGATGATTTTTTATTTTTTATTAAATAGAAGTTCTGTTACGGAGGCTTTGCTCTTATTGGTTTAGAGCACTCTCTCTCCACAACCTAAAAGGCATTTTCGAGACCTCAAAACTCCCCTAATAAAAACTGAGAGTGCCACGACTTTGCCTGCTGGAAGGAAGGTCACTGATGCAGAGGTAGAAACCTCAGCTCCTAAGACAGCCGAAAAGGGAAGTGCTAAGATCGGGAATACCCGCATCCAAAGCACCAACTAGAGGCTACCAAGAAATTAAAAGAATGGGTAAAAGAGACTCAAGAGCACCTAAAATATGCTGAGCCCATCCTAGAGGAGGAGATCGAAGATATCTCCAACATAAGCATGCCAGTGTCACCCCCTCAATCAAAATCGAGAGATGCAACTGCGCCGCAAGTAATATTGCTAAGGGAAAGCCTTGATGCTACAGGCCAGCAAATCAGTCACGGCCATTGGCTAGGACAATCTAGAATAGGAGAAAGACGAGTAGCCAACAACCTTCTTACCATGCTAGTGAGCACCCCTATGACGCTGAGCTTGGGAGACCTACTTAGGGAGCATTCCACCCTATGGCAAGACCTAAAGCAGTGGGTTGAAGGATCATGAGAGCAAGCTATTGCAAACTTGCATGACCTTGCTTTTTGGGAAGGCACCAAGATGCATGCGGTCTTACTTATCTTAACCCTAGGCGACACAACGAGAAAGGGGATTGCAGACACAGGAGTGGGGGTTAGTGTACTGAGCCACATAGTGCTTCAGACTTGGAAAAACCCATCTATCAAGACCGCCAGGTTCAATGTCACACTAGCAAATGGTATGAGAGTGAAACCATTCGGGGTACTTAAAAACTAACCGATGAAAATCGCAGGTATCCAATTCTTGGTTGACTTTATAGTCATGAAGGGAGTGGACTACGATATCCTATTAGGCGAAACCTGGATGCGCAATGCCAAAGTCATTGAAGATTGGGGTAACGGCTTAATCTTCCTTGGCAATAGAATGGAAGCTGTGAGGGTAGAGATGGACACTTGGAAGACCTAACCAACCGACTTGGATGCCATCTCCGTGATGCTTAAAGGTAACACTCAAGTCAAGAAGTCCTATGGACCCTTGACCAAGTATATCCCATGCTTGAAGAATGAGCGAGACTGGATGCATGTCCTTGCTATGATCGACTTGCCATTCTCAAATCATGAGGCATACGAGCAAGCCATCAAGATAGTTGGCAAGTCAAAAGACACACCCTCCCTACCAGTCTGCATGATGGTAGGAACCCTTCGTGGATGACCTAAACCTATCACATTCCAAGTGCCATAAAAAGAGGGAACTCCAAGAGATTCTGGAGTATCTAACTGGCAAGCTAGCTGGCAATCGAGTAGCAAATATCAAGCTACTCGAAGATTTGTTAAACACCAAGGTTGAAATGGAACAAGGCGCATAACTTAAACCTCATGTACAATTGGGCCCTAGTCCCCAATCAGACACAAGAGATATACCAAAACCTAGGATACGATAAGCAATTGGGCAAAGATGACTCCAATGATGAGTACAAAGACTATCATTCTTTCAGTGACAAAAGTGAGGGTGAGATAGACACGGTGGAATACAACACTGAGGGACGAGAAATAGAACAGATACGAGTAGACTCCAAGCCAAAGAAAAAGAGTATCTTTAAGATAGAGTGAGGGGTCATGCGCATGGATTGTGACTGCGCTTGGTTGGAATGCATAGGAGCCATATATTGTGAACAAGCATGCCTAACCCAACCAAGTACAACACCAGTGCTTAGAACAGAGTCACCCTCTGAGCTTGCGACTACCACGAGAAACCACCTCTTCTAGCAAAAACAAGGAGTTCAATTTTGAGTCGAAAGTAAGCTCAGATAACAACCCAGAAATACCTAGACCATCCAAGACCATACGCACCAAGGGGGACCTACTTGTCCACCTAAGGCACAGACAGTTGAAGGAAGAAATGGAAAAATAGCCTAGGGACATGCAAACGGAAGAGCAAAGAAGGCCGTAGGATCTCCCGAAGAGATTTACGAAATTCAAGAAGGGTAACAGGGTAGTAATCCTATTGGGTGCCAAATGCTAAGGGCAAACGAGTGAACCTATCGAGGGACCAACCAAGGTCAAGGAGGTGAACCTAGCATAGGAAGGGAAGACACCCCGACCGGTCTTTATTGTCAATGACTTGATTGAGGAAGAGGAGACAAGTCTTGTTGCTCTCTTGCGAGAGTATATAGATGTGTTCGCTTGGTCCTTAGAAGAGCTTAAGGGGGTAGATTTGAGTGTAGTGACTTATAACATACCCACGACGCCAAACACAACACCAATCAAGCAGCGACCATACCCGATGAATCCAAAACACGCTCATGCAATCAAAGAGAAGATTGACAAGCTGATGAGAGCAAGATTCAGTTACAAAATTGAGCACACAAATTGGGTGTCACCCATAGTCATAATGATGAAGAAAAACAGAAAGATTAGAGTGTGTGTCAATTACAAGAAGGTGAACGCTACCACTAAGAGAGACAACTACCCATTGTCATACACCAAGCACATGCTCGAAAGAGTGGCGGGCAAAGAGGCCTACAAATTTTTGGATTGATTCTCTGGATACAATCAGGTGCAAGTGCATTCTAGTGGCCTTCGCCATTGAGTAGAGCGTCTTTGCTTACATAGTCATACCCTTCGGGCTGACTAATGCCCCAGCCACCTTTCAACGCCTCATGTGCACCATATTTAAAGACATGCTTCGCAAGGAATTGGAAGTCTTCGTGGATGACTTGTGTGTTCACTCAACCTAGAGAGAACACTTAGACAAACTCCGAGCAGTGCATCCTAGGGCACGTGGTATCAAAGAACGGCATTGCCACTAACTTCTCAAAAGTCAGGGTTATTATTGATCTTCCACCCCCAATCAACTATAAGGAGTTCAATTCTTCTTAGGCCATACAGGATACTATCAATGGTTTGTGCTGAACTATGCATTGATTGCCAGACCTTTGTACAAGCGACTTCAAGTGGACTGAAGCATGCCAACAAGTGTATGAGAAATTGAAAAAGGCTCTCACTATTGCACTTATTCTATGAGCCCTAGATTGGATCATTACCTTCCATGTGCATATTGATGTTTTGAAATTTGTTGTGGGGGTAGTGTTGTGCCAACCTGGTGAACATAACCTCGACTATCCAGTGAGCTTTACTAGCAGACAACTCACTGAGACTGAAATGAATTACTCGACGACTGAGAGAGAGGGTTTAGCCATGGTATTTACTGTAAAGAAGTTTTGGCATTATCTGTTGGCTATGCCTTTTACTTTCTTTGTGGACCATCAAGCCTTGCTATATCCAGTAAACAAACCCTGTGCTATAGGACACATAGCTCAAATGGCTCCTTCTACTTTTAGAATTCGACTTCTCCATGGTTGTACGGAAGGAAAAACAACACTACATGGCTAACCACATGTCATGCATCCCCATGGGAGAGGCCGTTGGACAAGGCATTGCCGATGAATTTCTAGATGCCTATCTGTTTAACCTTTCCAACGAGAGAGATTTATTCAAGACTGATCTAATGCCATATTGGGCAGATGACATCGTCCAAGTGCTAGAGCTCGGACTACCTGAGTGACCGATAGAAAAAGCCTGACTTAGGCAACTTATCCTCCAAATCCAACCCTATCAGTTGATAGCACGCCAACTATATAGGCTAGGGCAAGACGGGCTGTTGCGTAGATGTGTATGCAAGCATGAGATGCATGATGTGCTCGCAGAGGTGCACAGCGGAATTGTTGGAGGACACTTTAGTAGAGACATGACAGCCCGCAAGGTACTGTAGTCTCGACTCTGGTGGCCCATGCTTTTTTGCGACGCATCACGATTCGTCAAGCATTGTGACAAGTTTCAGCAACAGACAAAGGTCCTGATTCATAAGGAACAAATGAATTTCACCCCAATCGTTGCCCGACAACCCTTTGAATAATGGGAGATCGACTTCATAGGACCCATTAGTCCTGAATCACAATATTCGCAGGCTAAATATATCATTGTGGCCACATACTACCTAACAAAATGGGCAGAAGCAAGAGCAACATGAAATAATGATGCTAGAATGATTGCCAAGTTCATATGGGAGTAGGTGATCTCACGATTCGGCTGCCCCATCAACTAGTCAGTGACCAGGGCACACACTTCATCAATGAAGTGAGAGTGCATTTTCTATCCACCTTTCTAATTATCCATCAAAAATCCTCTCCATACTACCCTCAGGCCAACAGGCAGGCAGAATCCACAAATAAGATCCTTGTAAACATCTTGACCAAAGTAGTCTCTGCTTTGCGCAACGACTAGGATAACAAGCTGATGGTAGGCTTGTGGGCTTACCGTACAACTTATAAAACAACTGTCAGCCAGACTCCCTTTAGGTTGACATATGGGACTGAGGCAATTCTACCAGTAGAGTTCTTCGTTTTGAGCCTAAGAATAGCGCTTCAAGAGCGATGGAAAGGGAAGGAGGCATGGACACAATGCTTGATTGAACTTGAACACCTCTTGGAAACTCGCCTTCTAGTCACTCATGCACTCATATGCAAGAAGGCACGATGCAAGAGCTGGTTTGACAAGCATGTTAAGCAATCCGACTTTGAATAGGGCAACTTAGTGCTCCTGTACTCAATTAAAGGACACAAGTAGAAAATGAACTTTAGAGGTCTTGGGCCTTTCAAAGTTTGTGCAATCAACTGAACTGGCAACGTTGAGCTCAAGAGTTTAGATGGTGAGGGCATAGGCTTCTTCAATGGTAGTCACATTAAGAAGTACTACCCTCCCATGCATCCACTGCATGAGCCACCAATGTTAGAACCCCCTATCAAAGTACGAGTTGCCACAATCACGGAAATTTATGATAAGGATGAGGAAGCCGTAGAACCCCCATACCTCCACATCACGGTCTGCCAAGCAAACATGCGCTTTCAATGCCTTGATCAACGAGGGAGAAGACTTCAATGTCTTAACACACGATTATTGGACCCAACTTGGTAAACCACCACTACAGCCCACTAATGCCAAATTAAGCCCATATGGGGGCCCCTCAGATGCACTTCTCGGCAAGGGAAGGGCCACTATTGCTATCGAGTTTGAGACTGTACCAATGATCTTTTACATGTTGCCAAACACTAAAGACATAGGCACGAAGTCACTGCTAGGGCGAACCTTCAAGAAGAAAACTAACTGCAATGTCAATTATGAGTTGCAGTGCATTCATCTCGCCATAGGCAACGTCTGCATTGTTACAGCCTTCAACAAGGGCTCCACGACCTCATCAAAGTTCGCAAGGCCACCGATAGAAATACTCGTAGCCAAGTCTACAGAGGGGGGTAGTGCTCGGCCACCATCCATCGAATCTCACGATCTGCTGCTCACATCACCAAAAGCTAAGGCCCAACAGCCTAAGTCTCAATGGAGGCCTAAACAACCACAATCGCCGCCTAGGAGTAGACACTCACGTCCTCGTAACACAAGAAACTCTAAACCTAGGAGGTCGAGACATAGTTACAAAAATCGAAGCATGATCAAGCCAAGATGGGTTCCTAAAGCCCTCTTGCACATGCAAGGCTACTATGATGGAAATGCCTCGATATGGATCCCTAAGGCCCGAATGGCCCAAGGCACTACTCACACGCCACCCTCAAGCTTGATCTTCCCGAGCCCCATAGAACCTCAGAACCAGAAGTCGCATCGCTTCTAGGACTCGCCTCCTACAAGCTCACCCATGCATAAGCCCAGAAGAGTTGAGCAAGCCTATCAGCCCAAACCACAAACACCTTTATACACTTCAACCCCTACTAGTGCCGATAAGACTTGCCAAACCCAATTGGAGTGTAGTAGCCCATCTGTAGTAGCAGCTACTACTCCGATGCTCATCCATGGGGCTCAACCACTACTTCATGGGAAACTGCCACCATCTGCCACCAAGCCTTCTAGCCCCATCAAACCCCAGCCACTTACTAGTCTTAAACCCTCCTATGAGCGGAAATCATTCTTAACTCGGGCCACAGACCTAGCCGAAGACATAGGGGATGACATTATTACTTGTCTTAGATGCTTAGATACCACGTTCATGTTGTTGGCTCTAGGTTATGACTGCTTGGAATTAGGCCTGTTGCAAGAGCCTTTCGTAATTGAAGTTTGCACTATGCCTTGTTCTTGGGAAACATTTGAATTCGCATTTGTCAAAACACCCCACTTAACTCTGCCGAGTTACTACGCACTGAGATATCAAGAGAACAAGCCATCAAATAGTGCCTCATTATGTCCTACGATAAGCGTGTGACTTCTTCTATCACTGACATAGAAATCGAGGAGTTGAAAGTGTTAGCTCATACCGACTCCCCATTTTTACGAAACTAGTATACTCTGCAATTGAAATGGTAACTCGAAGGATGCCAAATCATGACCAACATTGAGCAGTGCCATGCAATCAAGACATCGGAGTATGACCCAACCTATGTCGCACCCACCTCATATAGAGTGTTAACCACTCTTTGTGGCCGACCCATGGAAGAGCATGTCAAAGGACACCCATACCTTGATCATCTCCTGACCGAAGAAGAGCTACACATTGCTAGCCCTATCAATTCCAGCGATTTTCTAAGGGATGTCCTCACTTACATCACACACGTAAGTACCAGACCCTTCGATCTGGACTGTGAGGCGCAATTGGAGTATAACCCAGAATTCTATACTTGGTTCATGCGCAAGTAATCCTTATATCATAATGTTGAATGCCCTTGACCTCCTAACTTTCAATCCTAGGAAGGATTTTTCTCAATATGGAAGGGGAGGGGGTAAAGTGAATCAAATTGAAACCAATCAAGATCAAGAAAATGCATAAACACATAAGAAACTGCTTATGTAGGAGGAATGCCACAAAAGCTTTGAAATAAAAGGCAAAAAGTTTGAAGGGAAGAATCTATGTTGGATCTTAATGCAATGAGAGGAAGAAAGTATTATCCAAAGTCTCTTTCATTGGATATGGAAGTGTTTTGACTGCCCTCATCCAGGAGGCACTAAAAGAGGTACAGAATGCAGAGGAAGGAGAAGGAGAAACACCCGACAGATCGCCCTCTCACTAGGACCAAGAGTTTTGTAGCGACAGGAACGAAAGCGACGAAGAAGGGGGAGAATAGAAGGAATAGTCAAGTGAAAAGCAAGCAAAGAAACCTAAGAAGAGGACAACACAAAAGAAGAAGTAGGACAAACACTACAAAAAGGAGAAGGAGGACTTAGAGAGAGAAAAAAGGGAATCCCTCAAAGAGGCGGAAGAGAGGGAGAAGAAGAAGAAATAGGAAGCATAAAAGTCGAAGGAAGAAGCCAAGAAAGCCAAGAAGGTGTCAACATAGGAGGCCGAAGAGAGGACAAGAAAGAAAAAGAAGAAGTAGATAAATGGGAGGAAGAATCTAGGAAAGAAGAAGAAGAGAGGAAGAGAAGGGCTGCTAAGGAAGAGGAGAAGCTGAGAAGGAAGGAGGAGGAAGACATGGCCGAAGCCACACGTTGGTCTATAGAGCAACAAAGCAGGGTAGATGACCTAGGAGCTCCGAGCCCGCGCCCAGGGAGGAGGGGCCAGGCTCAAGCACTCAGGTGCCGGAGATCATACCACCAATTTTCACTGAAGACAAGGGTAAAGCCCCCATCCATCCTATCTCGACCCTCTTGGTGTCTACCACCAAAGCAGCCACCCTCACCCCAAGCACCCCAACTAGTACCGACGTCTCAAACTTTGTGGCTTAGATGCAATATTTCATCAATAAAGAATTAGCCCAAGGGAAGAGCATGGAAACCACAACCACGGTGTCGAAGGGTTTTCGAAAGTAAAGTCGCGACCACAGAGGAACTTGATTAATTTCAAGATAGAAGATCAATCATACAAATAAGCAAGATGAGAGGATTTGTGAGCACCAAAAACACTAATATTGTGTGCAGAATCCACTATTCAAATAGCTAAATATTTCGATGATCTCTGAAACCCTTGACCAATATATATGAGTCCTCAACTCTTTCAGCTGACAGATATCAGCCCTCAATAACTTTGTAAACCATAAAATCACAGCCTATGTCTCAGTATGCTGACATAAAATAGCAAACTCTGTCTCTTGCTGAGTGATCTCAGCTATCTACTCATCTCTCATAGAAACTATAGTCTCTAGATGCATAATAAGGAAAGATTCCTGCATTTAACTTTAACTCTCTATAGTACTCTCTGCATATTCTATGTCTGAAGGTGGCTTTGTCGGGTAAAACTCTCTCTTGCAGCATCATAGCATACAAACAAAGGCATCCGTCATCCTTACCATACTCTGTGTAAGCAGAAATCATGGCATTCCATGAGATGACATCTCGCACCAGTAAAGTTTTGGAATTCCAGATGAGCTTCAATGATGCAACTAGTACCACATGGTGGAAACATTGTGAACTTTCAATCAGTTTAGATAGTGAATCTCAAAAAGCCTCTTGCCCTGACATGAAGCAAAAACTGAAGAGTTGAAGTAAGCCCTCTTCTTTATGTGCCACTCACTGCATCCATATCCTGACCTGCACCACCATAGTTGCTATGATGTGCATTCAAGTGAGCTCTTGTGCTGAATCCCTGCATTATATTTGATTCACAGTCTTGAAAACCTTGAGCAGGTGTCCAAATAAACCTGTGTGCCCATATTCTCCAAAGGAGAGCTGAATTCATCCTTATTGCTGTGATTTAGTAACCTGTGAGCTTTAAGAGGCTTTGCTTCCTATAGAGGTGGAACTGGCCAGTTTGCGTGTTTTAGTAGCGAGTCAAGAGAAGAATCAAGATAAGAAGTTAGAGGAAAGGATCTTGGATCTAGAGAGGCTGGAGTTAGATAGAGAAGCAGCAGTCCAACACTATTCCATGCAGGCTGAAGAGAGGAGGAAGACTCTAATAAGAAGCTGGCTCGCAAACACATAAGGGAAGGATCACTTGTGCTACGCTATGATAACCGCTTTGATAACAGAAAGGATGCTAAACTTGTGTTCAAGTGGGAAGGGCCATTCATGGTCATAAGGAGATATTCAAATGGTAGCTATAAGCTCGGTGACATGGATGGGAAGGTTCACAAGACAAGGGTAAATGGATGGCGATTGAAGCCTTATTTTCAAAGAAATATGAACACTTTGGAGCAGTCATTCAATGAAGAGCCACCAATGAGGAGGTGCAGTCCTCCTTGCTCTATTGGACCATCATTATCAAGCTAGAGGCATGAATACCTCTAGCCTAAGGGGAGGGCTAATGATCCGGGTTTTTTACAACCCGGATTACTACCACAAAATTTTGGCCAAAGCCCCTATCAAGAGCTTACCATATCACTTTGGGTTTACTCTTCAAGCACTAGGTATGCTACATTGCTTCTTGATTACGATAACTCTAGCAAATTGGGGGAACAAGTTCTTAGAAGGCATGTCAATGTAAAGGGTAAAAGGGATGGTTATCTTAGTGAAGATGAAAATGGATTACACCTAGGGGTTGAGTGAATGCATAGATTTTTCAAAGGACTAGCCTCCAACTACACATGAGCTCCGTCTGCATCACTAAGATTTGGAATCTATCACCATCATTAGATGACACCTCACCCTAGCACACAAGTCAATATCCACATCATGGTGTCATTTGGATCTTGCACAAAAGCTTACAAGCATGGACCCCTTTTGTCACATGCTTATATGTATTTATATACATATGGATACTAAAGTCAAAGCAGCTTTTGGAAGCCCTTTTTTATAATCTCAATAACTCCCAAGAAAAAGCGAATTTCAAGAAAATTTTCACGAAGGCCGATCGGTTTCGACCTGGTCTACAAAGTTGCAGAAGAAACTTTTTTCAAATTCCTCACGGATTTGAAGTTATGAAGGCGCAGACTGCTGGCTACATGCAATTTTCTTCTCTCTTTCACCACACCAACTTTCCACTCTATCCTTCTTGTAAATATATTATAATAATGTGCTTTGGGCACCCACCTCTTGTAATCTAGCTGCATTTTTCTATTTTGTCTACCACCACCCTTGGCTTCTTGCATGATGACCAAGGTGGGGACTTGTCCCATCCACTATGCTCCATATTTTCAAAGATGCCATACATCATCTAGGATTATGTTAATCAAGAAGATTAGCTTAATCTAATCCCTCATGAAGGCTATATAAAGAGCCCATGGAGAATGAAGAAGGGGAGAAGCAAAAGAAAGACAATGACAAGTCCATGAGAGCATTCTAGAATACCCTCATCTCTTTGAGGGAAGCTATGAGTGAGTTCTTTTATTATGTAGCATAAGGCAAGCTTCTTCTACCTCTTCTCCTATTATCTCCCTCTCTTCTCATCTTCTCATCCCATGTAGCATAATGGCAAGCTTCCTCTACCTCTTCTCCTATTATCTCCCTCTCTTCTCATCTTCTCATCCCATGTAGCATAATGGCAAGCTTCTTCTACCTCTTCTCCTCTTGTCTCCCTCTCCTCTCATCTCTCTCTCTCTTATATTTCAATATGGTGTCTAGTACATATATTCTCTCTTGTAAATTTGTGTCTTGGTTCTCTTGATTCTCTTTGAGAAAAGGGAAAAGAAGGACAATGACAAGTCCATGAGAGCATTCTAGAATACCCTCATCTCTTTGAGGGAAGCTATGAGTGAGTTCTTTTATTATGTAGCATAATGGCAAGCTTCCTCTACCTCTTCTCCTATTATCTCCCTCTCTTCTCATCTTCTCATTCCATGTAGCATAATGGCAAGCTTCTTCTACCTCTTCTCCTATTATATCCCTCTCTTCTCATCTTCTCATTCCATGTAGCATGATGGCAAGCTTCTTCTACCTCTTCTCCTCTTGTCTCCCTCTCCTCTCATCTCTCTCTCTCTTATATTTCAATATGGTGTCTAGTACATATATTCTCTCTTGTAAATTTGTGTCTTGGTTCTCTTGATTCTCTTTGAGAAGATGGATGTCCTAGCCCATCCTTCCTTTGGCTAGGTGGTGCCCCCCTCTTTAGTTCTCTTAGTGAGGATTGGAGGTTGGATGTGTAAGAGGCAACCCGTTCATCATTTCAGCCCTCACTATCATAGTGTTGTTAGTGGTATTTATACGCTTCTAGGTTATGTATTGAGTCTTAGTGCCCTCTCTTATTTCCTTTTCTCTCTCCTCTCTCTCTCTCATTTTTTCTCTCTGCTCTCCCTCTCTCATTTTGTTTTCTCTCTTCCTCTCCCTCTCTCCATGTTTAGAATTGACTAAAGTGTCGTCGAAGAAGACAAGCACAAAATCATCAAGATATGGCCTAAAGATATCCTGCATTAACCTGTTGAAGGTGGCAGGTGCATTTGTAAGTCCGAATGACATAACTAGGAACTCAAAGTGCCCATATCTTGTATTGAAGGCCGTCTTGGGGATATCTTCTTCATGAAGTTGGGGTTCATGATCTTCTTCATGTTTAGAATTGACTAAAGTGTCGTCGAAGAAGACAAGCATGAAATTATCAAGACATGGCCTAAAGATATCCTACATTAACCTGTTGAAGGTGGCAGGTGCATTCGTAAGTCCAAATGACATAACTAGGAACTCAAAGTGCCCATATCTTGTATTGAAGGCCGTCTTGGGGATATCTTCTTCCTTGATCCTTATCTGATAGTAACCTGACCTAAGATCAATCTTGGAGAAGATCTTTGCACCTTGAAGACGATCAAGAAGCTCATCTATTCTAGGAATAGGGTACTTGTTCTTGACTATTGATTGATTCAACCCTCGGTAATCAATACATAGTCGAAGTGTCCCATCTTTCTTTTTCTGGAACAATACTGGAGCTCCCCGTGGTGAACTGCTAGGCCGGATGTAGCCCTGATCTAGTAGTTGCTTGAGTTATTCCTTTAGCTCAATTGCTTCTGGTATGGACATTCTATAAGGTCTCTTTGCAATTGGCACAGCTTCTGGTACTAACCTAATCTCATGATCCACTTCTCTTTGAGGCGGAAGTTCAGTCAACTCTTTAGGGAATACGTCCGCGTATTTCTTTAGCCAAGAAGGTCCTTCATTAGACTCTTGTTTCTGATCTAACTTGTTGAGTTTAATCAAGTAAACAGGTAATCCTTTTCTGACTCCTTTTATGATCCGAGATACTTTGGCCAATTGGATTCTTGGTACTCTAGCCTCACCTTGGGTTGTGACTAATTCCCTTTCAGAGTTTCGAAAGGAAACTTGACCCTTTCCACAATGAATGTGGGCATCATTCGGCTTAAGCCAATCCATTCCGAGTAGACACTCATGGATACCTAAATTCATGACTCTGAATTTGACTGAAGTCTTCTTTCCTCCCAGAAAGAATTCTACCTTAGCAGTTTGCCTAGTACAAGTGACCTCACGACCATTTGCCAATTCCACAAGTAGTGTAGGTGCTTCTACTATGGCTATTCCTAATCTTTTTGCACATGCTGGTGAGATAAAGGAATGTGTACTGCCACAATCAATCAAGGTCTTGAAACTTTTATCTTGATAGTCCGACGGTGTCTGAATCACAGAGAATTGGCGATTTGGCCCTTTCTTGTGTAGAGCGGCATAAACTATTGCTCTTTCAAACTCTGCTTCCATGGTCGGATCTTCTTCTTCTTCTTCTTCTTCTTCTTCTTCTTTGCACATTTGCCTATTGGCAATGCAGGTGGTTCCTCCTCTACCTCAGGTAGCAGCTTCTTGACCACGGCCCATTCCTTGGAAAGATACTTGGTGGTGTCCCCCACCAAGCTTGGGACATTGCCTCTTGAAGTGACTGAGTTTGTTGTAGTGGAAACAACGGAGGTTTCGGCCATTGCTTTGAGTAGGAAAAAAGTTGTTGACATTGTTAGTCCTTGCTTTCTTTCTTTGTCCCTGATTATGACCTTGAACTCTCTTCATTTGAGGTCTGAATGCTCCTCTGTTCGGGTCATTATAAGACCAAGTTTTGTTACTCCTTGGTCTAGACTGCACTTCCTGAATTATAGGTGCCGCTCGAATGAGTGCATCCTGAATATCTAATGGATGCATAGATTCGAGACGGGTATTTACTGGTGGATTTAAACCAGCACAAAATTTGGACACCTGCTGTGTCATGTCCATCTGCGGTGCATACTTAAGAAGTGAGACAAATTTAGAATAGTATGCATCAAGCGTGAGCCCCAGCTGTTTTAGCTCGTAAAACTCATTCATTTTCTGCGTGTGATATGCAAGTGGCAAGTATCTTCCCTGCACGGCTTTCTTTAGCTTCTCCCAGGTGACGGATCCGTCCACGATCCCTTGATCCCTGCACCATTGCTTCCACCAAAGCCTGGCTTCGCCGGTGAGCTTTAGCTTGGCAAGCATAGCCTGATTGGCGGGTGCAGTACCGACTGCTTCGAAGTAATCCTCAATGGATTCAATCCAAATTTCAACATCAGCTTGAACGGACCTACCTCTCCTGTCAAACTCGGGCGGCTTGATTTACTTGAGAAGAAACTTCTTCTCCTGGATTACAACAGTACTTGATGTAGGAGGCGAAATAGGAACCTGTACTTGGGGTTATGCCTAGATAAAGGTTTCTTAATATTATTATATGATAATCGTTATTGAATTATATTACATCTTCAATTCTACTATCACCCAGGCAATCTAACCACTTAAATTTTTATCAATTCTAATGCACAATCAGACATTGATAAAAAAGAAGTCTTATTTGTATTTATATGGGCATAGCCCTTTTGGAATACAACATTTCTTGCGATGATAAGCCAACTATTACATTTAGTTTGGGGAGAACAACGTTGCATTACATTTATCTACAGGAACTGTATAATAGTATGGTTTCGGGTCATGGATCTTCAGGTATCGGTAAGTCATTGGAAGTTTAGGGTATCCTTTCTGTTGGAATCCATTCTTCTCATGGCGGCCCAATATTTTAATCCTGTCGGCGGGGATTACACGGGTTACTTCCTCATATACATATGAGTTCATCTCAATCCTCCGACCTCGGATATGTAAAGTTGAGTTTACGTGAGCTTCCACAAAAATGAACAGCTTCACGACTTTCAGGTCTTCCAACCACTTGATCCTTTTTAGGTGGGTTTGCAAGTAAGCAAACCGGTGGGCGTCTATATAGTAGATTCCTGAAGCACCCGTCCATCTTCGTTCCGTGTACAAGGGTAATGGATTATAGATTTTCTCCAACCCTTTGTCGATAATACAAAGAGTCCAGCCCGTAGGCTTATCCACAATCCGCCCGAATGCTATCCAGCAATCCACAAGGATCACTATTCCAAGTTTCCGCCCGTAGACTAGTATGCGGGCCTCGAGATCCAATCTCAAGTCACGTTAGCCTTTTCTGTAGGGCCCGGAAGGCGAGGGATTTACAGCCAGAGCCCCCCCTGGCACCCAAGCGTCCTCCTGCTCCAAGTAGCGCTCAATGGAGAGACCTCTCATGGCGGGTTCGGTCCACTTTCCCGGCGCGGTCAACAACCCCCTTGGTTAGGGTTAGGCAGGCAGTCGAGGGCAAATGAAGCTGCCTCTCCCTTCAGGCCTTCAACCTAAAATATAGATAACCATTTATCTTTTAATTCATTGATCAAACAAAGCCAAACAATGCTTTAAAATCTGTAGCAAGCACAAACATTTCCATTGATCATTTTTGTTGTTGGCAAACTGCTAAGGAATGAATTCTTTCTTTCGAATGCATTCAACACTCGATCCTGGAAGACTTGCAACTTGGCAAGATCCCCTATATCCTGGGTTAGGGCGTACCCTATTAACCCAACTTGGTCAAACCTTAAGTTCATTGGGTACTTCAGTTTATCGGCCGGTCTTTAGTTTCCAATCAATCTTCTTTACTCAACAAAGACCACTAAATTAGGATGATTATTCATCCTCTTGCAAGATAGCTTGCGTAAGGACATGCCAACTTCATTGCGAGAACTTGGCCATCCCCTTGTGATCCAATCACAAGATCATATAACTCCACACTTGTTGCGCAAGTGCTGCATCAAACTATGAGACTATGGAGTCACGAAACAATCTGTTTTAGGTTCTTTAGGCTGATGTCATTAGACCTAGGGTTTCCAAGTTTCATCTTTGTAAGATTCTCAGGGACAAACCCTAGTTCACTTTACGATTACAATTCATTGTCCCTTCATTCAGTAATAAATGTGGGGAAGTATTTAAGCTTAGGTGTTTTAGGTTTTATGCCAATTTGGTTAACTCTAGAAGATAATTTTGAGATTACTTCCACATGATTCGTTGACTATGCGTAAATTGATTTTTCAACCCTAACTTATCGGTTTGAGGTCAGGCATAGGTTAGGTTAATTTCAACTAATCTTCCCTCTTCTTTGCAAACAAAATTCATGCTAAATAAGAAACCTTTTTCTTGCTAATTTATGCAATTGACAACGATAATTTCATAAAGTTTATGCATCATAAGAGTCGTTTCATGCTTTGCACTTTCTATGATGATTCATTGCGATATGCATTAATAGTGCGATATGCAGTTTATACTTCTAGGCTTAACCGAAGTATACTATTTTAATGGATAATAATCTAGTCTTACAATTCATTTCAATGCATAAGCTATTTGCTAGAAATGCTTTTATGCTTTCTTTATTTTGCATGTTTCATTAAAAGTATTAACGACTAAGTTCCTTCGTCATAAGCATCTAGGACAAAAATATATCCTATTTCTAACAATTAACCTTGCATGATTGAATTACAACAATATCAAATAAAAATTAGGAAGGAAAACCTGGGTTTGGGGTGAGATATCCACATGGATACCGGGAGATGACCCTCATGCGGTTGCGCCTTGGACTTTCTTAGGAGGCATCTCAATTGTAGTTTTTCTTACGTGGAAGTAGCTTTACAACTCCTCCTTGGAATTCCACGGTCACTCCCTTGCACCGTCCGTCGAAGGTAGTTTTTGGAAGGCTCTCTCCTTGAAGTCGCGAATTCGAAAGGGGTGTTTCAGAATATTTCACGACTAAGACCCATTAAGCCATGGGGACGGCTTAATGGCCTTTGTAAACTCGCACGAACGGGGAATAGAAAGGTGTGGAAAAGAAACAAGGTGCGGGAGAGATCCAAGGGGTATTCTTGCAGGGCTAAGGTAAAATTCTCTTGGGGAAAATGGGCCCTATAGAATCTTAAGGGAGAAACTCCAAGGGGAAAAAAATAGCCTTAAAGGCTATTGAAAAACGGGGCCTAAGGAGGCCTTAGGAGAAGATATAAGGGGGGGGGGGAGGGGTAGTTCCGAAGGTTATAATGAACAAGGGCCCTAAGGAGGAAATAAAAACACGAGGGGGGGGGGGAGTAATAAGACCTTTAAGATCTTAGTTCTTTTGGGAAGGAAAGGCTTACAAAGCCCAAGCAAAATGGGTTATAGGGGGTTAAAACCGGGGGGGGTGTGGTTCCAAGGGAAAGGGGGCTTCTGAGCTTTAAGCATGAGGGGGGTTCCAAAATGCCATGGGAAAGGGGGTAAAGGGGCTTGTGAGGGTTGTAAACATGGGGGGGGAAGGAAAGGGTTTCAAAGCCCATAAGAAAGGGGCTTAAGGGGATTCTAAAACCCAGGGGGAGTGTGGTTCCAAAAGGCATAAGAAGGGGGGGCCTTGGGAGATTTTAGGACACGGGGGTGAAAGGGGGGCTTATTTAGTCCTTTAGAAGCTTTCCCCTAGGAAGCTTCTAAAGCTTCCCCACATGGGGAGGGGAAGCTTAAACGGGACTGGCGGCGTGTTGGACAGGTAGCGAGGCCCGCAACTACAGGTGGCGGTGCTGGGAGGGCAGGCAAGCAAACGGCAGAATCAGGCGGCAGCGGCGGAGTGCTCCCTCAAGTCTTCTCTCTCTCCCGTCGACTGTATCAACGTGGGGGCAGCGCTCCCTTTCACCTCCTCCAAGCGTCACGGCTGCCTCTATGGCAATGGCCTCCTCCTGTTTAAATAGTGGAGGGGAGGGGGATCCTCCCTCTCCTATGTGTCACATCGCATGGCCTTAAGGCTGAGCAAGCTCCAGCGAGGAGCTTGCTGGCCCTTCTATTCCCCTCTCCCCTTCCAGCTTGACTGTCGCCGACGGGAGGATAAGAATTTTTAAAAAAATCCCATTAACCTTAATAGGAGGTTCATGTGTTTATTTCAATTTTTGATATATTACAGTAGCATGGCTGAAGGTTGGTTGGTGTTTGATGCATTAGTGCATATTTCCCAATGGCTACCAATGGTGGATTTTGACAATAGTATGGTGTGGTCCTTGAAGGACGATGATAGAGTAACTAGAGATGTGGTGGTTGAAAATGGGATAGAAAAAAGAATGGATGCTACAATAGAGGACAAAGTGAATTGCTTTTGTATGTTGCAACATGCCTCCATGGAGACGTGGCTCGCTAGGAAAGATCAGGAAGAACCACGATCTAAATTTCAACGTAGTATGCACCATTGACCAATTCGATATCCTGAGGGTATGGAGAAGATATTGCGGTTTATGTTAATGCGATGGTTGCATGGAGCTTTGACCACGGCGTCTTGTGAAGGGGCGAAGGACTCAATGAGGACTGGGAATTCTTGAGGGGATGTAGTCCAAAGGTGATGAATAGGTAATTTTCTATCCAAACCCCCGACAACCTCAATGGTGGTATGTTATACCTTCAGCACCCCAAAGTGCGAGAGTATATGATCAAAGTAATGTTCCTAGTGTAGATGAGGACAATATGCAAATAGAGGGGTTGATATTGCAAGGGGTGGATGCCGCCGAAAGCTTGGAGCATGTAGAGGAGCTAGAATCGGGTAACAATGATGGAAATATATGAGTCTAAGAATTCTTTGAGAACAAGGTGGACTCATCCTTTTGTGGTGACTTGTCTATTGACCTTCCACTGTATGCAGAGTTGTGTCAGGAGATTGACATGGGACCATAGGGTACTTCATACTTGAAGCATCCACCTACTCAATTCATTGATGAATCACTTATAAGGGTACATAAGATATGTGTTATATTGATGATGCTAACATCAATTTTTGTCTATGTAGGTGATCTTTGTGGAGATTTAGATCAGCATGATGAGTCGAGGGATGAGCGACAAAGAGCTACAGGAGATCTTCACATGTATGTCTCCAGATCAGATGGCTCGATTTAGAGATATAGCAAACCAGGAGCTTTGTCAGAGACACCATCAGGCCATTTCATTAGATCTACTTCGGTGTGCTCTGATACTTTAGTTTCCAATAGATGAGATCAACACTCCAGACTTGGGCCGGATGGGAGGGAGTGGTTCTGGGGGATGCTGTGGAGACATGGATGTAGTGAGTCCATGGTTGTTGAGCACTCTCTAAATCTTGAAAAGTCATGCATGGTCCACATGAGAATGTCTCGTATATTGGCAGACCCTTGACCATCGCGCCTACTTATATCTTCCATGGCAACCCCCTCCTCCCACAAAATCTTGAGCTCATCAACTTATGGACGGAGATAGACATCCATATTCTTGACTTTGTAGCGCCCAAGAATGAGCAAGCTAAGGATCAAGTGTTCTTTCTTCGTAGAAAGCCATGGCGGGATGTTGTAGTTAAGGACTACAAGCCACACATTGTGAGAAGTTGACAAGAGACCAAATGGGTTCATGCCATCCATAGCAAAATTGAGCCAAAAATTCCTTAGGTCTTGTGCAAAGCTTGAAAATGTAGAGTTAATGTGGCTCTATGTACGTGAACCCGCTAGTATTTGTTGGACTCAATCTATGGATCTATTCTACAAATGCCATGTTGTCAAGCTTGCCATGCCCGACGTATGATACATGTGAGATATACATGGGATAATTGGAAAGGGTCTAAGAACTTTCTGTTGAGGCATGGTTTTCCCTTGCAAGTCTTGTTGATACCTATGAGCACCACACTTTGGACATGTCTCCATAGTCTCGTACTCTCCTCAAAACATCACACAATCGTTGACACATGCATGGATGTTGTTGTACACTACAAGAGAAAGGCCCTATAGACGCGCACTATACACACGAAAAAGCGGGCGCATTTATAAGCCTGTGTATCAGCGCATCTATTCATGCTAGTATAAAAAACACGTCTATATATCCGCGCTGATAAACACGCTTATAGATGCGAAAATACACGCACATATTTTTCATTTCTCATAAAGTCCCTGAATATGACCAAACCTCTTAACAGCTAGTATTTTTTTGAATAGGGCATGATTGGATGTATATACGACATAATTACACCTGGATCATACACTAGGACATGATATACATGTATAGGATCATACGGACATGATATACATGTATATACGACATGATATACATGTATAGGGCATATACATGCATAGGATATGATATACATTACCAACTTTACTTCTTTCTGAGTATTACAAATATACATCCAATCATTCAAAGCTAATTACATATATGTGATTTCATGCCCTATATACATCCAATCATGCCCTATACAAATGTGATTGGATAGGGCATGATGATTGGATGTATATATAAAACAAAGGTTGACTTGTGCATTTGTAATATATATATATATATATATATAGAGAATTGATCAATACACTCACATGTCTCATTTAATGTTGTGCACTTAACCTAGCCATGCATGCTAATTCATAGCATGAGTAGATTGATGTAAATCAGTTGGCTTGTGCATATGCAAGCTATTCCAATCATGTCAAGGTGCACTTGTAGCTCACATATAATTTTAGATAAGGTGGACCACATGTAACCAATGTGCACATGTCCTCTTTTCATCATCTTTAGCCAGTGTGTCCACTTGTTGGTGACTAATACCAACAAGCCAACTACAAATCTCTTATCTATGAAATGTATAAGTAAATTAACTTGGTTAATTTGATGAGGCCAAGTTTTCCTTCCATGGACAGTGTGGTTGGCTATATTCTACTTCAAGGTTATAGGAACTTGCAGAAGTCAATGGAGCATCCTAAAAATGACGATACTTTAATTACTATATCAAGTCACTTCATGTACATATCTTTGATTGATTGATGGATAATATGCCTTTCTCTATCTCTTTCGTGTACACCTTCATTGCATTATCTCTCTCTAGCTAAAAACCATTCGTGCTTTATCCACCTATTGATACTTGCATGCAATTGTAAGTGGGATGGTCTAGTAAGTCACTACATATGTGCCAATTGACTTGCCAATGTGTTATCTCTTATCCTCAAGCTTTGTTATATATGTCACCTCATAGGTCAATTGATTCCCTAAATGCATGCATTGATTCCTTAAATTGTTCATGCGCATCTGTAAGCGTGTGTAACAGGAATTATTTGCGCATATACATGCGCAATTACACTCACTGACAGACGTGCCACGCAAGTATAGAAAAATTTAAAAAAAGTTGTGGCTTTCTTTTCAAACCTGTGCTTTCCTGTGTTTTTTGCTCGTTTTCTGCAGTTCGAGCTCGACATCACTACTCGTGTCTATCTATCACTTCATGAAGACAATGAGGTAAGGAAATAAGAGTAAAAAGAGGACAGGAGGAAAGAAGAGCCAAAGAGTAAAGAACAAGAGCTAAACAGCAAGGAAGAGAACAAGATTCAAGCAACTTACCAAGGGAATGGAGAAGGAGGACAAGGAGCTTGCAACCTAGCCGCCACCCGTTGGAACAAGCAAAGAAGGTGAGTTCTTCTTCTCTCTCTCAATCTTGTTTGCTTTCTCTGTTTGTTTGTCTCTCTCTTCTCTCTCTTCACATGTTGGATCTTGTCATCTATGGAGGTTTTTTAGCTTTGTTTTTTAAGCAAGTTTGAGAAGGAATGGTGCGACTGTGCATGTCTATCAACGCGTCCAGATGACAGTGTAGACGCGGAAATAGATGTGCTGACAAACGCCCGCACAGACGCGCTGACAGACGCTCACAGAGATGGAGGTATAGACGCGCACAGAGACGCATGTATAGACACTGCATATAATATGTTTTATCTGCACAGGGTAATATGATTTTTCTTGTGTAGATGTGGAATCCTCGATCCTCCAGCACCTCATTCAACAAGGAGCAATTCATGGGGGAGATGACCAATTATCTTGGTCGCCCTCCCACTACAGAGGAGGTTTTTTAGTGTGATGTATGGGACACCTATCACATCTTTGCCTACACAAGGATCAAGTGAGGTACATGGATCGACTGAAGCACTTGTATCTGCAGAAGCACATGTATCGAGTGAGGTAGAGGGTAGTGCACGTCGAGGGAGGAGGGAGAGTGGTGCGAGAGGACGAGGAGGTCGAGGGCTTTGTGGGGGTTGCCTAAGTGGTGGCTCTCGATCACCCTCACCGGAAAATGAGAGAGGTGAGCCTCCACAAATGTACTACTCTATCACTGATGTTGGTGGTATCTTGCATGACTTTGAGGGGAGGGAAGTGATAGCCTACTTGAGGAGTGTCGTGCATGCCACATACAAAGATTGCATGATTCCCTTCAAGCACCAAAAAAATGGTTTGTGGCAAGAGGTGCTGTGGGCAGTACATAAAAGGTACCCTAATCCCGAGAATTCACGATTCTCAGATGATTGGGGACGGTCAAAGATGAGAGACACGCTTTATAACAAGAGGTCTCACCTTATGACGCGCGCCAAGGAGTCATTGTGGAGACAAGAGCCAGGGTGCCCTGGATATGGCCAACCATCCAATTGCCACCGCAAGGAGTGGAAAGAGGCCAAGAAGAGAGCAGCGGAGAAAATGACAAGTCGCCAGCATGCAGAGGTGCGACGTATCCAGATGGCAACCATGGGATCATCGCATTATGGATCGGGTGACAGGGAGTCATAAGAGGCTAAGTTTGTAAGTATTATTTGATTTCTTTTTTTGAATTAAATTTTGTAATTTGTTTTACTTCATTATGTAGTGTGTTTTAATACATTGTATGTTCAAATTGTTTTGTAGTATCATATCGTTGGTAGGATGCCTACTCCTAGAGAGGTAGGCTACCATCGAGGTCATAACCGGCCTTCCACTTGGCAGCATTTCTACGAGGAGGGACTCATCATGGAGGAGCAATATAATCGCGCCATGAGGATTCCACCACCAGAAGAGGTATGTTTTATTTTTTACATGAAAAGTATAGATAACTCTAATTTATTGTTTGTAATGGTATTTATATACCTTAATCCTTTGTGTAGGCGAACCCTGATGCAGTTGAGGATAGCGAAGGGGGTACTAGCAGTAGCGGTGGCGGCAATGGTAGCGGCACAGGCAGCAGTGGTGGCAGCGATGATGATGCCTCTTCTGAGGAGATATAGAGGAGCCGCATGCATACATGCCTCCCCTTGGCTTGTAATTTTCATTTTTGACATGTATTACTTTCAGCTAGTGCTTGCGACCATGACGTCACTAGCACTAGAACTCATAATGTAAAAACGTTTCATCTATATATATGAAATTTCGTGTGCTACATACATTGTTTTGTTTTCAGTATCCAATCTTCGAAATAATCTTTCTCTGTTTTCCCTAAGCATACAATTTGATGTTGATGGGGGGAAAAAAACCAGAGAGCATGTGACCTTTATACCTCTGTTTTGCACGTCTATCAGCGCATCTACATTGCAAGATAAATGCGTGTCTATTCTCGTCAAAAACTTTCAGAGTAAATGCGGTTTTAGACGCGTAGATACACGCTTGTATAGATGCACAATATGAATATGTCCACTTTTTTATAAATATGATTATATATTTACGTAGCGCGTTTATATGCGTGTCTGTAGGTGCGTCTAAGTGTGTGTGTAACTCTGATCATAAGCGCGCATTTAGACGTGATTTTGTAGACGCGAAAATAGACGTGTTAATAAACGCGCCCGATATTTTTTTTCACAATTCAAATATTGCGTCTACAAGTGCGTCTATGGAGCCTTTTTGTTGTAGTGGTAGTCCATGCCAAGCTTTCGTAAAAAATGTTACGTATCATCATGAGACTCAAGCGGCATGGTATTTTCAAGTGGTAATATATGATACTTTAGCAACCTAATTTTTTTTCATAAAACACATTGAGAAAGCACAAGTGTTTTTTATAATGGAGTCAAAAAAATCAAGGAAGCGTACGTAGAATGTACTTGAACAAGTTGGTCACACTTCGATCGCTCCACTCGTATTTTTCCTGCACACTTAGGAGCACAAGTAGCATCTCCAGGTGAGATACTTGCCATCCATCATATAATGGTATGGACACTTTCTCTCTTAGCGGATCAAATGACTCGACATCCATGGGTATTAATGCATTGATCATTGCCTCCATCTCAAGCTCCAAGACTGAAAGAAGGTCTGAAAGGTTGTTTGACTCCTCTGGTATTGAGGATATAGATTGAGTCGTGCCTTCCAAGTGGTGGATTGGCTCAGACACTACATCCATCGCACGGCCACAAACTCTTCTAATTGGTCAGAATATGTGCATTTCTCCTTGGGATTAGACGTCACCTCCCTATATAAATTTTACAAGCACGTCTAATGTTTTGTATACGATATTCAATTAGTTTGTGAATGTAAGACATGATTGATACACACTTTTCTTACCATTCGCTCAAAGTCTGAGATTGTATGATCAATGATCTCCAATTATTGGAACGCGCCGAAGCATCGTACATTATTGCACGGAATACTATGTACGAGTTCGTAAAAGTCGCTCACCCCGCATGGACAATTTGCGAGATGGAACCCCTCCTTCATGAAAAGAAATCCTTTACATGAAAATTCAAAAATGATTTTGGTTTTGATCACTTACAATATTCATTGCACTTGAGTTAGAGATATTCCAACTCGTACATTTGACTTCAAAACATGTAATGTTAGATAGATATACAAGTTAGTTTACTTCAGATAGGAATTAACATTTTAATGACTTAATGTGGCTGATAATTTCCCCAAGAGTCACCAAAGATCTTTTCTTCGCTTGGGATTATGATAGTGTAAAATATAGAGATAATTCTTTGGTGTAGAGATGCTTGCTTATAGGTAAGCCTTGAGGTTAAGATACAAATAATCTTCCTCAAGTATAGCCTTCGCCCCACAAAATCAGTCGATAAGAAATATAATTTATACAATCATTCTATAGAACTGAAAATTATGGTCCTTAGGCCACTCTTTCATTTCGGGGTGTTTTGAAAATAGAGCTCATCAGTCGATAAGAAATATAACTTATGCAATCATTCTATAGAACTGAAAATTATGGTCGTTAGGCCAATCTTTCATTTCGGGGTGTTTTGAAAATAGAGCTCCTACTGCAAAACTTGAATCCTTTCTATGAGTAACTACTTGTATTTGTCCAAATAATGTGATCTTTACACATGAAGGGGTTTCAATATCACTGTTTCCAGAGGTGTCGAGTGGAGACTCAGTGATAGTTAGAGATCAATACGGAATGATAGCTATATCACTTGAAGTTGGATCAAGACTAGATAAGTAGAAATAAGGTACACCGATTGAGATTCCAACATGTCCGACGTTACAGTAACAGTAGGGCGAGATGTTGAGCTTTGTCTCCATGTTCGTAATTAAAGTGGTCTAAACCCATACTACTTTAGCCTTTTTCATAGCCCATGTTGATGGCAATCACGACCGGAAGGGCGACTGCACAAAAGACCGGGTCTTCTTCACCATTGTTGTTGTCTTCTCCCTCGTTACGATTATTGTCGTCTTCTCCCTCGTCACCATCGTCATGACTATAGGCTAGTAGGTAGGTAGGAAGGTCTCCCCCCTCTCATCGTTGCTCCCCTTCACATCCTTTTAAACTCAATATATACACAAGAAACTCTAAACCACTTACTATATAGGAAAAAAAAGAGAATTTGCTAGTTAGATTTCCACATAACTAGAAAAAGTCTAATATAGGAAAAATCAAACTTTACTAGATTGCCAATCTAGAAACATAGTTTCCAATATAGAAACATTTTTCTAGTTAACTTACCATATAGAAAGCTTTTTTTGGTTAACTTACTATATAGGAAGTTTATTATCATAACTATCTATATAGTAACTTTATTAAAAAAATTACTATATAGTAACTTCAGAAATAGACATTATCTATATAGTAACTTCATCGAAAAAGTTACCATATAAGAAATTATAACATATCACATTTATGTAGTAACTTTATCATATAAACTTAGCATATAGGAGGCATATAATGACATAATCAAATCTCATAGAATGTCATTTTAATATTTTTCATATAAATAATAATAGAAAAATACTTTATTTAAAAAGTGTTTTTAATAAAGTAAAAGTGAATAATAGAATTTTTGCCAATTAAGTAGCAAACTATAATGTGAAATCCAAATTGTCCCTATTCTACTACATTAACATTATCTAGGCTTAATCTTCCAATGACTATATCTTTTATTATAACTTGTTTTTGCACCATGAGCCACTGTACACTAAGTGCAACTTGAAGATTATATTTCTCCAATGCTTGCCAGCCAAGCAAAAGAAGCCCCTGACCCATCATTGTTGCCAAACCTCCAAGAGCATATAAGAGTTGTCCACCTTCAAACAGGTGAGCAAAACTGAGAATGGCCAATATTCAATGGTGCACTTCTTGAGACAACAGAAAAACCCTACTTACAGCAGTAATAAGGCCTGATTTCAGCAAAACAATGTTGAATATCTTCAAATTTGCTAAGATGAGGCAGAACATAGTAGAGGAGAGAGAGAAATTCAATATGCTACCAAAAAAGTGTTGTAACAGCAACCTCTATTGTTTCAAAGATAAAAAATAAGGTCACTTGCTGGTTATTAGGGTTCTATTGTCTGAAACCCTAATTTCTGCGCCAACACTTGTCAATAACCTCGTTTTTAGGGCATCCTGTCATTTGCAGCCCTAGAATCTGCTCAACATCAAGTTGCCCTGCTATCCTAGAGCTTCAGCACCTATCCCTTACTCACAACTAAGTTATCCTTCAGATTTGCCCCCAAACAACCCAAAATGGGTGAAAAACAACCCAACATGGAAGATACACTTTCATGCAACCCAAAACTAATCCAAACTTGGCATTGATCAATCGGGAGGGTGGGACTAGGTCTAAATATGAGGTGATTCCTTTCCACTCCCTGTTTCCTTCAAGGAAGGAGGTGACTCATCAGCACATGAGTGGGATATGTGCTTATAAGCAACAAGGGAGGGGGGTAGAGTGTGCTAGGGGAGATTCCCCACATGACCATATCAGAGGATAGAGTATGATTCTTTTGAACTATGATGCATAACTACCATGGCCTTTTTCAAAAATACTTCAGCAATAGAGAAGTGATACATGCTATGTATCATGCAGATCTAACCTATGACAAAGAGGATACATGCAATGCATTCAAATATGTCCTCTGATGTCCCAAGCATTTTTAAGTTGTTACTTACAAGTTCTTTAATAGCACTACAAACCCTCCCAAGGTCACAAAAGAGACAGTGTTAAAGAGGCTACAGATACCATTAATCTTCCACTCAATAGAGAACTTAACAACTTCTAAGAAGCATAGGCCTGAACAATACTGGAATAGAGGTCCTGAACTTTGAAAAGTTCTCAATATCCCAAACAAAGAAACTATGATCAACATATACAACAACTGGAAGAACCAAAATATTTGATGTAAAAATAGTGATTGAAGAGAAACCTGACTAATGTATTATCAAAAATGAAGCACTATACACCTAACAGCTTTAAGTTTCTTCTCAATGTAAGGACTCACTAATGCTATCTCAAAATAAAACTTACCAAGCTTGTGCGATGTTGCAAATTGACAAGCAACAGCATCAGGATATGAGATCCCATTTACATTATGTGTGGCAAGGTAGGACTCAGGAGCATGTGTGTGTATCTATCAAGTCATGGAATCCAAATGGCGCTGGTCAAGGAAAAGTTGCAGTAAATGCAAGAGACTCAAGCATGAAAATCTGCACAATACCATCACTGCATGCAAAAGCAATGTGCAAATTTGAAATGGCTAAACCATGGCCTTGTCAAACCTGCAACAAGTAGCTAAAACTGTTGTTTATGTTTGCAGATAGGCAACCACAGAGAGATCCTTGCTTGCATATCAGAGGATACCTTAAGATTAACCCAATTTTTCAATGCAAGTTCACAATGTAGAAGGCATACTATTCCTGTTGAACATCATATGTGTCAACCACAATCCTCAATTCACTAATTATACTAAATTAGTAGCAGAATTGAGAAAAGTGCCAAATAGAAAAAGTTGGTTAAAGCCTACTTGGGCATGCCTGTGCAGGTCAAGGCATAAACCGGTTGGACATCTCCATCTCGTGAATCTTCTCAAGATGTTACTACCGCAAAAGAATTTTCACACAGACTACCAAGATGAACATTTCCCCCATCTAGGACAAGACCTGAGCCTATTCCAGATCATTGATGTCCTGCATTTGACCTGATAGTCCAATGTTTCAAGTGATTAGCACCTGCTGTAACAAAAAAACTTCCATCTGAAGCAACATGAATCCCACTTTTTGGCATGGATATAGTTGTTGCTCTGACTTTGGCTATCAATGCTGCAGACTTGAAATCCTAGAGGCAAACTAAACCATCATATGGAAATCCAGCTGAAGCAAGATGTTTTCTTGGGCACCAAAGGCATCATAAAAATTCAGTTGGGAGTTTCCATATTTATTCCTATTAACGTATATGTTGATGTCAGTATTTCAAAAACATGTTGCACTACAAACTTTGGCCTCCCATATTGATTCAAAAGAACAAAAACTTAAATATTCTAATTCACCCTCATCATTTTCTAGAATGGTCTCTGCAACCTTGGCCTGTTTAGTTGCCCTTTTGAGTCAGAACTACAGCACTTCCACATCACCTTAGTCAGAAGATTAGGAAGCCTCCAAACAAATATGCAACTCTCTCCATTGAACTCTTTGAAAACCATAAATTAGCATCACCAAGTGAAAAAGTTATAGTAAAGAAGCCAAGGTCAGCATATATACAACTCTAAAGGCCACCTTAAACTTATCAATATTAGCCGCTTGCAATTAGGCGTGAAAGCTATCCCTGTTATTACTTCAGCATGACCTTGTCCCAGGGATAAAATGCTTCCATCTGATATGTCATACATGTGCATGCTCTTATAAGAATGTGATCAAACTACTTATGACCCACTAGGATCAATGCGAACCTACCACAGAAAGGGGCAAAAGACATCGAAAACTATGATGACAAATATTGTACACAAACCCAATGTCTTAAAGATCAAAAGTAGCAAATCTACATACAGAAAAAGTGGGATATAAAGAGATGTGGCTTTGCCAATTATCTTCAAGTGGTCAACCTTAAGAAGAACAAGGTTCAATCCTTATTATATTGAGCTTTCTTATTTGAAGAGAGTTTTTTGCCCTGTTCTTTACACCATCTGACAGTAAATTGAGTAGGTGAAAACAAGGAATTCATTGTTCATACTTTTATGGGCTCACCAACTTCTCCTTCTGGTTTGAAGCATCTTACAGACTTCCCACTAGCAAGATTGAGCATATTCAGCTTCTTATCCTGAAACCATACAAGACAAATAACTTAACATATTAGCCAATCATGTTTCAATATAAAACTTATGGTAACCTTCCATGAAAAGAACTTCCAACCTGTCCAACAGTTACTGCTATCTTGTTGTATGGATCAATATCCATATCATAAACTATGCCACGAGAAGCCATTTCTTGATAATAATGTGTACTCTTGATGCCCATTGTTGTTGCCTCTATGTTGCAAAACACCATTGATCTACAGGTAAGTGGTTTTATAGTTGAGCCAAAACAAGATAGACTTGAGAATCTAAAAATTCAAAGTAAAAACCATGACTTTAGGAGGAAGCCATACTTGTCCGCACTAGGGCTCAGCAAATTGAAACCACCACAAGCAAATTTGGCTGCGCTGATTGAAGCTGAATGATCATCTCATGTCTCGATGACATCAAAGTTCCTAAATTCAAAAATCAAGCGTGCTCAAAGAAGTACTCTATAAGACAAACTCTTCAATAGCATAAGACAGAAAATATATCTACCTCCAAAACATGAACTTTGAAAGTGAATTAAATGACCACCATGTTAACAAAGGAATGATAGACTATGAATGTACAAGTCACAATAGCTGCAAACATCATATATATGTACAAAACAGTCTCTACCACCAAATTCCAAAAGGGGAATTTGAATGGCATTAATGTTAGCACCCATGAGGGCCACAACTCCAAAGCTCAGAGTAAGAATCCCTGCATCATGGGCTTCATGCCAAGTATTACCACAAGTTCCAGTACAATATCACCAACCACCTGTCAAATAATGTTTTTAAGTAGTGTCTTCGTAGCACCTTTAAGTCTAACTATGATGCTTACTGAAAAAATAAACACATTTGATCAACCATTGTTTACCTTGAAGTTTACCAAGGGCTTGCCAGACATCAGAGTGTCCTAGAAAAATGCATGAGAGGGGCTCTTCAAAATTGTCATAATGCACTACAAGGATCATAAAATGCAACAGTAGTGCATCGAAGAAGCTTACAAGTATTTCAGGATATCCACAAATGTGAGTTGACCAAGGGCTTGCCAGACATTAGAGTGTCCTGGCCTCTTGTTGCGCCTGGGGATGTTCTTCTAGGTGGCCCTTGTGCTTGGGCGCTCAACTATTGTCCTTGCACTTCCAGACTATGTTGTGCCAACCCACCAACTCAGCACCCATAAAAACTAAAGCAATCCAAAAATCCTAAACAATCAACCCATCTAGGTACTCCATTATGCCAAACAAGAGTACACCCAAGTCCATAGTATGCAAATTCTCCTATGACCAAAGGAGATTAAAAATGGAAGTAAAATGTATCCCACGTCATGATATGATGCTGCCCACTAGATGCCTACCTTCTCCATCGAGTTCACACCAAAAGCTCACTTATATTAACATAGCTCAATAAGCAGAACAGTTTTTGCAAGAACATAGGTCCAATATGAGTCCAGAGTGAAAAATACAAAACAAACTGCGTGCAAAAAAACCATCATTTCAGCTACCTTACTGAATAATCTACAAGAATCATTAAAGAATGATATACAATACCGATGCCCAACCAACTTAAACCTACAACAATCTAACTGCATCTAACTGAATCCTCTCAATCATGTAGCTTACTAAAATCTGCTGTTCTGGCTCCTGCCTCTATTGGGACTGGCCCTGTTGCAACCCAAAATGCCTAAACCGACTTAAAAACTGAAGTGTCCAATGTGACTACCACTTCAGGTGCCAGACTAAATAATCTAAGAGATTTAATAATAGGATGGAACTCATGGCATCTCCCATCATGGCAGGCTCACCTTATACCCTGGATTGAATACAAATGACATAACCGACATAATCTTTAAAAATTCAGCTGCCAAACTCAATAATGTATTTGCATTTACTCTTGCATCCAACTGCTTTTGTTGTCACTAACTAACCCTGATAAGGCCAAAGCCCTTGATATGACAACTCACTTGGATCTTAGATCTTTGACTTTAGGTTATCTGGATGTCCCTATCCCTGGAAGGTTTTTACATAGCTGAAGATGTAATCCCAACGCCCGCAGGGCTCACCTTGCATCTGATTATCTACAGCAGCAGCTTTCTGCTTTTGCCCTTCTGTAAGCTTACAAGTCATCTGGTGTCCACAGTCTTCGTAGGCTCTTCTAGAGCACGCTTAACAGACTCTGCTGACTTGTAAATAAACAAAGCATATCCTTTTAACTTACCTGTCTGCTTATCAAACCTTAGAGGACCTTCTTCAATTTCTCCGTACTTGGAGAACGCGGCCAGGAGCTTCTCAGCTGGCATGTCACGGGGGACATTCGCCACATAAATCTTACGCGCACTAGTAGATGCTGCCTGTGCAAGTTGCGATTGAGTGGACGAAGGCCCCGCGGATGCAAACTGACAGACACATTTGCCGCCATCGATCTTCTTGCTAGGCTCCTTGAGCGTGCGCTACGCGCTGTCCCTATGCTTAAATGTGACAAAGCCATAGCCCTTTCCTTTGCCAGTCTTCTTGTCGGTGATGACGAGGCATTCGTCGATGTCACCGTAGGGAGCGAAGGCCACCTTGAGAGTCTCGGAGGAGGTCTCCCAGCCGAGGCCATGGACGAACAATTTTCGGTGCGAGGGGTCTTTGTCAGCGAGGTCTTTGATCTCTTGCAGGATATCGGCATGATTCATGGCTACTTCTTGTAAAAGGTCCATGAGCTGCTCCTTGGAGAGCCCTAGCTAACAGAGTCTAATATGCTTCTTGACATGAGAGTCTAGGGCATAGCTACTACTTAAGATGGATGCCTATTGAAGCCCAAAACAACTTGCTTGTACCAAAGCTTCTCAAGAGGATTACCACACAACCTACTTGTACCAAGCTTCTCAAGAGGATAGGTTGAGGAGTGTACTAGATAGCCTGTATGAACCAAGCTCAAAGGACTATGCCAGGGGACTATGTTGAGAGGACAATGTGGTGAACAATGCATTACATGAATTTATGCAATGAGGCTAAGTCTCCTCCTAGTGATCTAGAATTGTACACATGCTTTAGTCATTTACTAGAATTTCTTCAAGCTATTTTGATAGAAAAAGATATAGATAATTTGCATGTTAGGATTTAGTTTTTCCAACCTCACTTATGATTTGAAAAGTTGTGTGAAAGTAATTCACTCAATTCTTATGCAAGAGTTAGAGGCTGTGGGGGAACCAATACAAGTCACAAACTCGGGCCCCCTTACTCCAATGGAGAGAACTAAAAGGGCAATTAGGTAACTTCCAAGTTAGCCCATAAAAACAACTTTACAAAGCAGATGCAAAAAAATTCAACTTAATGACTATCACTAAAAGAGTATTAAGCTAACTTCCAAGTTATGGAGTTTTTTATCTGTCGAGTGCTTTGCAATTTACCATGTTTTTTGACTTTGTAGATAAGAACTTAAGACCTTATCATATTATTCCAAGCATCCTTCAATTATGGGTTGAATCCTTCCCTTTCTAGAGAGGAGGCGCTGAACCTAAATAGAGACTGACTTCCATTTCTTTCTCCAACTAAACCGATCCGTCTTAGATGGACTTCCTAGGAACCTCACATTATGAGAGATCATAGAGAGCCAACTAATTAACATTGTATCTTTGTTTGAGCCTCCATAATCCTGAATAGAAAAATAGTCTTGTCAACGAAACATTTGCAAGCAAGCTTTTAAAGGGAAAGCTTTTCTTTCTCACCTCCATTAGATGCCGAAGACTTTGGTGGTTGAATTTCTTTGTTTCCATCTTGCTTTAACTTTGACATATCTAGGATTTGGGTTCCTCCTTTTGAGGGTTGTTTATTTTCTTGGATTTACCCTTCTCAATCTATGAGCTTTTTTCTTTTTACTTCTTTTGTGACTATGTTGCATGAAGTTCTTCCTTATCTTCACTCTTTTCTCCTTGGGTGCTTCTTAGCTCCATTCCTTTGCAAAGCACCCACGTTCTTTGCATATAAAGCATGTAACCAAGAAGAGAGAGAATTCTACATTGACTAGCAACTCAATCCCATTAGGATCATTGATGCCAGGAGGCATATTCCACGGTGAAATAAGAGTCCTACTTCACTTCTAGTGTCTTATATGATAATCTAGACTATGGATCTTCAACCTTCATTAATCTCACTGGATTCATGATGCCAAAATTAGGCCTTTCCTGTGCATGTATTTTTGGTCTCACTGTTGCATGTTACTTGACTCACAACATACATAATGTACAAGATAATCAAATAAATTCCTCCATCATATGCTCAGTAATCAAGGTCTGATGCGAAAAATCTTGAAAATACCCAAATTCTTTAGAATCAAGCAACTATAGCTCCAATTTTGCTACTTGGAAGCCTAGATCCCTTGGCAACTTTGCTAACTCATTCAATCTTAGATAAATAAGCTTGCTTTTTCTCACATTAGTCACAACCCTAGATAGCTCTAGAAAACTTTCATACACTTTCATCAAATACATCTACTAGTTGCCTCTCTACTAGCACAATATTGGTAAGTTATTGTTGGCAAAGATTTGGGAGACCAAGTGTCTTGTTAATGGTATAGGAAGCCCCTTGCTTACTCCATGTTGCACCTTCAAATACAAATTCCTAAGCAAAGGGTTGGTGATTATGGTAGCAAAGAGTAATGGGACAATGGGACACCCTTTGGCATCGACATATTTACCTCAAATGGACCTAAGCATAGACCATTTACAAATACATTCCAAAGAGGATGAAAGATCCCTACATAAATTCCACAATTCCTCCTCCATCATCTATAATAGTGATAAACTCTTGTTGATTCTTTTGCTTCATCAATTCATAAAATTAATTGGTCGAAGAACCCGTCCCATAAGATACCATTTCCCTTAGACTAAATTTTGGCAACTTCACCTTTATGTTTTGGCAAATCCTCCATGTAATGCTCCACTTCTTTGAGAATTTGATAAAACATCCCATTACTAGAACACTTAGAAAAAGTCATAATAATATACTCACTGCATTGCTAACTACTAACATGCAATCCTCTTTGAAGTCAATCTTGATCTTTGCCATACATATTGGTAATCTCAGTTATGATAGCAATGGATCTCATCTAGTTCTACGTTGGATTAGACATTGGATTGTTGGTTTGTTTCCAAGCATCCTTCAGCTATAAGTCGAATCCTTCCCTTTCTAGAAAGGAGATGTTGAAAGAGAGGGGCTTCCATTTCTTTCTCCTACTAAACACATCCTTCTTGGATGGACTTCCTAGGAACCTCACATTCTAAGAGATCATAGTGAGCCAACTAATTAACATTATATCTTTGTTCGAACCTCCATAATCCAAAATAGCAAAATAGCCTTGTCAACAAAACATTTGCAAGAATCTTTTAAAGGGAAAATTTTTATTTCTTACCTCCATCAGACTTCAAAGAATTTGGTGGTTGAAATTATTTGTTCCCATCCCACTTTAACTTCAGCATCTCTAGGATCACAACTGATAATTAGGTTTCTACTTAGGTTCCTCCTTTTGAGGCTTGTTTGTTTCCTTGAATTTACCCTTCTCAACCTATGTTTTTTCCTTTTTGCTTCTTTTGAAGTTCTTCCTTATCTCCACTATTTTTTCCTTTGCTTCTTCTTATTTCAATTCCTTTTTGGGCATTCCTTTGCAAAGCACCCATCTTCTTTGCATTTGAAGCATGTATCCAAGAAGAGGGAGAATTTGGCATCGACCAACAGCTCCCATTAGGATCAAAAATCTGGAGCATGTCAAGGATCTTCTTCCTCTTATCCCAAAGTACAAGAGTCACTTGCTCCACTAGTTAATATTATTGTAAGAACATAAAGCGCTCTACCTAGCACTTCTACTAGCACATTACTTCTCCATCTAGCAAAGTAGGAAGTCCATGAAAACTAGCCCATATTGGGCATTCAATTTGCAAGACCTCCTCAGGAATAAAATCATGATGCCATGGAAGCATGTAATTAAGGCTCACTTTAAGCCAAACAAGTGAACCCAAAACCCAATCTCTTTTTGCTTTAGATGAAAGCAAGACCCAAAAGAAGTCTAATGGCAAGCAAAACAATGTGAGCACCACTTTGATCCATAGGTGAGCCAAAACAATCTAGCAAACTCATCCTCAAGGGGGACCTTCCCTTAAAATACATGTACATGTTGCATAGAGAATACTTAGCATTGCTTTGCCAAATGCATGGCAACAAGGATACCACTCATGCACATAGCATTTGCTCCCCAAATTCTATTGTGACTCTCTTTTAATTCTCATTGAAACATTTTTGGTCACTCCACATCTTCTTCTCTAGCTCTTCCATGTTTATGCTAGTAACATCAATGTTAGCATAATCCATCTCCATCCCATTGTCTTGTTTCTATTGCTTTATGTTAGTGCTATGTGTTCCATCATCTCTTACTCCTTGTTCACCCCCTGAATATGCTACATGCATGAAAGTGGGAGTATATGCCACATGTTGGTAGGAAATGTTGAATGAACTTAATACAACTACCCTAGTTAATAGACCATGTGCCATGACTATCTATTGAGAGATCCCCTCTTCAAGTTTCCGAATACTCAAGAGGTTCTATGTCTTTCATTTAAGGAAAAGGCTATTACAATTTGAACTGTTTCTATTTTGCTAATGGATGGATATGCTCCTTGTTTGTAAGGGGCTCAAATAACTTTTAATAACTATTTGTGCTTGTATGGATGCTAGGTATATCCCACACTTCAGGGGGATTTGAGGAGAATTTCAAGATTTAGAGTCATGGCATTGAGTTGAATTGAATGAGATTCTTCTTTGTTTTAATGTAACAAGGAAATATTTGTATTGTTAAAAATGATATTTTATTTATGGATGCGTAAACTATTTGTGCTATGTGAGTAAGTATTAAAAGTTATCAAAACGCACAAATGTATCTTATAGCACATGTACATTTTGGATGCATACAAACATATCCATTACAAGTGTGTATCGACATTAACTTATTTGAGATTGACTACATGGTTGATGGTTAGGCCTATCAATTGTGATGTATATTACTTAACATGACTATATAAGCATGACTTTATTAGATATTCTATACAAATTTGTTTTGATTTACTATGCATGCACATTATCCTATGATCCATAGCTTCATAATTTTATCCAATAAACATGGCTATATTAGGTGATATATAGAAATTTTCCTTACTTTACCATATAGACACTTATTTTACTAGTTATACCTTCACATCTATCTAGTAAAATTAAAATCCTAGTTCCAATTTAAAAAATCCTAGTTACTAACTAGAAAAAAATGTGTATTTACTAGTTATAAGGCTATTTACCATCTAGTTTAGTGTCTAAAGTTCCTTGTGTCATACATACAAACTGATAGAGGCTATAGAGTGGCTAGACATAGGTATGTCTAACATAAATACACAAGGGGTAGGCATAGGGTACACATATGGCAAGATAGGCAAATACTAGGCATATTATAAGCCAATCCTATGTGCATACATAGTCTAAGCATATTCTAGAAAGAGTTTAGACATAGGGTAAGCATATGCTAGGAGCCAACACCTAACACAACCCTATTCTATTCTATGGTTACCTTGTGCCTAGAAAATGCCAGATATAAGTTGTATTCTTATGCATAGCATATAATGTTCCTACTTTATATTATCGAGCCAATGCCTAACCTAGCATGTGCTTATCCTAAGCCTAATGTATAAGCTAGGCTAGATATAAGCTATGGATAGGCTAGACTAAGCATAGGCTACACAAACTGGTGAGTATAGCCATAAGTGTGGAATCGAAAGCTTAGCTCATAAGTGAGTAATATACAAATGTAAATTTCAAATAAACTAATATTTTAGATGATAGTACTTGCTAGTTATGACTAGTGAAAACAAAAATTTCCTAGTTATGTTGATATTGTTACTACATATACAATAACTTACTAGATAATGTTACTAGATAAGGCTTCAACTCTCTAGATACTATCTAGAAAAAGGGATTTACTAGTTAGAAGAAATTCGTGATGACAAAATTATCTAGTTATAACTAGAAAATTCTACATTCTTCCTAGTTTGGTTGCTATTCTTCCTAGTTATAGTGTGAACTTTCTATATAGTAAGTGGTCTAGAGTTTGTTGTGATACACCACCACCTTCGATAGCGCCACCATTAATTCAGCATGCTTCTGCTCGCGGTCACGCCAAAAAGCCGTGGCTTTTTCCAATTAAGGCTTAAGCTTTTTTCAAAGCTCAAAAACTTTTGTTTTTGTCGATATCTTGATGAGAGTGATTACGTCAAGAATCATGATGTCATATCTTACAAAAATATCAGAATTGTAATGCCCCTGTGGAAAGGGAGGATGCAACAAAAGGTGACGATGGAATAGTGATCAAACAATCCCATAAGCTACAAGCACATCATGCTATAGCCACCAATTCTTCCAAGAACTATTCATCAATAAGAGTTCTTGCACATAGTGTGATTCTCGTCTTTGATCTTTGCCTCTCAAACTCCAAAGTTGACGACGCTCATCTTCAAATCTGATTGTGAATGGGTGCTTTCAGCCGCCACTACCTAAAGAATGGGACACCTTAAACGGTGTGATGAAGCAACTTATACAGTTAGTGTATCTAGAATCCACAAGGAGGTAAGGCATGATGCACAATCCTTGGAGACATACAACACCAACCTCTCCTTGGAATGCTTGTAAATGGACAACTACTTGATTTTTGATTCCATCTCCTCCTTTGCAATTTGCAAATCCTTCTAACCTTGTGTAAAACTGTTCTTCGCTCCTCAGCACGTTCATCACACTTGAAACTGAAACTAGAACCATTTGATTTTGCAATGACACTAATCTTTGCTTTATCAGCCTTGGATCCTAGTGAAGTAATAGTGGCTACATCATCTTCAGCTTTCAATTCTATAGAACTATTAAGCTAAACAATTGGATCTTTCATGGGCTTTAAGCTCTTCTCCTATGAAGAACCCAACTTTGAAGCTAGCTCCATTGCTTTTGATGCGTGAACCTCTTTTACAGCTACATTTCCAACCATACCACTATGTCGATGTAGCTTGTGTGATACAGAAGATGCATGGCTACCACCTGTAAACTTGAAGTCGAAACTCAAAGTCATCTCCGTACACTTAACCTATTCTTTATGATCCAATAGTTATTCATTCTCTTCTTGGATAGAAATCTATCAACTTCATCAAGGAGACGTAGATGCAATGGAAAGAATCATTCAACCACACCTGACCTGGGTCGTCGTTGCAACTCATAGCAATCCAAGTAAAGCATTGTAGAATATCTCTTCTTGTCTCAATGCAAGTGCTTTAAAAATTATAAACAAAATCCATATGAATTGCCATCACATTGGATTAAGCCATTCCTTGTGTATTCCCACTTATTCATAATTCTCCATATGCCTTCTTCCATAAACTCCATTATGGAGTACACACCCTTCGAGTCTTCAAAACATACATTCTCTTCATATGAACCTATTTCTCATGCAATGTGCCCTAGCAAGAATATGCTTTGTAACATAACTTTCTGCCGAATCATTCATGATTTGAGAATTATGCAATGATGGATCTATGCTATGCAACCAATCAAACTCTTTGATAATAAAGATTTTCAGGACAACACTTATTCTCGGATGTTTATGATGTGGCCTGAATTATTTAAGTATCATTTTCTTGAAGATTAAATGTTGTTTTCTATTGCTTTCTTACTCAAGAGATATGCAGGGTGAAATATAAATATTTTTGCATATTTAGGTTGTGCCTTTGTGTTGGCTTGTATTTTGGTTTGTGACGTCTAATAGAATTAGGCCAATAAATTAAGCAATACTTAGATATGTGACATTTCAGACACAAACACATTAGTCGCATTGCAAAATAAATATCCAAATACAGTCGAAATCATGCCCCAAATAAGATAAAAGAAGGTCCAGAAGGACACGAAACGTTTCCATGACAGAATAAGTTTGTTATATAACCAAAGCAGTTCCCATCTTTCTATGTCCTAGCAGCATTAATATACACTCATATAAATATTGTTTACAAGCTGATACAAAATCTCATATAATTGTATTATCGGCCACAAATGAAAAACCACAAATAGCAAAGTATCTACAAAAGCGCAAAGCCTCAATCCTATAAAGTTCCACCAACAAGCCATGGAAAGTTAGAACGAATAAGGGCTAAAGCTCCATTTCAGACAGCATGTTGGGATCTCATGGACCTGCAACACACTAGCTCTGTGTCTGATGATGAAGAGTTCTAACAAGGTCGGAAATATGAAGGCCGCGGCCGCTCTGTACGTATACGATGCAAACGTGCTTTCAGAAGAGACGTGCACGCGCGCAAAGGAGGCCGGTAAAAATTCTACACCCCATTTCCCCTGGGTCTGCCTTGCCGTGCCGGCCCTGCGGCGTATGTGCCGTATGTGTCTTTGCATAAAACCATCCACAGCCGTATCTACCAGCCGGCAGGCCGCACAGGTGCGCTCCGGGCGGGAAGTGTAGCAAAAAACCATAAGAGATAAGTTGCAAGTATGACAGACGTTTTAGCCGTAGCTGGCACAGGCAGTGCTCCAGATCAGTCAGCAGTCAGCAGAATTTCTATTGTGGACTGCTACCTGTAACAGCCAGGGTTCAAGCCAGAGAATTTGTTAAATGATGGCCTGGTCCGACATGAGAATAAAGCTAGTGTACCTGATCGTAGTCATCAGCTGCTGCAGCTGCCTGCAGCTGCTGGGCGTGGCTAGAGCGGATTCCCAGTGCGGGACTGCGACGGAGACGTTTGTGGCGGACGACTGTCAGAGCGCAGTGCGCAAGCTGAACGACCAGATGTACGACTTGGATGGCAAGGCAGAAGACCGGCGACGCGAGCGGCTGCACGGCGAGCGTCGAGAATACCAAGGACGGCATCGATGTGCAGCTGGGACAGGAGGGACTCCAGGGGTTCCTCAATGACATCCTGCTGTCCTGTGTTTCTACTTACGCCCTACCCGGCTCCGTAACCAGCAGTGGCGTCGTCTTCTCCTTGATATAATGAGCAGCTTGATATTCGGGCAATATATAGTCAATTATGTTGGTCCTTCATGTCTTCAGGTTGCATCTGATAAATGTGGAAGATACAAATAACCACTCATCTAATTAGCATCCCCATCCTCCCCTACAGTATTGATCATGACTAATGGCATGGCCGTCGTTTTCAACATCCTATCATCCAGCACAAGATCCTTCCTCTTAAGAGATTTGTACTAGCTTTTTTCAAGGTTGACGTAGTGATCAACATAATTTGATTAAGATATAACCAAAACAGGCTCAAGATTAGCAGGTTTAGAACTCCGAAATTGATTGCAGAGTGCTTTCTTTAATAATCTTTTCAATTCACTCGGTTAGTTTTTTGTGAATGTTGCTACTATTGCCGCAGTTTCATATACTTTTGGACTTTTGGCTTGCTGAGTAGTGAGTGACTCTTCATGGCTTCTCAAGGGCTTATACCATCATTTAATATGTACTCAATGTATTCACCCACCATATATATCATCTCTTCTATGGATGGCATCATCTCTATCCTATTTGCACCAAGTGCATCTACATACATGTGCATCTTGCAAATGAGCATTCACAGTATTCATAGGAAATTAACGTTCTTGAAGCTGGGAGGAGAACCCTCAACATTCACAACTGCCAAGCCTTTTTTTAGATTTTCTAGGTTTTTGTGGTCCTAGTGAAACAACATTTACGAGTAGAAGGCACTTGTCATTTAGAAGACAAATTGTGACTTCAATATTTAATAGAACACTACGTATGTATTAGAAGGAAATTCTAATCTCCAAGCTTACTAGTGTTGAAAGCACACCCTCAATATTCTACTATATCAAATTCAACCCACATGCCAGATCTCACTATCAATGTCTCAAGTACAAATACTAGCTAGTAAGTAGCTAGTTCCAACTAAGATATCATCAAAGACAATGCAAATAAAGATGTAGGCGGAATGTGTGTACCCTAAAATACATTGAGAACAAAGTTGAACATGTTGCGATTACAAAGAACAATGAGTAACCTTATGTGACTCTTTCATATGCCAATATGGCCATGGCTCATTTCTTCCTTAGTCATCAATAGGAATGTGTAAAATGTATCCCTAAACATTATAAGAAAATCCACTTGTGCCATGTGAATCAAAGCTAGTGCCCATGCACAGAATGCTCTTTGAGGGGAATATGCTTTGCGTTGTGACAATGCCTTCTGATGGTGTCAACACAATCTTTGTTTAATACTTCTAAACTTTGTCCTCTACCTTTCAAATACTAATATATCCTCCTTTCTCTTTGAGAATAGTGTGTTGATCCTATGAGATAGTATGCTAACTTACAAAACCTTCATCAAGTGGTCAAATAAAAATATTCAGCACATTTGGGTCTTTTGATAACATTGTATGCATCTCTACTTGTGAGCTTGCTAGATAGTAGGGGATATCTAAGTGCCTTGGGATGGGGGCTCATTTTTTGCCATTATGCTAGTTGTCCTATTCTACTCTCATGTGACTAGTTAGTTTGTGTGCCACTACATGTTTATGATTCTATATAGCCATTTGTTTTCTCTTTCGATCCATGTTGAGATCTTTGATCATGATTGTTGCTATTGCTTATGTATGTTTCTACATCACCCTCTAAGACATGATTTCTCTTCATCTAGCTTCCATTACAGTTTCAAACCAAGTATATCGACTACTTATCTTTATCTTTCTCATCTTTAATCAAGCAAGCTTAACATTTGAGTTTTTCTCAAGGCACTTTGTTCTATGTTTCTCTCATTTCTTGACCATAGAAAATTACCTTCTTTGACTAACACTCTAACTATGCCATCTGTAGATAGGTGTTAACTAATCAAATATAATAAGTGATAAGTCAATGGCCAAGTGAATATCATAATCACTATTGATATGCTAAATGTATATGTACATACCTATCTAACCACGCGATCCATCATCAATATTTGCACGTGTTGAGCTTGCCATCTCAACATAAAACTAGAAAATGGTTGTAAACTTAGAAGAGCATATACCAAATGAGAGAAGACTAGTTTAGGCCAAAAAGATGAGAAGGGTGAACAATAAAATGGGATGTATAAAAACAAAAAAATGAATCATAGCTTGTCTCTTCTAATAGCTTTAACTATACAAGTTTTTGGGCTTTAGCAACCATTTATCTTATTTATTCAAAAATAATATAATGCTAATGAACTAGATCATAAACAATTGTAATACATTAGACAAGTGAAATTATGTATGTGTAATTTTGAGCCAAGTTCTAAAGTAATTATAGATGTAATTTTGAAATTGAGGAGTATAGTTTATAGGTGAATTTTGAAGCTAAGACTAAGGAGGAAGGAATGGAAGGTTTAGTTCTCCAAAATTAAGCTTAAGGCCTCTTAGAGGATCAAATTTGGAATTGAGCCTTGAGAGAGGGAGGCATGAGTTGGGTCTTTAGATTAAGTGTAAAGATAAAGGAGGTACAATGTGTTTATAGACTAATTTTGAAACTGAGCCCAATGAAAAAGGAATAGAGATCCCTTAGAGGCTTAATTTTGATGTTTCATCTAGCAAAAACAAAGTGTTGTGAGCTCAATCGCAAATTTATTGATTGTAAAAAGAATAATTAAAGGCTCAATCTCAAATTTGAGTCCATGAAGAGGGAATTGGAGCCTTACTTCAAAGTTTACCTTGAATCATGAGGAGTAGAATCACCAATTTTGAAATTAAGCTAGAGGCTCAATTTTGAAATTGATTCTCTAAGAAGATACTAGCTCCTCTCTTCTTAGGTTGAATTCACAAAAGTTAGCTAGTAATATATTGAGCCTCCCAAAAGAGAGTACCTTAGAGACCTCTTATCCCTTTCTTTTCATGTCTGATTTTCACAATTAAGGCTCCAAGAGAAATTTAGTACCTCTCTCATTAGACTTGTTGAGATATCGAGCTCCACTCGTGATACGCCAGGGTGACCGTTGTATATTTATGTCACCGACTTGTCAGTTGCAGACGCGGTTGGTACACCGCCCATGAATAATAGCTACATGATAGCTATCCTTATCTACTCTAGTTCGTGGCTCAGTTAGTATGCCACCTTAGTTAGTTGAGTTTGGTTTGAGACCCATATATAGGGTTCTTCTATTTCTTTGTACTTGAGTTCTTTTGGCTTACACAACTAAGAAGAGGAAAACTGTTTTCAGCCTCCACCCTTGTGTGTCTTCCCCCATTGTGCAAGCAAGAAAGCTTCAAGCGAGACTCCTTCCTTCTCTCCCACAATCTTGACATGGTATCAGAGCCTTGTTCGTGGTAAGGAGCTCAAGAAAGCAAGCCAAGCTCGCGGTGGTCTGGTAAGAGGAGCAGTGTTGCTTTCATTTCCTGTTTTGGGAGCAGATCTCTGCAGGTAGCACAGCCGGAAATTGCAGGAGTGCATTGTCTCAGGTTGAGACGCCCTTCGCGGTGAAGCAAGAGGGCAGTATATGCTGCGGGACAGGGCTTTAGCCCTTGGCGACCTTGTTTTTTTGATTTGAGGCCATTTCGGGGCCTGTTTTGCAGACGGAAGTTTTCTGCACGCACTCAAGAAAAGGCTCAGTTTTATGCTGTGCGACCACTGTTCTACAGGTCGGTGAAAAGTTACTGTAGAAATTGCATCGTATGCTTGTGCGCAGAGACATTGGGAGTTTCAGAATCATCCTTGGTTCCTGTTTATGCAAAATCGTCACTAGGAAGTGACTGTGTGGTCAAATACCACTTTCGCCAGTTTTGCAGATTTGCCCTTGTGAGGGTGAAGCTGTGTTTTTTGCAGTGACAGAATTTCTTGCAGTATTCTGTAATGGCGTCTGATTCTCTTTCACAGATTGTCACTGAAAAGCTTGACAAGAACAACTTCCAGGCATGGAAGTTTAGAATGACGAATTTCCTTATGGGAAAAGGATATTGGGAATTTGTTGCAGGAAATGAAGAAGAACCAGTTCTTCCTGATGTTCCCAATCAACAACAAATGCAGGCATTTAAAACATGGCATGAGAGAGCCAGGAAAGTTATGTATTGGCTGTCTATCAGTATTTCAGACTCTATGATTGTGCATATTCAGGATGCAAGTACGCCAACGGAGGCATGGGATACTTTGTCAAAAATGTATAGCACAAATACGCAAGCCAGGAAAATGCAGCTCAAGCAAGAGTTGCATAATGTGCAAAGAGAAAGTATGAGCATCAACGACTACCACATGAAGGTGAAGAAGATTGTAGATGCACTTGCTTCCATTGGGTCGCCAGTGGAAGATGATGATTTAGTTTCCGTGACCTTGAATGGTCTAGGAAAGGATTATGCACAGTTTCGGACATCCATTTCAGTTCGTGAAAGATTTCCTGATTTTGAGGAGTTGATTGCTCTTCTAATTTCTGAGGAACAGAGAAATGGTGGTGCATCTTCTTCAGGAGGAACTTCAAAAGAAGCTGTCTTCTACTCAAATGCTGGAAGAGGTAGAGGCAGAGGTAGAGGAGGCCGATTTGGAGGCCGTGGCAAAAATCAGAATATGCAGCAAACTCAAGAAAACCAGTCCTATGGAGGAGGACGTGGTAACTCTAGAGGCAGGGGGAGCCAAAGAGGTCGTGGTGGATGGCAAAGAGGCCAAAATGCAAACAGTAATGTTGAATGCTACTACTGTGGTAAAATGGGTCATATGGCTAAAGACTGCTATAAAAAGCAGAATGACATCATGAATGGAAAACTGCAACAAGGGAATTATGCATCTTCTAGTAGACAGGGTGATGACAGAAATGAGCATTTGTTCATGGTGCAGCACATGAACAATTCTATGACAAGTGCAGAAGAAAGCAATGATGTATGGTATGTTGACTCAGGTGCATCAAACCACATGACAGGTCATGCAGAATGGATGGAGGATGCAAGGAAAATGGAAAAACCAGGATTTGTGGAGACTGGTGATGATACTGCACATCCTATTGTGCAGATTGGAAAAATTCCCTTGTCTATGCAGGGTGGGAAAAAGAAATACCTGTCCGATGTATTTCATGTCCCGAATATCACCAAGAATCTGGTTTCAGTTGGTCAAATGGTTGAACAGGGCTTGCAGGTCAGATTTAATCCTCATGGATGCTTTGTTGAGGATATGAAAAATAAAGGTCGCTTGATAGCAAAAGGAAAGAAGAAGGGCAGAATGTTTACATTGGATGCAGACATGTCTGAATTGAGTGCAGCAATGTTTGCACATGGGACCGGTGTAGTTGCAGATATTGATATCTGGCATAAACGCATTGGTCATGTTAATGTACAGCGACTTAAATCAATGCAGGCCCAAAATATTGTTGCAGGATTGCCTAGATTCAAGGTTGCAGAAATGCATAAGGTATGTGAAGCCTGTCAGTTTGGAAAACGGGCAAGGAAACCATTTCCTAGACATGTTCAAGAGAGTGAGAAGCCATTGGAATTAATTCACTCTGATGTGTGGACAACTAAAGCTGCATCTCTTGGAGGCTGTCATTATTTTGTCAGTTTTATTGATGACTATAGCAGAAAAGTTTGGGTGTATTTTATGAAAAAGAAAAGTGAAGTTTTTGGGCATTTCAAAACTCTTAAAGCTATGGTTGAAAAAGAAACAGGCTTGCAGATAAAATGCCTAAGGTCAGATGGAGGGGGAGAGTACCTCTCAAATGAGTTTGCAAAGTTCTTGCAGGAGCATGGCATAAAGCAGCAATATTCATGCAGTTATACCCCACAACAAAATGGAATTGCAGAAAGGAAAAACAGGCATATTGGAGAGGTATCTCGTGCCATGCTCAATGAAAAAGACTTGCCAGATTTTTATTGGGCTGAAGCAGTTGCTACAGCAGTCTACATAATGAACAGGACTCCCACTGCAGCAATACATGGAATGACTCCAGAGGAGAGGTATACTGGTAGGAAACCAGATATTTCTCATTTGAAAATTTTTGGTTGCATTGCCTATGTACATGTGCCAGATGAGCTGAGATCCAAGTTGGATCCAAAAGCTGAGAAGTGCATCTTTATTGGTTACTCTCTGCAGCAAAAAGGGTATAGATGCTATAACCCTTCTACTCGTAAGTTTACAGTGAGCAGAGATGTTGTTTTTGATGAGATGAGTAGCTGGTATAAACCAGTAAATGTGATTGATGATGAAGATGCACAAAATGGTAATGCTACACAGAATTCACAGCAGCAGTCACAAAATATTAGTGGACCTGGAGCGTCCTCTAGCAGTGGTTCACATTCTTCGCCATGGACAGGCAGATTGAGATCAGGAGAATCTTCTCAAAGCAATGCAGATAGTGGTATGCAGGTATCACGAAAAGGAAAAGAGAAGGTTGATCAGCCCATGTTTGATGTGAATGCAGGTCACTCTTATGTGGATGGTGAATCCAGTGGCTCAGAACAGAGCATTGATGATGAGTTGGGTATTCCTTCTATTGTTACACCTGGAGTAAGGAAGACCAGGGATGTTTTGAGAGCACCTGGGAGTGAACCTACTTTGCGCAGGTCTACAAGAGCTAGGTATCCTGTGGATAGGCTGAAATATGATGGATTTACAGCCATTCACTATGCATATATGGTCAAAGTGATACAGGAACCAGAACCCACATCTTTTGAGCAAGCCATGGGAAAAGAAAAATGGGAGAAAGCCATGGATGAAGAAATGGATGCCTTGGAAGCAAATGCTACATGGGAGTTAGTACCTTTGCCTAAAGGTAAGAATGCAATTGGCTGTAAGTGGGTTTATAAGGTGAAGCACAATGCTGATGGTTCTGTGAACAGATACAAGGCAAGATTAGTAGTCAAGGGGTATGCACAAACATATGGCATTGACTATGAAGAAACATTTAGTCCGGTTGCAAGGATGGCAACCGTAAGAGCAGTCATTGCTATGGCTGCATCAAAGGGATGGTCTTTACATCAGATGGATGTAAAGAATGCCTTCTTGCATGGTGATTTGCAAGAAGAGGTCTATATGGAGCAGCCACCAGGTTATGTGCATGCTGTTCATCCTGAGTTTGTTTGCAGGTTGAAGAAAGCCTTGTATGGCTTGAAGCAAGCACCTAGAGCATGGTCTGACAAGATAGGACAGTATCTTGTCACTATTGGCTTTCAGATTTCCAAGGCAGATTTCTCACTTTATGTGAGAAAAACAGAGAAAGGTATTATGCTGCTTGTCATTTATGTTGATGATTTGATTATGACAGGTGACAGTGATGAAGATATCCTTCATGTGAAAATGCTATTGAAGCAGAAGTTTGAGATGAAGGATTTGGGAGAGCTGCGTTATTTCTTGGGCATTGAGGTGATTAGATCACCAAGTGGGATACAGCTCTTGCAGAGGCAGTATGGATTGGACATGCTGTCCAAATATGGGATGACAGGCTGTAAGCCTATTTCAGTTCCTTTGGAGCAAAATGTGAAGCTGAGCACAGATGCAGGTGAGCTTCTAGAAGACCCTACTATGTACAGACGCATAGTAGGAAGTTTGATTTATATGACTATTACCAGGCCAGATTTGAGCTATGCTGTTGGATTGGTAAGTCAGTTTATGCAGGCTCCAAGGAAACCACATTTGGATGCGGCTAGACGCATACTTAGGTATGTGAGGTCCACATTGCAGTATGGACTATTTTATGAGACTGGGGTTCAGATACAGTTGCATGGATACACTGATGCTGATTGGGCTGGTAGTATTTCTGATAGACGATCTACCAGTGGATATGTATTCTCTTTTGGGAGTGCTGCAGTCACTTGGAGCAGCAAGAAACAGCCTACAGTTGCCTTGTCGAGCACAGAGGCTGAGTACAGGGGTGCAGCAATGGCTGCATGTGAGGTAGCTTGGTTGCATAAGCTACTTTATGATATGCATCAGTCTACAGATGGGCCAGTTGTCATTTATTGTGACAACATGAGTAGTATACACTTGGCAAATAACCCAGTCTATCATGCTAGAACAAAGCACATTGAGGTGCATTATCACTATGTGCGAGAGAGGGTTTTACTAGGTCTTATTGATCTAGTTTATGTCAACACAGAGGATCAGGTAGCTGACATATTCACGAAGGCATTGGGCGCAGAGAAGCTGCGCAAGTTCAGAGACCTGCTTGGTGTGCAGGAATTGGGATTGAGCTCGAGGGGGAGTGTTGAGATATCGAGCTCCACTCATGATACGCCAGGGTGACCGTTGTATATTTATGTCACCGACTTGTTAGTTGCAGACGCGGTTGGTACACCGCCCATGAATAATAGCTACATGATAGCTATCCTTATCTACTCTAGTTCGTGGCTCAGTTAGTATGCCACCTTAGTTAGTTGAGTTTGGTTTGAGACCCATATATAGGGTTCTTCTATTTCTTTGTACTTGAGTTCTTTTGGCTTACACAACTAAGAAGAGGAAAACTGTTTTCAGCCTCCACCCTTGTGTGTCTTCCCCCATTGTGCAAGCAAGAAAGCTTCAAGCGAGACTCCTTCCTTCTCTCCCACAATCTTGACAAGACTCAATAAAATTGGTGATCTAAGAAGCCTCTAGTCTCTTCTTCAAGTTGAATTTCAAAATATTTCCTCTAAGAAGCCTTAGACTTGATTTGAAGATTGTGGCCTAAGAGATAAGGACATGAGCTATCCTCAAGAGAGAAGGCCCAAATTTTAACTACATCTAGGTAGAAAGGATCTATAGAGTTGGTAGAGATTCAATTTTGAAATGGGGCCTAAGAAAAGAGAGTTACAAGCCCACTTAGACATTAACTTTTTCATATTCATCCTAGTGAGAGAAGTTATATGCTAGATCACAAAATTGAGGATAGTAAGAGTAACTAGAGACTCAATCTCAAAATTGAGCCTAGGAAGAGAAAACTCAAAGTACCAATTTAGAAATTGAAATTTAGGAGGGAAGAGTAGAGAGCTAGTTTTTTCAATTTAGTGCAAGCCTTCTTAGATGATGAATTTTGAAATTGAGTCAAAGGAGAGATAAGCTAGATGATAAAGGCTTGATTTTGAAATTGAGCTTGTGCATCATGGTCTTGTTGTTCTATGCTTGAAGATTGCAGGTATACATATAGGTTCAAAATCATATACCATTCCCACCTTTTTCTGGTTGTTTTTCTCTTGAAATCTATGGATATACATAGTGATACCATGATTTTATCATGCTTCCTGACTTACTTCTTCTCCCCCCTCACTTGCTACCCAACCTGGTATCATGCTGTTGAGTTATCTCTGTCGTTCTTCTGATTGTTATCATGCAAAAATAGATAACCACACCATTTTGATGTGTATTTATTCAAAACATCACTACCATGATACCATTTGTATAAAATATTTAACAATGATACAACAAGAGTATTACAATGACATGAAGAACTACGTATCCAAAATGAGAACAATCACTACTTATACCTACATATTTAAAGACAAAACTTGCGAGACATTGGTGTAAGTAATGTTGGAGTAGGAACTTGCATCCTCCTCCATATTAATGCATCAATTTTGCTAGTACTAACCGGGTTCTTATCCACCAAAGTAATGAGAGGGATCAGCCCGAGATATCTATCAATATCTACATGATATTCCTTGAATTGGGACACAATTGTCTAGACCAAAGCTAGCAAGTACAAGTAGCTCTTTTTTTTGCAACCATCCATGAGGATATAAGCCCTCTATAATAGTGCCTCTTCAAGTTCCTTTAATGGATCCCTAGTCTCGAGCCACAAGCCTTAAGATCTGAGAGCTTCAGCTACTCCAACAAGTTACCTATCAGTTTGAGATGCTGGGCAAACTGCTTGTTGTTCTTCTTGTGCATGTGAGCATTGCTTGGTGCATTTACAATCAGAGCTACCTTCTTGATAGAATCTAGGCCAGTGAGCTGGGCTATTGTGGTAACTTCCCCTAGATAGTTCTAGCTCTGACGTAAGGCATTTCCCTTTGAAAGTTTGTGCTTTGCCAAGTGCAATCTAAATGATGAGCCTTTGGTGCTCTCACTAATCAGGAATCATATAGTATGGAATTTCTTTTGCTAATTGGTCACAATCAAGATGATGATCATGATACTAATGATGTCATGAAACGCCCAAATGCATTAAAATAAAGGAGGGAGGAGCACACATAGAAAATCTTACTAGTAACCTTACTGCCGGATCAACTTAGATTGCTTCAAAAAAGTTAATTCCTATTTGCACAACAAACTTGACTCCGACAATAAGCATTGATGCAAGAAAGAGGGGCACACCTCCAACAAAGACATGCAGGATCGAGAATGTAGATTAGGGAGGTAATGAATACAAAAGGGGCATACCTCCAAGGAACTTGCAGGATTCAAAAATGGAGAGAACAGAGGCCGACTGCAAAAACAAGTTATTAGGCTTGCGACAGTCAAGCTCATTATAGGGTTGCATAGAAGGCCATCTTGGGGATATCTTCTTCCTTGATCCTTATCTGATAGTAACCTGACCTGAGGTCAATCTTGGAGAAGATCTTTGCACCCTGAAGACAATCAAGAAGCTCATCTATTCTAGGAATAGGGTACTTGTTCTTGACTATTGATTGATTCAATCCTCGGTAATCAAGACATAGCCAAAGTGTTCGATCTTTCTTTTTCTAGAACAATACTGGAGCTCCCCATGGTGAACTCCTAGGCTGGATGCAGCCCTGATCTAGTAGTTTCTTGAGTTGTTCCTTCAGCTCAATTGCTTCTGGTATGGACATTCTATAAGGTCTCTTTGCAATTGGCGCAGCTCCTTGTACTAACTTAATCTCATGATCCACTTCTCTTTGAGGCGGGAGTTCAGTCAGCTCTTCAAGAAATACATCCGTGTATTCCTTTAGCCAAGAAGGTCCTTCCCTAGACTCCTGCTTCTGATCTAACTTGTTGAGTTTGATTAAGTAGATAGGTAATCCTTTTCTGACTCCCTTTATGATCCGAGATACTTTGGCCAATTGGATTTTTGGCACTCCAGTCTCACCTTGAGTTGTGACTATTTCCCTTTCAGAGTTCCGAAAGGAAACTTGACCCTTTCCACAATGAATGTGGGCGTCATTAGGCTTAAGCCAATCCATTCCAAGTACACACTCATGGATACCTAAATTCATGACTCTGAATTTGACTGAAATCTTCTTTCCTCCCAAAAAGGATTCCACCTTAGCAGTTTGCCTGGTACAAGTAACCTCACGACCACTTGCCAATTCCATAAGCAAGGTAGGTGCTTCTACTGTGGCTATTCCTAATCTTTTTGCACAAGCTGGTGAGATAAAGGAATGTATACTGCCACAATCAATCAAGGCCTTGAAACTTTTACCTTGATAGTCCGACGGTGTCTGAATCACCGAGAACTGGCGATTCGAGCCTTTCTTGTGTAGAGCGGCATGGACTGTTGCTCTTTCAAACTCTGCTTCCATGGTGGAATCTTCTTCTTCTTCTTCTTCTTCGCACATTTGCCTATTGGCAATGCAGGCGGTTCTTCCTCTGCCTTGAGTAGCGGCTCCTTGACCACGGCCCATTCCTTGGAAAGGTGCTTGGAAATGTCCTCCTCCAAGTTTGGGACATTGCCTCTTGAAGTGACCGGGCTCGTTGCAGTGGAAACAATGGAGGTTTCGGCCATTGCTTTGAGTAGGACCAAAGTTGTTGATGTTATTAGTCCTTGCTTTCATTCTTTGTCCCTAATTATGACCTTGAACTCTCTTCATTTGAGGTCTGAATGCTCCTCTGTTCGGGTCATTATAAGACCAAGTTTTGTTACTCCTTGGTCTAGCCTGCACCTCCTGAAGTATAGGCGCAGCTCAAATGAGTGCGTCCTGAAGATCTGACGGACGCCTAGATTCAAGACGGGTATTTACTGGGGGATTTAAGCCAGCACAAAATTTGGACACCTGCTGTGTCATGTCCATCTGTGGCACATACTTAAAAAGTGAGACAATTTGGAATAGTATGCATCAAGAGTGAGTCCCAACTGTTTTAGCTCGTAGAACTCATTCATTTTCTGCGTGCGATATGCAGGTGGTAGGTATCTTCCTTGCACGGCTTTCTTCAGCTTTTCCCAGGTAATGGATCCCTCCGTGATCCCTTGATCCCTGTACCATTGCTTCCACCAAAGCCTGGCTTTGCCAGTGAGCTTTAGCTTGGCGAGCATAGCCTGATTGGCGAGTGCAGTACCGACTGCTTCGAAGTAATTCTCCATGGATTCAATCCAAATTTCAGCATCAGCTTGGATGGACCTGCCTCTCCTGTCAAACTTGGGTGGCTTAATCTACTTGAGAAGAAACTTCTTCTCCTGGATTACCGTAGTACTTGATGTAGGAGGCGAACTAGGAACCTGTACCTGGGGTTGTGCCTAGATCAAGGTTTCTTAACGTCATCATATGATAAACGTTATTGATTTATATTACATCTTCAATTCCGCTATCACCCAGGCAATCTAACCACTTAACTTTTTATCAATTCTAACGCACAATCAGACATTGATAAAAGGAAGTCTTATTTGTATTTATGTGGGCATAGCCCTTTTGGAATACAACATTTCTTGCAATGATAAGCCAATTGTTACATTTAGTTTGGGGAGAACAACGTTGTATTACATTTATCTACATGAATTTTATAATAGTATGGTTTCGGGTCATGGATCTTCAGGAATCGATAAGTCATTGGAAGTTCAGGGTATCCTTTCCTTTCGAATCCATTCTTCTCATGGCACCCCAACACTTTAATCCTATCGGCAGGGATTACACGGGTTACTTCCTCATATACATATGAGTTCATCTCAACCCTCCGACCTCGAATATGTAAAGTTGAGTTTACGTGAGCTTCCACAAAAATGAATAGCTTCACGACTTTCAAGTCTTCCAACCACTTGATCCTTTTTAGGTTGGTTTGTAGGTAAGCAAACCGGTGGGCGGGTATATAGTAGATTTTTGAGGCACCCGTCCATCTTCGTTCCATGTACAAAGGTGATGGATTATAGATTTGCTCCAAGATGTTTATCATCTCAACCCTTTGTCGATAAACATGACTCAAAATACTAAGAACTTGTTCCATGCTTCGTAATTTTGCAAGACAGCATTGGAAGTAAAAAAATGTTTGGAACATCAACATTTGCTTTACTTCTTATTAAGATTTCATAAAAACAATTCCGTTGTTGGTTGGCTCTGATACCAATTGTAATGTGTCCATTGTATCTTCAGGATATGTCTTAGCAGTCCATCGGAAAGGATGTCTAGAAAGCTCCACCCGACACTCCCATGGAATGTTACGGGGTTTGCGGTCTAGGGCTTTCCGCATCTGCCACGTAGCGGAAGTATTCCAGCTGTTCCCACTTAGGATCGACGTGAATTTGGGTTTTCCTTATTGGTCATTTCCTGACGGCAACTAGCGTCGGACCCAAGTGAACTACTTTACGTAGAAACGCCAGGTCCAAAGCGGATTCATGCTGCACTTGGTTCAAGGAGAATGGAAAACGAGAGGGATGCAAAGCTCAACCTCTCTACCGTAAGGCATAGTCCCATTCCATTCCCCTAAAACAACGTAAATCGGGACAAATCATAACTCTAGGTCAATGCTTTTGTTGTTCGTGTTCTTTGACGATCTTCCTACTATCCATCGTGATTTGAGAAAAGTTCCCGGCCAACCGGAACCACCCATCTGTAGGACGGACCTATGGCCCATCCTCCGCACTTTCCTCGGGTTGTTTTAGTTATTTAATTACCTAACAGATTAGCTGGACATGTAACAATCGGCTTCTTTAATTAACCCTTTAGGCACTGGTTCTTTCATGTAATCTTATCACTTGACATAGAAAAACAATATCAGACAAGTTCCTTATTAATAGGTTATCATATTTATCTTTGAAATACAAAGAGTCAAGCTCGTAGGCTTATCCACAATCCGCTTGAAGGCTATCCAGCAATCCACAGGGATTAACAATCCAAGTTTCCGCCCATAGACTAGTATGCGGGCCTCGAGATCCAATCCCGAGTCAAGTTAGCCTCTTGTGCAGGGCCCAGAAGGCGAGGGATTTAAGGCCAGAGCCTCCCCTGGCACCCAAACGTCCTCTTGCTCCAAGTAGCGCTCAACGGAGAGACCTCTCGCGGCGGGTTCGGTCCACTTTCCCGGTGCGGTTTACAACCCCCTTGGTTAGGGTCAGGCAGGCAGTCGAGGGTAACCGAAGCTGCCTCTCCCTTCAGGCCTTCAACCTGAAGTATAGATATCCATTTATCTTTTAATTCATTGATCAAACAAAGCCAAATAGTGCTCTAAAATCTGTAGCAAGCACAAACATTTCCATTGATCATTTTTGTTAACAAACTGCTAAGGAATGAATCCTTGCTTTCGAATGCGTCCAGCACTCGATCTGGGATGACTTGCAACTTGGCAAGATCCCCTATATCCTGGGTTAGGGCGTACCCTATTAACTCGACTTGGTCAAACCTTAGGTTCATTGGTTATTTTAGTTTATCGGCTTGTCTTTAGTTTCCAATCAATCTTCTTTACTCAAGAGAGATACTAAATTAGGATGATTATTTATCCTCTTGCAAGATAACTTGCGTAAGGACCTGCCAACCTCGTTGCGAGAATTTGGCCATTCCCTTGTGATTAAATCACAAGATCATATGACTCTGCACTTGCTGCGCAAGTGTCACATCGAACTATGAGACTTATTCTACTCATTGAACGGAGTCACGACACAATCTGTTCTTGATTACGTTAGGCTGACGTCGTCAGTCCTAGAGTTCCAAGTTCCATCTCGTAAGATTCTTGGGGACAAATCCTAGTTCACTTTCCAATTACATTTCACTGTTACTACATTCAGTGAATGTGGGCAAGTATTTAAGGTATAGGAGTTTCAGTTTTAGCGATACGTAACGATTAGGTCACGAATTAATTTCCTAGTGAATTTCTTGGAATTTAACTCATTCTAAACGAGTACTCCGCGGTTTAGGTGTTTTAGGTTTATGCCAATTTGTTTAACTCTAGAAGATAATTACGTGATCATTTCCACATGACTCGTTTATGCGAAATTGATTAAGGTTAGGCATAGGTTAGGTTAATTCCAACTAATCTTCCTATAACTTGCGAACAAAATTCATGCTAAACACGCAACCTTTTTCTTGATAATTTATGCAGTTAACAAATGATAATTTCCTAGAGTTATGCACTATAAGAATCATTTCATGCCTTGCACTTTCCATGATGATTCATTGCGAAGAGGATATGGGTTAATAGTGCAAGATGCAGTTTATACTTCTAGGCTTAAACAAAGTATACCATTTTAATGGGCATTAATCTAATTTTTAATTCATTTCAATGCATAAAGCTATTTGCTAGAAATGCATTTATGCTTCCTTTATTTTTGCTTGTTTTATTGAAAGTATTAATGACTAAGTTCCTTCCTTGTGAGCATTTAGGACAAAAATATATCCTATTTTCTACAATTAACCTTGCATGATTGAATTACAACAATACCAAATAAAAACTAGGAAGGAAAACCTGGGCTTGGGGTGAGATGTCCACGTGGATGCTGGGAGACGACCCTCCCCGGCTGCGCCTTGGACTTTCTTAAGAGGCATTGCAATTGTACTCTTTCCGTCATGGAAGCACCTTTACAACTCCTTTTTGAAATTCCACCGTGGCTCCCTTTTGCAATAACTTGCACCGTCCGTCGAAAGCAGTTTTAGAAGGCTTCCTCCTTGAAGTAGGGAATCCAGAAGGGGGTGATTCAAAATCTTTCACGACTAAGACCCATTGAGGCCATGGGAGGGCTTAATGGCCTTTGTAAAGACTCACACGTACGGGGAATAAAAAGGTGTGGAATCCCTTACGAGGGCTTTTGAGTGGGAAAGGGAGGTGTCAAAAGACCCTCAACACTCTCTTTTCTTTTCAGAGTGGGGGAAAAAACAAATCTCCAAGGGTATTTTGCATGGGGAAAGAAAAGGGCTAAGGGGGCCCTTAGGGGAGGGGATTTTGAGATACGGGTGGAAAAAAATAAGGCCCTTTAAGGGAAAAACTTTTGGAGGGAAAAGGGCCTAAGACCTCTTAAACGCCCCTCCAAGGAGAATTTGGGGGGGGGGGGGGGAGAAAAAAACTTATAATGGCCTAAAGGGAAGTTTCCAGGGGGGGGAGAAAAAGGGTAGTCCAAAAGGTTATAGAACAAAGGCCCTAAGGAAGCCCTTAGGGAGATTTATAATCACGGGGAGGCAAAGGACCCTTAAGGTCAAGCTTTTTGAGGGGGGAAAAAAAAAACCCTAAGGGAGCCTTAAAGAGGAATTTTAAGGGGGGGGGGGGGGGGGGGTTCAAGAGGCACAGGAAGGGCCTAAGGGGGTTTTAAGATAGGGGGGTTTCAAGATGCCACAAAGGAAGGGGGGCTAAATGAAATTTAAAACACGGGCGGTAAAATAAGACCTTTATGGTCAGATTCCTTTTGGGGGGGGAAAGGGGGCTTATAGAGCCCCCTCCCTTAGAAGCTTTAGAAGCTTCTGAAGACACGTGGGAAGGGAGGAAATCACAACGCCGATTTGGCGGCATTTGACGGCTGGGGCGCGGACTGATAGCAGAGGCGACGTCGTCCTGTGGGAACTTTGAGTTTCTAGTTATGTCATTTGGACTTACGAATGCACCTGCCACCTTCAACAGGTTAATGCAAGATATCTTTAGGCCATATCTTGATGATTTCGTACTTGTCTTCTTCGACGACACTTTAGTCTATTCTAAACAAGAAGAATATCCTTAAGACAATGAGGGAGCATAAGCTGTATGCTAAGATGAAGAAGTGTGCATTCTTCAAACGCCAGATTGAATATCTCGGACTCATAGTATCAATAGAAGGAATCTCAGTGGACCCAGCCAAGGTCAGAGATGTGCTAAAATGGCCAATACCAACATATGTCAAAGAAATACGCAGCTTTCTTGGATTGACAGGATGGTATAGGGTCTTTATAAAAAACTATGCTTTGATTGCACCACCTTTGACGGACTTACTGAAGAAGCAAACTTCCATTGCATGGTCAACTCCCGAACAAAATAGCTTCGACAGATTGAAGCAAAGTTTGGTATCAACACCTATTCTAAAACTTCCAGACCTCAATAAAGAGTTTGAGGTAGTAACTGATGCTAGCACACTTGCCTTGGGATGTGTGCTCATGCAGGAAGGTCATCCAGTAGCATACTCTTCAAGGAAATTGAAGAGTCATGAAAAGAATTATGCTATGCATGATTTGGAATTGCTAGCTATCATCCATGCTCTAAATCTTTGGAGACACTACCTATTGGGTAACAAGTTTACCCTAGTAACTAATCATAAGAGTCTCAAATGGATCTTTACCCAGAACGAGCTCAACATGAGGCAACATCTGTGGATAGAAGTACTGGAGGAGTATGATTTTGAAATCAAGTACCAACCATGAAAAGAGAATGTAGTTGCTGATGCACTTAGTCGCAAGGTAGACCTTAACTCCCTAATCTTGCAGAATCCATCAACAGCTAGATCTCTAGCTACTAAAGTATCCATGCCAAACAATCCAATACTTGAGTTAGATAGAGAAGAAGCATGCCATGATCCAGCCTATCAAAAGATGCTAAGGGAAATCTCTATCAAAGATCAGGATCAAAAGATGCATGCTAAGTATCATGAATTTTCTATTAATAGTGGACTTGTCTACTATAGAACAAGGCTATGTATACCAGCAAGCCAGTCACTTAAGCAGAAGATATTGTGGGAAGCTCATGATTCCCCTTTCGCAGGACATCCTGGCTGTGCCAAGACTCTTAATGCAGTTTAGGAAGAGCTAACATTGGGAGAGGCTTAAAGGTGACGTTCTCAAATATGTCACCGAGTGTTTGTCTTATCAGCATATCAAAGCCGAACATGTCAAGATGCTAGGGAAACTGCAACCGCTTGACATTCCCCAAATGAAATGGGAATTCATCAGCATGGATTTTGTTGTAGGCCTATCCCAAGTCTAGGGAGGATATAACTCCATCATGGTTGTGGTTGACATGCTTACTAAGGTTGCACACCTTATTCCAGTAAAGACAAACTATAAAGCCTCAGACATTACAAGATTGTTTATCAAGGAGATATTCAAGCTACATGGTTTACCCAGAAGAATCAACTCTGCTTTAGCACCGCTTACCATCCCCAAATGGATGGCCAAACAGAGCGAGTAAATCAAGTCATCGAGGATATGCTTAGGGCATACTGCTATCGGGAGCCGAAGCAGTGGATTCAATACTTGCCTTTGATTGAATTTGCCTACAATGCTTCTTACCAACAAAGCATTCAGATGACCCCTTGCCAAGCATTGTATGGTCATGACTGTCGAAGTCCCCTAAACTTCTTAGATCCAACCTTAAGAGTTGAAGCTTTAAGGCAGATGTTGGAAGAGATGGATGACCAAATAAATTCAATAAGACAGGACATCCTAGCAGCCAAGGATAGACACAAGGCCTACGTGGATTTGAAGCGTCAAGATAGAGTCTTCTAAAAAGGAGACAGGGTCTTCATTCGCGTACACCCTAAGAAGAGTTCCCTATCCTTAGGAGATTGCAAGAAGCTAAGTCCAAGGTATTGTGGACCATACAAAATCCTCAAATGCCTAGGACCTAATGCTTATAAACTGCAGCTCCCTGAGAACCTAAAGGTTCATAATGTATTCCATATCAGCCTATTGAAGAAATATGTACCTAATCCTAACCATGTACTTGATGACCAACAAGTTGTAATGCCTAGTCAAGGAGTCCTTGAACTAAGGTCTGACAGGATCTTAGATGTTAGGGAGAGACAATTAAGATCCAGAACCTTGAGGGAATGCCTCGTCCAATGGAAAGATTATCCTGAAGAGGATACCACTTGGGTAGATGAAGGCACTCTCAACCATCAATATCCCCAGTTTATCTTGAGATGAGGACATCTCGATTCCTCTAAGGGGAAGCGAATGTAACAATCTAATTCTATTTTCCTCCTTTCACGCTTGTATAGGGCATAGGGATAATTTTTCTTAAAAATAAAAGTAAAATTGTTAAATTTCCCCTCTTCTCCAACCGACTGTCGAGCTGGAGGAAGAGGGGATTAGTAAGTAGGCAAGCTCCTTGCTAGAGCTTGCCAGGGCTTTGGCACATGCCCCCTGACACACAGGCGGGGGAGGATCCTATCCCCTCCCCCTATATAAACCAGAGGAGGCTGGCCTTAATGAAGGAGGAGAAGAGCTTGACACTCTGTAGCATCATGAAGGGAGAGAGAGATTGAGGACGGATTCGATGCTGCTTCTGTGAGTGGAGATGAGGTGCTGATTGCCACCGAAGGCCACGACGACGTTGCCTCTGCTGTCAGTCTGCACCCTAGTCGTCAAACGCCGCCAAATCAGCGTTGTGATTTCCCCCCTACCAACGTGTCTTCAGAAGCCTCTAAAGCTTCTAAGGGAGGGGGCTCTATCAGCCCCCTTTCCCCCCCCCAAAAGGAATCTGACCATAAAGGTCTTATTTTACCCCCCGTGTTTTGAATTTCATTTAGCCCCCCTTCCTTTGTGGCATCTTGAAACCCCCCATCTTAAAACCCCCTTAGGCCCTTCCTGTGCCTCTTGAAACCCCCCCCTTAAAATTCCTCTTTAAGGCTCCCTTAGGTTTTTTTTTTTCCCCCCTCAAAAAGCTTGACCTTAAGGGTCCTTTGCCTCCCCGTGATTATAAATCTCCCTAAGGGCTTCCTTAGGGCCTCCGTCCTATAGCCTTTTGGACTACCCTTTTTCTTCCCCCCCCCCTCAAAACATCCCTTTAGGCCTCTATAAGTCCCCCCCCCCCCCCCCCCAAATTCTCCTTGGAGGGGCCTGTAACAGGTCTTAGGCCCTTTTCCCTCCAAAAGTTTTTCCCTTAAAGGGCCTTATTTTTTTCCCCCCGTATCTCAAATCCCCCCTAAGGCCCCCCTTAGCCCTTTTCTTTCCCCATGCAAAATACCCTTGGAGCTTTGTTTTTTCCCCCACTCGTAAAAGAAAAGAGAGTGTTGAGGGTCTTTTAACACCTCCCTTTCCCACTCAAAAGCCCTCGTAAGGGATTCCACACCTTTTTATTCCCTGTTCGTGCGAGTCTTTACAAAGGCCATTAAGCCCTCCCATGGCTTCAATGGGTCTTAGTTGTGAAAGATTTTGAATCACCCCTTCCAAATTTCCTACTTCAAGGAGGAAGCCTTCTAAAATTGCTTTCGATGGACGGTGCAAGTTATTGCAAAAGGGAGCCACGATGGAATTTGAAAAAGGAGTTGTAAAGCTGCTTCCACGACGAAAATACTACAATTGCGATGCCTCCTAAGAAAGTCCAAGGCACAGACGCAGGAGGGTCGTCTCCCAGCATCCACGTGGACATCTCACCCCAAGCCCAGGTTTTCCTTCCTAGTTTTTATTTGGTATTGTTGCAATTCAATCATGCAAGGTTAATTGTTGGAAATAGGATATATTTTTGTCCTAAATGCTCACAATGAAGGAACTTAGTCATTAATAATTTCAATAAAACAAGCAAAAATAAAGGAAGCATAAATGCATTTCTAGCAAATAGCTTTATGCATTGAAATGAATTAAAAATTAGATTAATGCCCATTAAAATGGTATACTTTGTTTAAGCCTAGAAGTATAAACTGCATCTTGCACTATTAACCCATATCCTCTTCGCAATGAATCATCATGGAAAGTGCAAGGCATGAAATGATTCTTATAGTGCATAACTCTAGGAAATTATCATTTGTTAACTGCATAAATTATCAAGAAAAAGGTTGTGTGTTTAGCATGAATTTTGTTTGCAAGTTTTAGGAAGATTAGTTGGAATTAACCCTAACCTATGCCTCACCTTAATCAATTTACGCATAGACAACGAGTCCTGTGGAAATGATCACGTAATTATCTTCTAGAGTTAAACAAATTTGCATAAACCTAAAACACCTAAACCGTGGAGTACTCGTTTAGAATGAGTTAAATTCCAAGAAATTCACTAGGAAATTAATATGTGACCTAATCCTTACGTATCGCTAAACCTGAAACTCCTATACCTTAAATACTTGCCCACATTCACTGAATGTAGGGACAGTGAAATGTAATTGGAAAGTGAACTAGGGTTTGTCCCCAAGAATCTTACGAGATGGAACTTGGAACTCTAGGATTGACGAGGTCAGCCTAACGTAATCAGGAACAGATTGTTTTGTGACTCCGTTCAATGAGTAGAATAAGTCTCATAGTTCGATGCGACACTTGTGCAGCCAGTGCGGAGTCATATGATCTTGTGATTGAATCACAAGGGAATGACTGAATTCTCGCAACAAGGTTGGCAGGTCCTTATGCAAGTTATCTTGCAAGAGGATAAATAATCATCCTAATTTAGTATCTTTCTTGAGTAAAGAAGATTGACTGGAAACTAAAGACTAGCCGATAAACTAAAATAACCGATGAACTTAAGGTTTGACCAAGTCGGGTTAATAGGGTACGCCCTAACCCAGGATATAGGGATCTTGCCAAGTTGCAAGTCATCCCAGATCGAGTGTTGGACGCATTCGAAAGGAAGGATTCATTCCTTAGCAGTATACCAACAAAAATGATCATGGAAATGTTTGTGCTTGCTATAGATTTTAGAGCACAATTTAGCTTTGTTTGATCAATGAATTAAAAGATAAATGGATATCTACTTCAAGTTGAAGGCCTGAAGGGAGAGGTAGCTTCAGTTACCCCCGACTGCCTGCCTGAGCCTAACCAAGGGGGTTGTAAACCGCGCCGAGAAAGTGGACCAAACCCACCGCGAGAGGTCTCTCTGTTGAGCGCTACTTGGAGCAGGAGGACGCTTGGGTGCCAAGGGGGGCTCTGGCCGTAAATCCCTCGCCTTCTGGGCCCTGCACAAGAGGCTAACGTGACTCGGGATTGGATCTCGAGGCCCGCATACTAGTCTACGAGCCAAACTTGGATTGGTAATCCCTGTGGATTGCTAGATAGCCTTCGGGCAGATTGTGGATAAGCCTACAGGCTGGACTCTTTTTATTTCAAAGATAAATATAATAACCTATTAATAAGGAACTTGTCTGATATTGTTTTTCTATGTCAAGTGATAAGATTACGTGAAAGAACCAGTGCCTAACAGGTTCATTAAAGAAGCTGATTGTTACATGTCCAGCTAATGTGTTAGGTAATTAAATAACTAAAACAACCCGAGGAAAGTGTGGAGGATGGGCCATAGGTCCGTCCTATTGATGGGTGGTCCCGATTGGCTTGGAACTTTTCTCAAATCACGATGGACAGCACGAAGATCGTCAAAGAACACGAACAACAAAAGCGTTGACCTAGAGTTATGATTGATCGTGATTTATGCTGATTTAGGGGAACGGAATGGGACTATGCCTTACGGCAGAGAGGTTGAGCTTTGCATCTCTCTCGTTTCCCATTCTCCTTGAACCAAGTGCAGTGTGAATCCACTTCGGACCTGGTATTTCTGCGTAAAGTAGTTCGCTTGGGTCCGATGCTAGTTGCCATTAGGAAATGACCAATAAGGAAAACCCAAATTCAGGTCGATCCTAAGTGGGAACGGCCGGAATACTTCCGCTATGTGGCAGACGCGGAAAGCCCTAGACCGCAAACCCCATAACATTTCATGGGAATGCAGGGCGGAGCTTTCTAGACATCCTTTCCGAAGGACTGCTAAGACGTGTCCTGAACATACAAGTGGACACATTACATAAAATGACCCTTAGTCATTTTAGAGCATCAATCCAAATGGCAAACACGTTTTTCTTAATTTATATACTCAAGTCCCTTATGGTTTACATGGATATTGCTAAAAAATGAATGTTTGCTAATATCACCACTCTAGAATGAGTTGTGATAAAGAAGCAAAAGTGGAATAATTCTCGAGTATGTCTAGAACCTACACCCAAGTTTATAATACTAGCCTTACATTCAGTTGGAGATTGTTCTATTAGACTGACTGCCAACCAAGCCATTGCAATGGGTTGTTGAACTATGTTGCTTTTATTAAAGTTACAATTTGGGTTGTAGGATATTATAATAAAAATTTGAGCCAAATTTTGTGCAATCCAATCAATTAGACACAAATGGTGTTAGAGAAAAAGTAGGAACATGCAAAGCCAAATAGGAAATAGTTGGGGTACAAATTGCAAGTAGACATTGAAATTGTAATTGATCTACAAAAGGTCGTTGGATTGAGAAGCACATCTTGAATAGCAAATTGAAATTCACTTTGCAAGAGATTATTGGCACTGAAGAGTTTTAGAAAGTGAGGGAAACTTGGTGATCATCAACATAGATTTAGATAAGGTCTATGATATGGTTTGGTGGGATTTTTCCACTATAGTCATGGCTAGACTAGGCATGGGGAGATAATTTTACCATATGGTGAATGTACTCTTCAAGAATGTAGCCACAAAGTGGGGTTCACTGGATACATAGCCAACCCTTTTTAGTTTAAGGAGATCAATCAAACAAGGATGCACATATTCTCTTCAACATAGTTGGTGATCCACAACTTAAGATGGTGGATAACAAAGTGTAGAGAGGACTAATCCATGGTCTCCCTCTAGTAATAACTCCCAAAGGTACACCCAATATTTTTTTAATGATAACTCAAATCTAATTTTGGCTTATAAGACTATTTTGGGGCTAACAATTATGAGTAGTATGTAGTTGTGATGCATCAAAATTAGTAAACTTAAGAAAAATATTCTTTATCTAGGTTTGGAAGATACTTGTGATTATATTTCTCTATGTAATCAAGGCAAGGGAAGTTTTTGGGTATCTAGAGTGCCTCTAGGGTTGCTCATATTAATTAGATGTTAGGAAAGATGGAAATTATATTAAACACATTTTGTGCATTGTCTTTGAGCGTTCAAGGCAATTCAATAGTGGTAGATAAGATACTTTCACCTTCCTTGATGTTTTTAATATTAGTAACTCCATTCTCTAAGGTGCAATGAAAAAAAGATGATAAGCTACTACAAAGGATTTTGTGGAGCTTTGAACCAAGTAGTAGGTGGAATTCAATTTCTAGAAAGTGATAACCACAATAAGGAATTGTGGAGGATTAGGGATGTAGAAATATGAGGAGAAATCAAGTCAAAGGCCAAAAGGTTGATCTTCAAATTGCTTTACAAGCTTACCGAGGAAAACCATGGGCTATCATGATTAAACACATGTGAAAGAAGGCAAAGATATATGTGGGAAATGGACATCGCTTACCCATAAGGAAAAGTTACATGGGGAAAAGTGCTCAAAACTTACATGGGTGAAAATGGAAAACACTTACTTAAGAGGATAGTGCTTGCAAATGAAAAAATCTAGCTCCCATTATCTATCATGAAAAGTGCTTATTGACCAATGGAGATAAGTTGTGTCCAAGGTTCAATGAAAATTTGGAAAGGAGAGTTATATGAGAGGCAAAGTGCTTCTACAAAGTTTCTGGATGTTTCCCCAAACTTATGCTATGAACATCCCCCCATCACCTAGGACCTCAAAATGGCAACAAGGGAACAATGAAATGGTTGGATATCTAGAACACTGACATATAGGGAGTACTTGATTTGGACGAACTTAACATGTAATTCGTATCACGATAAAGAAGAGCACAAGTGCATGATTGCACTCCTCTAAATCAAGAAAGCAAAGTGGTTTCTAGACACAAAGGTTGTTCAAGAAGATATGTGGTGCTCTATCATCAATGCAAGGAGAAAATCAACATGAAAAACAAGCAAGATATAGGACTTATAGAAGAGAAGGGACATGTTGTCGGAGGGGTTTTTGTCAAAAGGTCAAATCCACCGGGGCTCAGAACTAGAAGGAAGTAGAGATAGGAGATGGAAGAGAAGATAGAGAATAAACAAGTGGTAAACACTACAAAGACAAATCATAATGAATTAAATCAATATGTATTGAAAGAACCTGGAATCTTCGCACTACTCAGAAGCAATCTCCAAGCATTAGATCTCCTAGGGCTTCTTTGTAGAACAAAACGTGCATCAAAATTACAGATCCTTCTCTGCTACTCGGAACCCAAATCTGATGGCTTCGTTGGCTCCGAAAGGGGGGTAAAACTCTAGGACACCTACTCACGAATCTCCCAGATCACTCCTTCTTTTAGTTCAATCTGCAGTTTTCAACCTGTTTACAACGATCGTGATGGATGCGATTTTGTCACTCTGTCCCTCTTGTGAAAATCCCATAATTGGCTGAAAAAGCAACAAGCTTTTTGCATGCCATCCTAATCTAGAAGCTTTTTCTAACTTTTTCATATTTTTACAATAAAGAATATCAAAAACAGGCTAAAATTATCCAAAAATCTAGTATTTTTGGATAATCCATGCAACTCACACTAGTACTAATGGCTCAGGTCACATTGACTCTCTAGATCAATAAAGAAGTCGGATGATGATGCATTCCATAATTTTTCACACTGTGTCCTCATAACATCACGACAACATGGCTTGCCACATCAAAGAAGCATGGAAGACATGTTACCCTTACACCATTGTTGACACTTCAAGAAGAAAACTACTAAGAACTTGAAAGGTGACACCAAGTGTTTAACTTAATGCTATGGAAAGTAGGTGCTAAAAAGATACCTACTAAGGTTAAGATTTCCAAATTCATGAAAATCAATGATTGATGACTTCTCTGTATTGTACATAGTGAGATAGTCAGCTATCACTTTTGGCACTATGTGGGGTAAGGAGATTCTGGGAAAGAGTGAGAGAATGGACCCATCCTATTGGGCTAAATAATACCATTAGGATGCACATAGCTTTGTTTGGTTGATAAAGGATCCTTAGGTGAGGAATCCTTAAAGCTTTGGAAAATAGTAAGGGCCATTGTTCTAAAAATCATTTGGACCATTCGGAATAAGAATTTCATAAAGGGAAAATAAATTTCCAATAGATATTATGTTTAAAAATATAAAACAATTCTTTGGCTCTACTTAGGGCACTTAGGAAAAATGACCAAGTCTTTAAGGTTGCCTTTAAGCACCTAGCTAAGAGTTGAAGCATTTTGGTTTATAGCCAGATCACCAAATTTTATGTTTGTAAATATTCAATATAAATTCCATTTCATAATAAAAATAACAAATTATATAAATCTATCTTAGTCTAAAATACTTCAACTCACTATAATTAAGGAAGGTAAAGAGTCCTTTACACTAACTCTTATTAAGAACTAAAGTAGACAATTCACTCAATCAAAACATTTTCTATAATACAAAAAAGAAACCAAATTCAATTTAGTAGTAGCAATACAACAACTTAATTACAACTAATCCTTATTAGAAGCTCCCTAAAAACTCAATTTCATCGAGTCCATATCAGAGACAACAAATTGTTCCCTCCTACTAATCAAACTATCTTGCCTACTAGTGTTTATATGTATTGAGCTACTCAAATGTTGGCTAAGTCATATGTTACCTTCACATGGCTTGTTACACCATTGAAATAAACTTTTGAAGGAGTAAGGAGAAGAAATTCTAAAATTAACAAAGCAAAAACAAGAAGCATTGTTACACTAGATGGGCATGAAATGAACAAGAGAAGGAATTCTCAAATTAACAGAGCAAAAACAAGAAGTATTGCTACACTAGATGGGCATGAAATGAACAAAGTAGAGCTATATTTAGCATAGGACTAAGCAACTAGCTTGTGGCCACCCACTTTTATAATATGGGGACCATTTGCAATGAGTTTTCTAACATTTAATGCAACGAAAAAAAGTCCACACTTGCATCTAGACATGACTTTTTAACCAGGAGTGGAGAGGGCATGTGTGTGTGCATGCATGTATACATGTGTATATGTGTGTACTTGGGATAGATGGCTCTAATACCTTCATATGGTCAATTCCAACTTTAACATTAAATTTATAAATTTTTATATAAGCTAGATCTTAAATACCTAGAGTAATGCTTGAATATTGCATATTCTCTTATATAGAGAATTTTGAGAGAATGTAGGCAATTCTTCATATATACATATAATTCCCTACTATTAGAAGTGGGGAATGACAGTCTTACATTTTCTTATGTAGGGAATTTTGAGAGAACATAGGAATTCACTACAATGATCTATAGTTTCCTACTATTAGAAGTGGAGAATCAGATTGTCCTATTCTCTTAAATAGGGAATTATGAAAGAATGTAGGAAATTCTCTCTTTTGATGTGTAATTCTCTACTAGTAGATGTGGGGAATTTTATTCCCTCGTTATATGTAGAAAATACATGGACACATATATAGAAAATAGAAATGAATTTCCTACATTTCATAAAATTTTCTATATAGGGAATGATTAAAAGTTCCTTGTGATAGAGACAATATTATACTAGTGGAATTAATTTTTTTGTAGGTTTGGATATTAAGATGAACCTTGAAGTAGATCATTTAGCAAGAGTTGATCTCATTGTAGATGAGATTGAAGATCCAACTTGATAAATATTATACTAAAAGGACTAGTAAGTATATCTTTCTTTCCAAGAGGACTAATTCACCTAGTAGATGTAAGCTCATGCTTTACAAAATAATATAGCAAGGAGTATAGGTAAGTTTATGTAGTCTATTATCATGAGTAGGTTTGGGTGTCCCATAGATTTGGTCACTAATAGAGGTAAATATTTATTGAATAAAGTCATTGTTGTTGTTGGACTAAACACATGATTTTGTATACAAACTCAAATATATATCATCCACTACCAAATGGTCAAGAAAGTGGTCCAATAAGATTTTATTCGTGATTTGTGTAATCAATCCCTTCAAGTTAGTTTATATCCTTGAAGCACTTTTTTCCATGAAAATTTAGTTCAATAATGCTTAAAGTAGTTAATGAAGCTTCAACAAGAAAGAGCCCTTGTTAGACTATATTTCATGGGTGGCATAATCCTGCAAATAAGCATGTGTTAATAGGCATGTGAAGAAGAAGAAAACTTTGAAGAAGGAGATTGGTTTGTGGTTTATAATTTCCACTTGTGTAAATTTTTGGAAAAATTAAAGCTACAACATGAAAGTTCGTGTAAAATGTTTAAGGATTTAGGGAAAGGCATATTTCTTCTTAAGAATTTGAAAGGTAATGTTTTGGAACTTGCAATTGATGGTTTTCAACATAAGAGGTTAGCATATCCTTACTATTCTACTCTAAATTTAATTGTGCCTAATCAAAAGTACATACTTGATGGGAATATTCACATGATAGGTGAGTCCTCTCTAGTTGATGGATATGTGACCTTTTGTGCAAGCTTTCATCACTATGAGTTGTACTTTAAGAAACTTGCACTACAAGATACAAGCCTCATACCAACATTCAAAGTGACAAAAATGTTCATTAAAAAAATTACCCCTGTCATCGCTAAACCCCTCGATATCAGTATCTCCATAAAATTGTAATTATATGCATCCATATTTGCATAGCAATTTTTATCGAATTTGAGATGCAAATAGATGCAAATACCGATGCATATAGTGACGGTTTGCAACGTGTATTGCAATGCCAATAACGACGTGTGTAGATAATTTTGTGATGCTAATAGTGACAGTTACAATGGGAAAAAATTTGTGGCAAGGTACCAAGCTGCCCTGCCACATATAACACCATGTGCTATGTTTATATTCTATAAATGAATTACATGTTAGGTGTGCAATGGTCATCAAGATGAGCATAAAATATACTTGAACCCATAAGACTAATACATAGAATAAGTACAAGATCACTGATGAAAACTCATGGAGTTATGGCAAGATACAAAGGATGATAACAACATAGTACATAGAAGATGCATGCATAAATCATTGAACCGAAAAAGAAGAGGATGCGTGCTCCACAAATCCAAGCGCGAGCTATAGATCCTCACCATCTGAACGCTCGTCCGGACATAAAGAAGCACTAAATGGACTGTGCAAAATGAGCAACTACACATCAATCCACCCATACATAGTTTTTTTTTTTCTTAAGGAAGTACGGACAAGAAATATGATTGACTTACTGGGCCACTGCATGCATCGAGTCTATCGATCAATGCAGTTAGACCATGTCTCTCTACATATCGAGTCTCCAAGAAGCTAGTGGGATCGGGATTTGTAATGGAGTGCTGCAAAGAAAATAGAATACAATTGTTAAAAATAAGATTGTCAATACAAGTGACATTGCAAATAAGAAAGCGAGAAGAACAAAAGAAAAACTTACAAAGTTCTCCACATAAGTCATGTGGCCACCACTCCCTAGATGATGCATGGACCATGCCTCCAATTGTGCCCTTGCTGCCTCCCATTGTTGCTATCACCAACGTTCTCGAGAATCTGTAGCCTCCTCCATGAGTCTCTGCCAATCATGTGTGTCTAGCTACTCTAGCTTTGAGACACCACTCTTGAGTGCCTTGCATGTTTCCAATTACTATGTGACATGTACGCATGCACTCACTCCATCATCCACCCAGTGAAAAATCTCTCTATCACGCTAGGTATAGCATAAAATCCTCGTACAAGGATGCTAGTATATACTCCTTGCTCCCCTCGGGTATGTTCTTCCAATAATCCAAGACATTGTGCCAAAAAACTTATTGACACAACTCTCTCATACGAGATATCACCCTTGTCCCCTTATCGTTAATGATGATAGCTCTTGTCTAGTCATCTACGAGATATCCACACCCCTCTGGGGTATGTCTAAGGTTTGTCCTCTCCCACCTGCGATTGCGCTCTTGGGTATAACCAAGAGACCCCTGCGCATCTGGTGTACTGACAAGGGTAGTATCTCTCGGAGTAGCACCTATAGGGATGCCAACAGCAGCCACTAGAGTAGATGTCCCCAGAGGTGTGACAAATCCTACAGGTGACACACCTCCACCATACTGCATTGATGCATCCACAACACCAATTTGAGCCACCCTCTCTCAAATTTGTATGAGAGTGAGAAGTATCTCTGTATCTCGAGCCAAATGTAGACTCGCAACATCCACATCTCCATGTAGCACCCCCCAAAACCACTCCCTTTGTCCAACCCCAATCTAGAGTGTTGACCTCGTGTACTAGAAATTGAAGCATCAGAGCATGCCAAAGTAGATCTAACAAAACAACGTGATGGTGTCCGAGACAGCTCCTGGTCTACCATATCTCTGAATCGGGCCATATGATGTGGAGACATATGTGTGAATATCTCTTGCAACTTCTCATCGCTCATCCCTCGATTCATTCTACTCTCCAAATATCATCAAAGGTAACCTGCGCAAACAAAAAATGATGTTAGTATAATCAATATAAAGATTCAAGTAAAGTACGGTACTATAACTCTGAAGAAAATGATGTTACTTAAAATGCATATTCTAGAGTACCCTTATAAGAAATTCATCAATGAATTGAGTAGGCAGATGCTGCAAGCATGACATAGCCTATGGTCCCATGTCAATCTCCTGGGCACAACTCTGCATACAGTGGAAGGTCAATAGATAGGTCACCACAAAAGTAAGAGTCTACTTCGTTCTTCAAGAATTCATGTCCTCCTGCCTTTCTGTCATTGTTACCCAAATCTGCCCATCTTTGACATCCACCCCTTGCAATATCAACCCTTCCACCTACATACTCTTCTAATCTACGGCTCGGATAAGTTACTCATGAATATATGTGAGCATCACGTGGGTTCAAAAAAATGTATTTTTAAAATACCACTTTTATATATTTTTTATATATAGAAGGATGCAATATAAAGGTGTTATTTATAGATTGAATAGAAAAGTGTTATGTTTTAACCTAGTGGCAAACATGTTATCTCAAGCACTCTATGAGAATGAAGATGGGATGATGGATGAGGAGGAAGAAGATGACTTTCTTCTCGCTGAAAATGATGTTGTAAGAGTGAATTTAACAATGCAAGGTGTTGTTACAGCATTAACACAAGCTTGGACAACAAATAGAAGACACTTTAGATGTTTTGCATCTTATGTAGAAGTGTTTCTGGAAGACGAATATACAGGAGAGTGGCTGAGAACTATTCAATACCTCAATACATTAACAAAGAGAGATGAATGGACAAATGAGGAGTTTAAGAAGATCAAGAGGAAAGCCTATGGGTTTTTCTTAAAAGATGGATACTTATGGAAAAATGCTAAAAAGAAACAGGGTATGCCATTGCGAGTTTAGGATGACAGAGCTTCACAAGTAAATGTTATGCAAGAATTTCATGAAAGCTTATGAGGTGGTCATAGAGGTGTTTGGGGTACTTATGCAAAGATCAAAGAAAGATATTGGTGGTAGGGTATATATAAGGATATTGCTCAGTTTGTGGAAACATGTACGACATGTCAAATGTATTCATCTGTGAGACATCGAGATGGATTGCAACCCACATATCCATTGTCTCTTCATTTTAAGTGGGTGGTGGATTTAGTCACGATGCCTATACAGGTCTTTGGCAAATGAGATATAGTGTGCTTGCTCATGAAGACTTGACTAGTAAAGTGGAAGGGAGAGCTCTACATACTAAGACATCAAATGCCGTGTGTACCTTTCTCTTAGAAGAGATCTTTTGTCCGTATGGTTGTGTGAGGCTTGTGTGGGGGTTGCCTAGGAGGTGGCGAGCGATCACCCTCACCAGAAGATCACGTAGAGGAGCCAGTACGCCAGTACTATAGAGTTACAGATATTGGTGGCATCTTCCATGATGATGAAGGAAGGGATGTAATGGCGTACATGAGGAGCATCGTGCATGCGACGTATAAAGATTGTTTCATTTACTTCAAGAATCAGAAAAACGGCTTGTGGCAGGAGGTGTTGAGGGCAGTCCATAGGAGGTACCCAAATCCTAAGGGTCAGCGATTCTCGGATGATTGGGGACGCACAAAAGTGAGGGATTTGCTTCACAACAAAAGATCCCACCTCATGACATGCACCAGGGAGTCACTGCAGAGACAGGAGGAGGGGCATGGAGCCTATAGCCAACCACCTATGGGCCACTGCATAGAGTGGAAGAAAGCCAAGAAGAAAGCAGCAGAGAAAGTGAAGAGTTGCTAGCATGCAGAGGCGCAACGTATCCAAATGGAAACCATGGGATCGTCGCATTACGGATTGGGCGGCAAAGAGTCGTAGGAGGCAGAGTTTGTAAGTATATTTTGATTTTTAGTTTTTTAAAATTTATATTTCTTTCAATTTTTTATATAATTTGTTCTAATACATTGTGTCTCATAATTGTTTGTATATATCATAATTTTTTTGCAGACTACTATCGTTGGTAGGATACCTACTCCTAGAGAGGTAGGTTACCATCGAGGCCATAACCGCGTAGCCACATGGCTTCACTTCTATGAGGAGGGTCTCATCACTGAGGACCAATACAACCGTGCTATGAGGATTCGACAGCCAGAGGAGGTATGTTTTTCTTACTTTCCTATTAAAAGTATAGCTAATTATAACTTTTTCTTTGCAATTGTACGTAAGCAACCTTGATCTTTTGTGTGTGTAGGCAAACCCTGATGTGGAGCATAGCGAGGAGGGGGATAGCGACGCTAGTAGCCATGGTGGTGCTAGCGAAGATGTTTCTTCTTCAGATTCGTAGAGGAGCACCATACCTCCTCTATGGCCTTGTTTTCTTGTATATCTATTATCCATCTTTGAGCCTACTGCTTGCGGCCACGCTTTAGGTCGCAAGCACTTAAACTCTCCATGTAAATGTGTTTTATCTATAATGAATACATGGATTTTTGTTTTCAATTCTTGTGCTTTCACATTCATTGTGTTTTTTCCAAATGCACAATTTGATGTATGGGAGGGGGGAAAAAAAAAACCAGAAAGCAACCACATGCTCTCTGGTTTTTTTTTTTCCAGTTCTGTTTTGCGCGTCTATCTGCGCGTCTAAATTGCAGAAAACACGCGTTTATAAGCGCGTCTAAAATGTAGAGTATACGCGCTCATACACACACTACATAATTCAAATTTAAAAAAAAGAAATTAAATATATATTTTTTAAAATGAGATTTTTTGTTTTACGTTCGCGTCTATGGGTGCTTGTAAAAGTGCGTCTATGGGTGTGTCTATATGCCTGTCTAATTTGCCATGTAGACGCGTTGGTAGATGCACAAAAGAAATTAAATAAATAAAAATTTTGGTTTTTTTATGCGCTTGTATTCACACGTGTATATGCGCGTCTATTTTTGCGTGTAAATTTCTTCATACATGCGACTATAGACGCGAGTTTATAGATGCGCAAATAGACGAGCGACTAGATGCGCCCGTAAGATTTTCTCTCAATTCAAAAATCGCATTTAAAAGTGTGTTTAAGAGGCCTTTTTGTTGTAGTGTTAGAGAAATATGATAGCTCACTCTATGAGCCTAGCTTGCCTTTGTTTAAAATGAACTAGGCAAAGTTCCTAAACAATAGCCTAGATCATAGCCTAGGCAACTACTCAAACTCTTCATGTAGTTTCGTCAAACTAGGATTACCATCAATTTGAGTTTTTGGCACAGTAACATGTTTGCTATTTGGGACACGTCTCCTCACACCCACGAACACTTGACCTAAGTAATACCCACCTACAAGGGTTGGGAGGCAATGGAATCATTCAAGGCTTGAGGACCTTGAAGCCACTCTAATATTTGCCTTATTGTGCTTCAAGAAGTCAAAGGCATATAGTACAAGGCCAAAGAGAGTCAACTTCTTTGATATCCATAACTCTTGTATGAGCTATGTTTTAGCTTGTGAGTTTTAAGTATAGCTATTGGATATCCATGAGGACTTCTAATAAAATATGAAGGATTGAGATGTGATAGTACTTGGACTTATGGCTATCATTTGCCCATAATTTATGAAGGTACTAGAGTGCTTCTTAGAGTAGAAGTACCCGAGTACTCATGTCCAACATGATTGGTATTCCACAATCCCTCTTCCATTAGGATTATAAGCACTAAATGAATCATAATAAATGACACATTGCTGCTCAAGATGGTAAATGATTGATTGTTGTTGGACATGTTGGTATGAAGATGCTATCCATGAAGTACTCAGTGTTGAAGATTTTGTCCATGCAATACTTCATGTGTTAACCCTCAAACGAATGAAGGTGGAAAATCCGGAAAAGCTAAAGCAGAAGACAAAGACAAAGGCCAAGGCAAAGAGAAACGGAAGACAAAGACGCACAAGGAGAAGAGTCCTAAATAAGGGAGAAAGGCGCACAAGGAAAAGCGCAAGTCAAAACTTTTGTAAAAGAGCGCAAGCGCGCCATGGTTTAATTCAAGGAGCACCGGGCTCTCACCCGTGCAATTTGTAAATGTAGACGAGCGGTGGAAAGGGAGCTAGGAAGATAGAAGGACAATGGGAAAAAGGGCCTAGGCTACGGCCGGCCATGTAAAAAAGGGGAAAAGGGGATGACCGCCCAAAAGGGATTTAGGGTTTTGTATATAAAGTTGAAAAGTGAATGAGAAGCTCATTCTTGTGTGTGGTCAAAAGTAGCTCTCCTCTTCTTCTTCTTCTTCTTCTTCTTCTTGCTTGCTTGAGCTTATTCTTGAGAGAGGGAGTGTGAGAGTGTGAGGGAGTGAGTGTGTGAGGGTGAGGGACCAAGGAGAAGAAGCTCTCCATCTTCTCCTCTCTTCTTCGCTTCTCTTCTCTTGTCTTGTCTTGCTCGCGACAATGGAGCTTGGAGCGTGGAGCTTGAGGATGGAGCTTGCTTGAAGCTTGCACTTGGATCATGGAGCTACCGGAGTATGCGGGAGAGGAGGTAACTCGAACGGCACGGAGGTAAGCTCACTACACCCATAGATATGGATGGCGCGTTGGCTATGTGAGAGGTAGCCATTAGTGCTCGGCTTGGAACGCTTGAACAATAAGCAGTCCGTGGGTCTTGGGGGTTGAGCGAAAGCTCCCACATTTTGGTTATGTTACTGAGACCAACGGATTCAAGCCTTGAGCACTTGGGCACTTCAAATCGAGCATTGGAGTAGGGTTTTCCCCCGAACCAGTGCTTGAGATAGGTAGGAAGTGAGGGGGTTGAAGATGGTATTCGATCTCCTTGGCAAGTAGGTTTTTTGATTTTTTGAGAATTATATTGTGAGATGGAGTAGTATAGGTATTTACTTTGTGATTTGGATACATTTAGGATTAAAAAAGATAAAGAAAAAGAAACAAATAGTAGGGTTCTCTGTTGCTATATAACAGGCTAAAACAGGGAAATAGGGGCACAAATCCTTGGAGTGCCGTTTGATTCGAGCACCACAGTGGTTCCAGGCATGTTTGGCATTCCCTTGTAGTGTCTTGCACCTATCTGGAAGGCGCTAGACGATTCGGTGTAGTAGACGTAAGTCTAGAGGCATCACGTGCAACTCGCGGGCCGTCGGTCGCGTAGTCAGACCAGGCCATCCGATTCCCAGAATCGGACCAGTCCAGAATCGGACGTTCGGACAATCATCCGATTGGACCATCCTGTCCGATCGATCCACTCGGACACTCAGACTCGAACCACTCGGACCAACCCGTCCGATTTTGAAAATCGGACCACTCGGACCATTCTGTCCGATCGGATGCTCGTTCGATCGAGGCAATTGGACCACCCTGTCCGATCTGATTCCCAAAATCGGACCAATCCAGAATTGGACCAGTCTTGAATCGAACCAATCTAGAATTGGACCACCCTGTCTGATTCGATTCCCAAAATCGGACATGACCAAAATCGGACCACTGGGCCGATCAAACCACCCAGAATCGGACGTCCGATTCTAATAATTGGACTCCTGAAAATTGGACATCTGAGAATCGAACAGAAAGCTGTCAAAATCGGACAGGTATCTAGAACACAAATTTTGACACATCTAAACCCCGAGATTGACCCCAAAGGCTACTTAGAGCTAAAGGCACATCACAAATCCATCACTGGGCTAAAATTTAGAGCACGTAGTTCAAAATTTGGCTATAAACGGTCCTCCAAATTGTGCATGGTTTTTACTGTAACGGCCCTGCGGGCCGAGGGGACTGCCCCCCCCCCCCTTGGACCCCCGCAGAGGCCCCCTCCGCACCTCCCCCAAGTAGGTTGGAGAGAAAACGTGCGCTGTGATAGGTCCTCCAAATTGGACCCTAGTGTAGTAATGGCTGTGCACAAGCATGGATTCTCACTTGCCAAAGAGCAACTAAAAGCCCATACCCAAACAGAGAGAAACAGAGACCCTAGAACGTGAATGTGCCAATCTAGCCATCAAGGGCAAAAAGGCTACACCACGAGAACACAAAGACATTGTGTTCATACCATGTCTAGTCAGAGCAAAATGCAACATCAGCAAGCTACAAATGCCAAGATGACTAGACATGACACTCTTGACGAGAGATGTACCTTGACCAACACTGCACAGACAACCCAAGACATTGGTGGAGAATCCACGTCTGGTCATGCAAGTGGGGACTCAAGGGCATCTGTCAGAAGGCTTAAATTTACAAGCCAGGACCCGCAAGATGAAGACATAGTACCACTTGCTTATCTTAGGGTCAGACTCACCGTGAAAAGAGAGCATACTATCGATACTCTGATTGATGAAGGAGCAGATTTTAACATCTTGACCTATGAATCATGGACCCTACTAGGCCAACCAGAGCTCACACCGACTAGTGCAACTCTTAGCCCTTATGGAGGACACCCATAAGCACTCCTAGGGAAGTGCAAAATCCTTGGGACAATTGAAACGGAAAGCTTGTCTATCCTATTTCATGTTCCTCCAAATAGTGCTAGCTGCTGGAAAGAAACCCTCCTAGGAAGACCCTTCAAAAGGGCGACCAAGTGAGAGGCCGACTATGTAGCATAGAGGATACACCTAACACTACCGGGTGTGAGGATAGTCACAACCTTTAGCAAGGGTGACCTCATCAAACCTCAAGGGAAAGGCAAGGAAGGTGCTGACGTAATAGTCAAGCCTACTAACAAGAGCAAGGACTTGTTGGAAAAACTTATACAAGCACAGGTCGAACAACGAGAAACAGTGAGTGAGGCCAGGCTTGAAAAAAGAAGGTCAAGGGACAATGCCAAGGACGGGCTTTAGACTTACAAATATCGTAGAAGACCCCGAAAGAAGCCCAAGCCTTATAGACGAAGGCATCGATGGAGAGCTAGCACAACGCCACGATGAATATCCAAGGCGTTGCTTCGTGCTCAAGGGTATTATGCAGGCAACCGATGGATTTAGGTACCAAAATCCCCTGCTAAACCATCTCTATCAGCTGAAGGCTGGAGTGCATCAAAAGCAACGAAGCATAGGAGGAAATCTAAGAGAAACTCTAGGTCTCGAGGTAAGAAACCAGACATGAGTGTTTGAAAGAAAGAGCCTCAACCTAGCTTGCTTAATAAGCATATGTCATATGTAGCCATTGAGCGTGCACAAAAGCCATTAGTGCCCAAAGAGCCTTTGATTCCCCAAGAGGATAAGGAGCACCAGAGGCACCACGCTACTTGTGAGATGGCTAATTTCTCAACAAAACAAATGGCACAATCATCTAATATCCTTGAGCAAATCATTCGGCCAGTGCCAAGTCACCCTAAGAGTCCTAGATCTCCTACATCCTCTTTTTCCAAACAGACACAAGAAGCACAATAGCGGTCGTCGATGGCGGCTACTCACTCCCAACCTATGTCTCCATTAAAGCTTCCAAATGTCCAAGAGGTGGGACATGACACCATCTGTAGTTCTCGACCCAAGGATATGCCCAAGCAACCTAATGTGACTAGATCAACTCATGCTTGATCTACACAGAAGAGTGCTTAAAGGGCAACAAAAGACACGACCACTTCCGATCTGCCTAAGGACTTGACACCGCAGTCTACCAATGGTACCCAGTCCACTGAACTAGCCACCACTACTTCCAGTCAGGGACCACAGCAGTCACAGCCTTGACCGTGACAATGCCCCTTGCACAACGTGTCCTTAGTGGTTTACCTGTGGAGAAGGTGTCGCAACCAGCTTCATTGACAACTCTAGCACTCCCCACACGCCTAAAGTCCATGCTGGAGGAGTTAAACAGAAGGGAAGTGCTAGACTCTCCAAAAAGGGAGGCAGTTATACCCTCACCCCCTAGCGAGGCTATTCAGCAGGCCATGGCTATGTCCCATAAGGACACGCTAGAGAAAGAAAATGCTGAGGCCCCAAGCACATCAACGGTTGACCTGGTCAAGGGCCCTGAGTCATTGAGAGATACACCTACACTGACCAGGAAAAAGAGGAGAAAACAACGAAAACAATAGCAGTTGCAGGTGGTTGCGGACCCCAAGGACATTGGGACAAAGAGTGTTGGAGAGATAATGAATAAAGCATCGAGTCCATCCACCAATGAGCCCACTGATTCCTCTCTTAATAGCAGTGAAACCTCAGTCACATCTGTGTGCTCCGACAAATCAAAGCAGTCGTTACCATCAATGGCTGCTTGCAACACTCTATCCACTGACAATAGAACTCGCATTGACAAATCAAGAGTGGATACAACACTGTCACAATGGGGTGACAAATTTGCACCAGTCACACCCAAGGAGAACCATTGTCAAGATTGTGGGAGAGAAGGAAGGAGTCTCGCTTGAAGCTTTCTTGCTTGCACAATGGGGGAAGACACACAAGGGTGGAGGCTGAAAACAGTTTTCCTCTTCTTAGTTGTGTAAGCCAAAAAGAACTCAAGTACAAAGAAATAGAAGAACCCTAGATATGGGTCTCAAACCAAACTCAACTAACTAAGGTGGCATACTAACTGAGCCACGAACTAGAGTAGATAAGGATAGCTATCATGTAGCTATTATTCAGGGGCGGTGTGCCAACCGCATCTGCAACTGACAAGTCGGTGCCATAAATACACAACGGTCACCCTGACGTATCACGAGTGGAGCTCGATATCTCAACACTCCCCCTCGAGCTCAATCCCAATTCCTGCACACCAAGCAGGTCTCTGAACTTGCGCAGCTTCTCTGCGCCCAATGCCTTCGTGAATATGTCAGCTACCTGATCCTCTGTGCTGACATAAACTAGATCAATAAGACCTAGTAAAACCCTCTCTCGCACATAGTGATAATGCACCTCAATGTGCTTTGTTCTAGCATGATAGACTGGGTTATTTGCCAAGTGTATACTACTCATGTTGTCACAATAAATGACAACTGGCCCATCTGTAGACTGATGCATATCATAAAGTAGCTTATGCAACCAAGCTACCTCACATGCAGCCATTGCTGCACCCCTGTACTCAGCCTCTGTGCTCGACAAGGCAACTGTAGGCTGTTTCTTGCTGCTCCAAGTGACTGCAGCACTCCCAAAAGAGAACACATATCCACTGGTAGATCGTCTATCAGAAATGCTACCAGCCCAATCAGCATCAGTGTATCCATGCAACTGTATCTGAACCCCAGTCTCATAAAATAGTCCATACTGCAATGTGGACTTCACATACCTGAGTATGCGTCTAGCCGCATCCAAATGTGGTTTCCTTGGAGCCTGCATAAACTGACTTACCAATCCAACAGCATAGCTCAAATCTGGCCTGGTAATAGTCATATAAATCAAACTTCCTACTATGCGTCTGTACATAGTAGGGTCTTCTAGAAGCTCACCTGCATCTGTGCTCAGCTTCACATTCTGCTCCAAAGGAACTGAAATAGGCTTACAGCCTGTCATCCCATATTTGGACAGCATGTCCAATCCATACTGCCTCTGCAAGAGCTGTATCCCACTTGGTGATCTAATCACCTCAATGCCCAAGAAATAACGCAGCTCTCCCAAATCCTTCATCTCAAACTTCTGCTTCAATAGCATTTTCACATGAAGGATATCTTCATCACTGTCACCTGTCATAATCAAATCATCAACATAAATGACAAGTAGCATAATACCTTTCTCTGTTTTTCTCACATAAAGTGAGAAATCTGCCTTGGAAATCTGAAAGCCAATAGTGACAAGATACTGTCCTATCTTGTCAGACCATGCTCTAGGTGCTTGCTTCAAGCCATACAAAGCTTTCTTCAACCTGCAAACAAACTCAGGATGAACAGCATGCACATAACCTGGTGGCTGCTCCATATAGACCTCTTCTTGCAAATCACCATGCAAGAAGGCATTCTTTACATCCATCTGATGTAAAGACCATCCCTTTGATGCATCCATAGCAATGACTGCTCTTACGGTTGCCATCCTTGCAACCGGACTGAATGTTTCTTCATAGTCAATGCCATATGTTTGTGCATACCCCTTGACTACTAATCTTGCCTTGTATCTATTCACAGAACCATCAACATTGTGTTTCACCTTATAAACCCACTTACAGCCAATTGCATTCTTACCTTTAGGCAAAGGTACCAATTCCCATGTAGCATTTGCTTCCAAGGCATCCATTTCTTCATCCATGGCTTTCTCCCATTTTTCTTTTCCCATGGCTTGCTCAAAAGAAGTGGGTTCTGGTTCCTGTATCACCTTGACCATATATGTATAGTGAATGGCTGTAAATCCATCATATTTCAGCCTATCCACAGGATACCTAACTCTGGTAGACCTGCGCAAAGTGGGTTCACTCCCAGGTGCTCTCAAAACATCCCTGGTCTTCCTTACTCCAGGTGTAACAATAGAGGGAATACCCAACTCATCATCAATGCTCTGTTCTGAGCCACTGGATTCACCATCCACATAAGAGTGACCTGCATTCACATCAAACATGGGCTGATCAACCTTCTCTTTTCCTTTTCGTGATACCTGCATACCACTATCTGCATTACTTTGAGAAGATTCTCCTGATCTCAATCTGCCTGTCCATGGCGAAGAATGTGAACCACTGCTAGAGGACGCTCCAGGTCCACTAATATTTTGTGACTGCTGCTGTGAATTTTGTGCAGCATTACCATTCTGTGCATCTACATCATCAATCACATTTACTGGTTTATACCAGCTACTCATCTCATCAAAAACAACATCTCTGCTCACTGTAAACTTACGAGTAGAAGGGTTATAGCATCTATACCCTTTTTGCTGCAAAGAGTAACCAATAAAGATGCACTTCTCAGCTTTTGGATCCAACTTGGATCTCAGCTCATCTGGCACATGTACATAGGCAATGCAACCAAAAATTTTCAAATGAGAAATATCTGGTTTCCTACCAGTATACCTCTCCTCTGGAGTCATTCCATGTATTGCTGCAGTGGGAGTCCTGTTCATTATGTAGACTGCTGTAGCAACTGCTTCAGCCCAATAAAAATCTGGCAAGTCTTTTTCATTGAGCATGGCACGAGATACCTCTCCAATATGCTTGTTTTTCCTTTCTGCAATTCCATTTTGTTGTGGGGTATAACTGCATGAATATTGCTGCTTTATGCCATGCTCTTGCAAGAACTTTGCAAACTCATTTGAGAGGTACTCTCCCCCTCCATCTGACCTCAGGCATTTTATTTGCAGACATGTTTCTTTTTCAGCCATAGCTTTAAGGGTTTTGAAATGCCCAAAAACTTCACTTTTCTTTTTCATAAAATACACCCAAATTTTTCTGCTATAGTCATCAATAAAAGTGACAAAATAATGACAGCCTCCAAGAGATGCAGCTTTAGTAGTCCACACATCAGAGTGGATTAATTCCAATGGCTTCTCACTCTCTTGAACATGTCTAGGAAATGGTTTCCTTGCCTGTTTTCCAAACTGACAGGCTTCACATACCTTATGCATTTCTGCAACCTTGAATTTTGGCAATCCTGCAACAATATTTTGGGCCTGCATTGATTTAAGTCGCTGTACATTAACATGACCAATGCGTTTATGCCAGATATCAATATCTGCAACTACACCGGTCCCATGTGCAAACATTGCTACACTCAATTCAGACATGTCTGCATCCAACGTAAACATTCTGCCCTTCTTCTTTCCTTTTGCTATCAAGCGACCTTTATTTTTCATAAAGCATCCATGAGGATTAAATCTGACCTGCAAGCCCTGCTCAACCATTTGACCGACAGAAACCAGATTCTTGGTGATATTCGGGACATGAAATACATCGGACAGGTATTTCTTTTTCCCATCCTGCATAGACAAGGGAATTTTTCCAATCTGCACAATAGGATGTGCAGTATCATCACCAGTCTCCACAAATCCTGGTTTTTCCATTTTCCTTGCATCCTCCATCCATTCTGCATGACCTGTCATGTGGTTTGATGCACCTGAGTCAACATACCATACATCATTGCTTTCTTCTGCACTTGTCACAGAATTGTTCATGTGCTGCACCATGAACAAATGCTCATTTTTGTCATCACCCTGTCTGCTAGAAGATGCATAATTCCCTTGTTGCAGTTTTCCATTCATGATGTCATTCTGCTTTTTATAGTAGTCTTTAGCCATATGACCCATTTTACCACAGTAGTAGCATTCAACATTACTGTTTGCATTTTGACCTCTTTGCCATCCACCACGACCTCTTTGGCTCCCCCTGCCTCTAGAGTTACCACGTCCTCCTCCATAGGACTGGTTTTCTTGAGTTTGCTGCATATTCTGATTTCTACCACGGCCTCCAAATCGGCCTCCTCTACCTCTGCCTCTACCTCTTCCAGCATTTGAGTAGAAGACAGCTTCTTTTGAAGTTCCTCCTGAAGAAGATGCACCACCATTTCTCTGTTCCTCAGAAATTAGAAGAGCAATCAACTCCTCAAAATCAGGAAATCTTTCACGAACTGAAATGGATGTCCGAAACTGTGCATAATCCTTTCTTAGACCATTCAAGGTCACAGAAACTAAATCATCATCTTCCACTGGGGACCCAATGGAAGCAAGTGCATCTGCAATCTTCTTCACCTTCATATGGTAGTCGTTGATGCTCATATTTTCTCTTTGCACATTGTGCAACTCTTGCTTGAGCTGCATTTTCCTGGCTTGCGTATTTGTGCTATACATTTTTGACAAAGTATCCCATGCCTTCTTTGGCGTACTTGCATCCTGAATATGCACAATCATAGAGTCTGAAATGCTGATAGACAGCCAATACATAACTTTCCTGGCTCTCTCATGCCATGCTTTAAATGCCTGCATTTGCTGTTGATTGGGAACATCAGGAAGAACTGGTTCTTCTTCATTTCCTGCAACAAATTCCCAATATCCTTTTCCCATAAGGAAATTCGTCATTCTAAACTTCCATGCTTGGAAGTTGTTCTTGTCAAGCTTTTCAGTGACAATCTGTGAAAGAGAATCAGATGCCATTACAGAAGACTGCAAAAAATTCTGTCACTGCAAAAACCACAGCTTCACCCTCACAAGGGAAAATCTGCAAAACTGGCGAAAGTGGTATTTGACCACACAGTCACTTCCTAGTGACGATTTTGCATCAACAGGCAACAGGGATGATTCTGTAACTCCCAATGTCTCTGCGCACAAGCATACAATGCAATTTTTACAGTAACTATTCACTGACCTGTAGAACAGTGGCTGCACAGCATAAAACTGGGCCTTTTCCTGAGTGCGTGCAGAAAACTTCCGCCTCCAAAACAGGCCCCGAAATGGCCTCAAATAAAAAAAACAAGGTCGCCAAGGGCTAAAGCCCTCGCCCGCAACATATACTGCCCTTTTGCTTCACCGCGAAGGGCGTCTCAACCTGAGACAATGCACTCCTGCAATTTCCGGCTGTGCTACCTGCAGAGATCTGCTCCCAAAACAGAAAATGAAAGCAACACTGCTCCTCTTACTAGACCATCGCGAGCTTGGCTTGCTTTCTTGAGCTCCTTACCATGAACAAGGCTCTGATACCATGTCAATATTGTGGGAGAGAAGGAAGGAGTCTCGCTTGAAGCTTTCTTGCTTGCACAATGGGGGAAGACACACAAGGGTGGAGGCTGAAAACAGTTTTCCTCTTCTTAGTTGTGTAAGCCAAAAAGAACTCAAGTACAAAGAAATAGAAGAACCCTAGATATGGGTCTCAAACCAAACTCAACTAACTAAGGTGGCATACTAACTGAGCCACGAACTAGAGTAGATAAGGATAGCTATCATGTAGCTATTATTCAGGGGCGGTGTACCAACCGCATCTGCAACTGACAAGTCGGTGACATAAATACACAACGGTCACCCTGGCGTATCACGAGTGGAGCTCGATATCTCAACAACCATGACGCAATAATGAAGCCTCAAGAGAAACATGGAAACCCCAAGAGCATGAGCAATCCTAGCGTTGACCAATCTTGCTCATATAGGCCTGAACCCCCAGCTATCCTTAAGCCTAGGCAAACTCCTAGAACCTTGCATGAGATAGCAACCAAGTAAGCCCTCGTCGAACATAGAAGTGTCACAGAATGCTTAACTGAGTTGGAGGCTGAGCTCAAGGTGTTCTCTCGTGTCTATGCTCTAGCAAACATGCGCGTATTCCCTAAAGAGCAGCTTGGAGATTACTTGCCCTTCCCTTTATCTTGGGAAGAGCAAGAACATCTTGACGAGCACTATAACAAGCTCTTACATGAACGCATGCAACTCATCTCTAACGAGGAGGCTGACGAACTGCGCTTAACTGTCACGTTCAATGAAGTGCTCTGTCGACTGAATCTCGTAGACATAGAGCAACTAAAGAGACTGTCAGTAGGCCAGAGTCAATTTGAGCAGTGTTGGTGCAAACGCCGCATTGCAATGGCCGAACTAGGGGCTTAGATCATGACAGTCTCTGAGGAGCGATTGGCCAAATGGCGATCTCAAAGAGACCCAACCTATGTGGCACCAACTTCCCTTCGAGTGTGCTGACTGCCATTCGGGGTACGGACTTGGATGAACCTAGCAAAGAAAACTCTCTGTTTGATAAGGTTCTCACTGAAGAGGAGTTACATGTTGCCAGTAGACTCAGACAAGGGTCCATGCTGCTCGATGTGGCAAAATATCTATCGGTACTAATTAAGCTGCCACGAGTGTTGGATGCGTGTGCCACGCTCCAATACAACCTCGAGTTCTACAATTGGTTCTTATCCTCGTGAAGTGACATGGATTCATAAATATGTATATAAATAAACACTGATTTTTGTGTCACTGTGTATAAACAATATCAATACAGACAAGTAATGATAGTCAAGCATCGGGAGAAGAGTTGGGTCTGACAGGCTAAGCTCCTCAAGTCCTCCTCTCATCACGCATTTAAAAGTCGTGTGACCATCCCCACCTCCAAGTGAAGGGCATCCAACCCACATTACTGCCATAGGAAGCCTTGACCAACGACTCTGATGGTGTAGACAGGGTGTAGTCCCTTTCTATACACCTTCTTCCCTTTCTGGTCTATCCTTCCGAGGGGAAGCCCTGCCTAAATCCATGACCTCCAGCCTACGTAACTCGGCATGAACCAAGATCTGCTAATGGCAGGAAGCTAAATATACATCACGGGGGCCATCCCTCTACAACAACACTGCATGCCCCACCCTCCCCTTCTCGTCCTATGCACTTGATAATCTGCACTATAATCCCTTACATATGAATGGTCTTATCATGTGACAAATCCTAATCCTTGATTCGCATCTTACAGGCCCCCCACGAGGAAAACATGGAAAACCAAGGGCAGCTAGCTTGCAAGGACGCTCTCCGCAGCCGAGGGGAACATGCAGCACACGCCCCTCCGTTAGTGTGCTACATGTCCACTCTTAAAAAGTACGCCAAGAAACGCGGCCCCAAGCGACACTGCCCCGGATGAAGGCCGAGGAATCCGCGGGCTAGGGGAGCGGACGCTTAACGAGGCACACAAAATGTGGCAACGCCAGTTGCACAGACCCCAACGCATGCTCGAGCACCAGGTGCTCACGAAGTGACAAGGTGGCCAGGGATAGGGCAAAATTTAATGAATTGTTTAAAGACATTCTGGAAACGATAGCAGCCCGTGACTACACCATTCATGTCTCGGTCGACATGTTCCCTGCCCAGCCTCACGGGAGCCCCGCACTAGCACCACCCCGGTTGTCTAGCCAACCGGACTCACCCCGCCTCGTACCTATGAACTAAATCCCTATGATGTACAAGTAGCTTGATAAGTCAGCATGCCAGAACATTTTGTTTTTTTATGAGCAAAGGAGCAAGATCCCCACTTGTACACATTCCCGTTACTTCTCGTTAATGTATGCGACCTTAACAAGCAAGCAATGAAATAGGCATCCCAATAGACATCATAGAATTTTGAAAAATTATGTCTTATCATGATTGCATTTGTTCGATGCACTTAACACAAGCGAGCATATACTCTCACAAAGTGATAAGTGGATGCAAGATAATACAGGTCCTTGTGCGAAAGTGTTCAATGCTCGATCACTGCAAGACCATTGACCCCACAAAGAGTCGTGACAAAGCCACACTGCCGAAAGCAAAAATCACCCTTGCCGACCACCCACATCGCATAGCCCAACGCACATTCATGGGCCATGCTCCCTTTCTGGGTCAAGCTCTATAGTTGGCTCACGGTAGTCGTTACCTCAATTGTACCAACATCGCGTGTGTCGCAAGGAGGACGGTGTACATTTCATGGCCAATCATGAACTAGACAAAGTTCCTAAACAATAGCCTAGATCATAGCCTAGGCAACTACTAAAACTCTTCATGTAGTTTCGTCAAACTAGGATTACCATCAATTTGAGTTTTTGGCACAGTAACATGTTTGCTATTTGGGACACGTCTCCTCACACCCATGAACACTTGACCTAAGTAATACCCACCTACAAGGGTTGGGAGGCAATGGAATCATTCAAGGCTTGAGGACCTTGAAGCCACTCTAATATTTGCCTTATTATGCTTCAAGAAGTCAAAGGCATATAGTACAAGCCCAAAGAGAGTCAACTTCTTTGATATCCATAACTCTTGTATGAGCTATGTTTTAGCTTGTGAGTTTTAAGTATAGCTATTGGATATCCATGAGGACTTCTAATAAAATATGAAGGATTGAGATGTGATAGTACTTGGACTTATGGCTATCATTTGCCCATAATTTATGAAGGTACTAGAGTGCTTCTTAGAGTAGAAGTACCCGAGTACTCATGTCCAACATGATTGGTATTCCACAATCCCTCTTCCATTAGGATTATAAGCACTAAATGAATCATAATAAATGACACATTGCTGCTCAAGATGGTAAATGATTGATTGTTGTTGGACATGTTGGTATGAAGATGCTATCCATGAAGTACTCAGTGTTGAAGATTTTGTCCATGCAATACTTCATGTGTTAACCCTCAAACGAACGAAGGTGGAAAATCCGAAAAAGCTAAAGCAGAAGACAAAGACAAAGGCCAAGGCAAAGAGAAACGGAAGACAAAGACGCACAAGGAGAAGAGTCCTAAATAAGGGAGAAAGGCGCACAAGGAAAAGCGCAAGTCAAAACTTTTGTAAAAGAGCGCAAGCGCGCCATGGTTTAATTCAAGGAGCACCGGGCTCTCACCCATGCAATTTGTAAATGTAGACGAGCGGTGGAAAGGGAGCTAGGAAGATAGAAGGACAATGGGAAAAAGGGCCTAGGCTACGGCCGGCCATGTAAAAAGGGGAAAAGGGGATGACCGCCCAAAAGGGATTTAGGGTTTTGTATATAAAGTTGAAAAGTGAATGAGAAGCTCATTCTTGTGTGTGGCCAAAAGTAGCTCTCCTCTTCTTCTTCTTCTTCTTGCTTGCTTGAGCTTGTGCTTGAGAGAGGGAGTGTGAGAGTGTGAGGGAGTGAGTGTGCGAGGGTGAGGGACCGAGGCGAAGAAGCTCTCCATCTTCTCCTCTCTTCTTCTCTTCTCTTGTCTTGCTCGCGGCAATGGAGCTTGGAGCGTGCAGCTTGAGGATGGAGCTTGCTTGAAGCTTGCACTTGGATGGTGGAGCTACCGGAGTGCGCGGGAGAGGAGGTAACTCGAACAGCACGGAGATAAGCTCACTACACCTGTAGATATGGATGGCGCGTCGGCTATGTGAGAGGTAGCCATTAGTGCTCGGCTTGGAACGCTTGAACAATAAGCGATCCGTGGGTCTTGGCGGTTGAGCGAAAGCTCCCACATCATGGAACTAAATACGCTGTCAGCCCAAGTAGCTCTTCATGCAATACTAGTTTAGTACGATAATACCATGGTGTTGAAGTTGCAGGTACTCTCTCACCAATGTGAATACCATCTTCCAAGAGAGTGTTTGGAAGGGAGAAAAAAATGAAAAAGATAATATTTTCTTTAACCTAAGCATCAAGAGAAGGTACAAATTGTTGGGGGTAAAGGTGCCTTTGCCTACCTACCCGTGTATTACTATACTGACAACACCCACACTACAGGCGGTGGGTGCACATCACTGTCACTTTATTCTTTATTCTTTTAGTGGCATCTGAATAAAGGGAAGGCTAGTCACACATTGTGACTATTGGAGTTCCCACATTTGGAGTCTCTCTCTCTTGCTCCTGCTCCTTCCACCACCATAGCTCTTGCTCTCACTCTTGTGCTTCCACTTCAATGCTCACATCCATTTGATTGCTATTAGAACATTCTTCTTCATGATCTTGAGCTTGGACACACTCTTAGCTTCCATTCAAATACATACAATTGTCATCTCTTTGTTGGCAACCATAGCCACTCCATTTAAACTTCATATTGGTTGCATTATTCTTGGGCACTCTTTCAACCTTCTCTCGAGCAAGTCTTAGAGCAGCCCGCTATAGCCCTCACCCTATTGGTGCAACATTGTGTTGCGTGGAACATTCTCTTTTCTTTTACCAGCAACTCTCATTTTTCATCTCATATACCATATCTTCTTCATTGGGCAACTATACAAGCACTTCTACACTTGGTTTTGATGCTTGGCATTGATCCCTTCATTCTTGGTATTCGATTTGAGCTTGAAGCTTCAGCTTTGGACTGTTATAACAGTTCATAGACTGTCTAAAAATAGGACAACACTTATCTTTGATGTTTACACTCATTGTCATTGGTCAAATGATGCTCGGTTATGCCCGGATAATGCTTATATATTCAGGGAGGCTATATCATTGCTTGAAATTGATTTTGGATTGATTTAACCACTTTTTTTACTCTGCTTTGGTTGAGGTTTGTTGGCTAGAAATACACGGCAACACCCTCTTTGATGCTTCTATGCTAAGCTTTGTTGGTCTTATGATGCACAATTATGTTGGGGTGATGTCTACATGTACGGAAATGCTATGACCGTATCTTAGGTTGGATTGGGAGTTGATTTTGGTACTGAAATAACTTGGTTTGACAGTGTATTCACTATTGTATACAATAGGGCTGGAGCTCTTTTAACAGGGACTTTATATGCCTATTGCTCGTGTCTATGATTTAGGTGTTCTATATGCACTACTTACTTATGTATACCATTGATGCTAGTACATTGGTATATTATATGTCCATGATTTGAGGTGGCTTTGAGCTTGATCTGAGGACTAATTTACTCAGTTTTAATACTGAATTTACTACTATAATAACCAAGGCTAAAGCCTGTTTGGTTAGTGTATGCTCTATCTATATGGGTGCTTCCTAGATTATTCATTTGACCATACAGATGTATATGGAGATTGAAAAATTCTTTGTTTTGGATTTCAAATGCTTTTGAGCATGGATTAAGCTCTATTTGGGTTTACACTTATTGGCATTGGACTACAGTTGGCATTCTTTGTGATAGTTTATACATATTGTCTATGCTTGACATCTAGGCTTCATGCTCTAATGCTGATGTTAGAAATGGATATTTCTTGGAGTGTCTATGGATGACTAAAATTTGGGGCTTCATGTATGATTGCATTTGAGTATTTTGGAGATCTTGGACACTCTATTTGGTTGCTAGCTACTCGACTTTAGAAGCTTCAGTGCTTTATGCTTTACGGGCTTGAGCTACTTTGGGCTTTATGTTCCAGATGTATCCTACTTGGTTGTCGAATATATGATGATATGTACTTGATGTGTTTGAGCAGTGCTTACTCCATCTACATTTGACTTTCCTTCTAGTGGGAGATTTATTTGGATGTACATAGGGCTTTAACATTGCAGTTGAGCTTGAGATCGTGGGACATTGACATGTATCTGCTCTCTCTATGCTTCATGTATGCAGTTCATGGTTAGTGGGCCAATCTGACCCTACTCTTGGCCAATCATCTATCTCTCATGGTGCTATTAGTTATGTATGTATCTTGAATGGATTTGTATTGAGCTTTACTTACACTACCCTATAAGTTGTGCATGTGCATGGTCTCTTATGTTACCCCAAGACTTATTAAATGCATGACTTTTATGTCTATGAGATGTATCTTGTTTGACACCCTACTTCGTTGACATGTCCTAGTGCCCATTGCTCTAGTTTACTCACTGTTAGATGTATTTGCTTCTTGGTAGTTGCACTTGGTCATGTAGGAGTGATAGCTTGAGAATTTGTTAAATAATGGCCCCGTCCGGCATGAGAATAAGGCTAGTGTACTTGATCGTTCAGCTGCTGCAGATGTTGGGCGTGGCTAGAGCCGATTCCCAGTGTGGGACTGCGACAGAGATGTTTGTGGCGGATAACTCTCAGAGCGCAGTGGGCAAGCTGCACGACCAGTTGTATGACTTGGATGGGAAGGGCAGTTATCTGCAGAAGACCGGCAACGCATGCGGCTGCACAGTAAGCGTCGAGAATACCAACGACGGCATCAATGTGCCGCTGGGACAGGAGGTCCTTCAGGGGTTCTTTAATGGCATCCTGTTGTCCTGTGTTTCTACTTACGCCCTACCCGGCTCTGTAACCAGCAGCCAAGCGACGTCGTCTTCCTTGACCTAGCTCTTGGGCGAGGCCATAATATAATGAGCAGATCGATATTCAGGCAATCTATAGTCATATCTATTGGTTCTTCAGATCTTCAGCTTGCCTCTGATAAATGTGAAAGATACAAATAACCACTATTCTAATTAGCATCCCCATCCTCCCCTACAGTATTGGTCATGGCTAATGGCATGACCATCGTTCGCGACATCCTATCATCCAGCACAAGATCCTTCTCTTAAGAGATCTGTACTGGCTTTTTCCAAGGTTGACGTAGTGATCAACATAATTTGATTAAGATATAACCAAAACGGTCTTAAGATTATGAGGTTTACAACTCCCAAATTGATTGGACAGTGCTTTCTTTCGTAATCTTTTCAATTTTCTCGGTTAGTTTTTAGTGAACGTTGCTACTGTTGCCGCAGCTTCATATACTTTTGGACTTTTGGCTTACTAAGTAGTGACTCTTCATGGCTTCTCAAGGGCTTATACCGGGCTTATACCATCATTTAATATGTACTCAACGTATTTCACCCACCATATATACCATCTCTTCTATGGATGGCATCATCTCTATCCTATTGCACCAAGTGCATCTACATACATGCGCATCTTGCAAATGAGCGTTCACATTATTCACAGGAAATTAACATTCTTGAAGCTCACAAGAGAACCCTCAACATTCATAATTGGCAAGCTTTTTCTTAGATTTTCTAGGTTTTTGTGGTCCTAGTGAAACAACATTTACGAGTAGAAGGCACTTGTCATTTAGTAGAAAAATTGTGCCTTCAATATTTAGTAGAACTCTACGTATGTATTAGAAGAAAATTCTAATCTCCAAGCCTACTAGTGTTGAAAGCCTCAATATTCTACCCTATCAAATTCAACCCACATGCGAGATCTCACTATCAAAGTCTCAAGTACAAATACTAGCTAGTTAATAGCTAGTTCCGATTAATTTGCGATAGAGTAGGCCAATTGATATCATCGAGGACAATGGAAATAAAGATGTAGGTGGAATGTGTGTACCCTAAAATACATTGAGAACAAAGTTGAACATGTCGCTATTACAAAAATAGTGAGTTACCTTATGTGACTCTTTCATATGCCAATATGGCCATGGCTCATTTCTTCCTTAGTCATCAATAGGAATGAGTAAAACATATCCCCGAAACATTATAAGAAAATCCACCTGTGCCATGTGAATCAAAGCTAGTGCCCATGCACACAATGCTCTTCGAGGAGAACATTCTTTGTGTTGCAACAATGCCTTCTGATGGTGTCAACCCAATCTTTGTCTGATACTTCTAAGCTTTGTCCTCTACCTTTTCAAATACTAATATATCATTCTTTCTCTTTGAGAATAGAGTGTTGATCCTATGAGATAGTATGCTAACTTGCAAAACCTTCCTCAAGTGGTGAAATAAAAATCTTTAGCACTTTTGGCTCTTTTGATAACATTGTATGGATCTCTACTTGTGAGCCTACTAGATAGTAGGGAATATCAAAGTGCTTTGGGCTCAGGGCTCATTTTTTGCCATTATGCGAGTTGTCCTACTCTACCCTTGTGTGACTAGTTTGTGTGTCACTACATGTTTATAATTCTATATAGCCATTTGTTTTCTCTTTCGATCCATGTTGAATCTTTGATCATTGTTTCTAATGTTGATGTATGTTTGTATATCACCCTCTAAGAGATGATTTCTCTTCATCTAACTTCCATCATAGTTTAAAACCTAGTATATTGAGTGCTTCTCTTTATCTTTCTCATCTTTGATTAAGCAAGCTTAACATTCAATTTTTTCTCAAGGCACTTTATTCTATGTTTTTCTTGTTTCAGGACCATAGAAAATTACATTCTTTGACTAGCACTCTAACTAACTATGCCATCGGTAGGTAGGTGTAAACTAACCAAATATAATAAGTGATAATTTAGTGGCCATGTGAATATCATAATGACTATTGATATGCTAAATGTAGATGTACATACTTATCTAACTAGGCGATCCATAATAAATATTTTCCAATTTAGTAATATTGGCACTTATTCAAGTGCCATTTTTAAGAAGATATCCTTTCCAAGAAATCATAGAAAGATAGGAGTTGGAGGCTTTGTTTACAAATTGAGCCAAGGTCTAAAGTAATTGCACATGTAATTTTTAAATTGAGGAGTAGAGTTTATAGGTGAATTTTGAAGCAAGGCTAAGGAGGAAGGAATGGAAGGTTTAGTTCTCAAAAATTAAGCTTAAGGCATCTTAGAGGATCAATTCTAGAATTGATCCTTGAGGGAGGGAGGCATGAGTTGGATCTTTAGATTGAGTGTAAAGATAAAGGAGATACAATGTGTTTATAGGCTAATTTTAAAATTGAGCCCAATGAAAAAGGATTAGAGATCCCTTAGAGGCTTAATTTTGATCTTTCATCTAGAAAAAACAAACCATTGCAATCTCACTCGCAAAATTGATTATAAGAAGATTAATTAAAGGCTCAACTCAAAATTGAGTCCAAGAAGAGGGAATTAGAGCCTTGAAGTTTACCTTGAATCATGAGGAATAGATAACCAATTTTGAAATTCAGCTAGAGGCTCAATTTTGAAATTGAGTCTCTAAGAATATACTAGCTCCTCTCATCGTTGGTTGAATCTAACTTATTACAAACTTGTTCAATTCTTTTCGGGGGAGCATTTGGACATTTGTAAGAGTTATACCATGGTGTTGGAGCCAGAAACACTTATATAGGGAGTGGTAGTGTCTCTAAGCTCTACTTCTTCCTTCGTGGTTTTACCTACGTCTAAGTCATCTTCTATCTTTTCTTTCTTGTCTTCACCCTCAATCTCAATGGATAGAGGTGTTTTAAGATCAAAAGAATCAAGCTTATCCTCCCCTTCTCAAACTCCATTTCTTGAGCTTAGACTAGTTCCTGTACTCCAAGTAGATCCCTGAAACGAATGAATTTCTCTTTACCAAGTGATTTGGTAAAGATATCTGCTACCTGGTCTTTTGTCTTCACATGAAATAGATCAATCTGTCTTGCAAATACCATTTCTCTGATGACCTTGTAATGAACCTCTAGGTGTTTGGATCTAGTATGATAGACGAGGTTGCTAGCTAGCATCCATATACACCTCACGTTGTGTACATAACCCTCACATTGCTTCATATATACCTCTTCAAGCAAGTCACCATTCAGGAATGCATTCTTGACATCCATCTGCCATAATTTTTAGCCCTTAGAAGCCGCTAATGCAATGACTATTCTCACCATTTTAATCTCGGCAACCGAGCTGAAAGTCTCCTCATAATCTAGGCCGTATTGCTGTGCATATCCCTTTGCAACCAGCCGGGCTTGTTACCTTTCCAATGAACCATCTAACTTGCATTTCTCTTTATAAACCCATTTGCTTAAAGACATCGAGTACCTCATCCTTATACTTCCGAATGTACAGCCATGTGTATCAATTGAAATCATCTATTGAACCGATAGTAGATTCTTGCAAATTCTATTCTATGCCATCTGTCCAGCTGACAATAGATTATTGGTAATAGAAGGTACATGTAGTACATCATGTAGGCTCTTCTTCTCTGGTGGTCATTGTGCTCTTGGCAATAGTGTCCGGTTTCCATCTCCCCTTCTTTTCTAGTGGTCATTGTGCTCTATGAGGAGCACCTGTTGCTGCACTAGAGAAGGCTCCACCTTGTGCTCTAGGTGACGGTCTTTGGCATGAGGCCTTCCCATGGCCGAGAAACGGGGACATATTGCTTGGTGCCTACCATCCAAGCTCGAGGAGGGCAAGATGGAGAAGAGACAGAGGTTGAGGGTGTGAGAATGAAGGAAGCAAAGAAAGTAAGATGTGAAAATGAGAAGAAGAATGAACTTTTAACCCATTTAAACCCCAAAACCAGGTTAATGTAGCTTCATAAGCACTGTCCATCGTGTGATCCTAAATCCATAACCTTTTATCGGAATGCGACGAAACTTCACACGCACACTCGTTAGAGCCCTTTTTTTTTTTTGGGAAAGAAAAGGCGTACAGACCCCTAGTTCAAAGTTTAGCATCTAAAGAATCCTTTCGCGCTTCTCTCCTCCTTCTTCTCCTTCACGGGTTCCCTTCTTCTCCTTCGTGAGTTCCCTCCTCCTTTGTAGTTGTCCCCTCTCTTTTAGTGGATGCGGTGGCAATGGTAGTGGCAGTGGCAGCCTCTCTCTCTCTCTCTCTCTCTCTCTCTCTCTCTCAATCTCCCTTGTGTTGATCTATCTCCCTTCTTCTCTCTATACATCTCTTCATCAACAAAAAGAAAGAGAGAAGTAAAGAAAAGAGAAAAACAAAGAGAGAAGAGAGAATGCACTTACCTCAAAGCTTGAAGAAGAATCCTTTCGCGCTTCTCTCCTTCTTCTTCTTCTCCTTCACGGGTTCCCTCCTTCTTTGTAATTGTCCCCTCTCTTTTTGTGGTGGATTGGCGGTGGCAACGGCCTCTCTCTCTCTCTCTCTCTCTCTCTCTCTCTCTCTCTCAATCTCCCTTGCATACGTTGATCTCTCTTACTTCTTCTCTCTATATACTCTTCATCAACAAAAATAAAGAGAGAAGTAAAGAAAATAGAAAAACAAAGAGAGAAGAGATAATGCAATTACCTCAAAGCTTGAAGAAGAATCCCTTTGTACTTCTCTCCTTTTTTATCTCCTTCGCGAGTTCCTTCCTTCTTCTTTACACTTGTCTCCTCCCTCTTCATGGATGGCGGCAGTGGCAACAACCTCTCTCTCTCTCTCTCTCTCTCTCTCTCTCTCTCTCTCTCTCTCTCTCTCTCTCTCGGTTGTTTACAAACCTATAAAATGCCATGCTTGAGTTTCGACACTTTTTTATGAAGCCCCTTTCTCTCCCGTTTTTTATTTCTCTCCATCTCTCTCTTCCTTCCCCTCCCTTCTTCTCTCTATTTCTCTCCCTCCTTCTCTCCCCACTCTCACTCAACTCATCTCATTGCAAAGACAATCAAAGATAGAAAATAAAAAGCTTAAAAAACAAAGATATTGAAAGATGTGTCACCCCACCTCTCTTTATCTCTCTCTCCCCCCTCTCCCTTTACTTTTCTTTCTTAACCTTCTCTCTCATTCTCTCATTGTTTTTCTATTTCTCTCTCCCTCTCTCTCACTCTCTATTTTTTCTCTCTATCTCTATTTCTCCCTCTCTCGCTCTTCTTTTCACTCTTCTTCCTTTCTTTACCTCACCCTTCTTTTCTACCTCCTTCTCCTCTCTTCCTTCCCTCTAACTCTCTCTATTTCTCTGCCCCTCTCTTTCTCTCTCTATTTCCCTTTCTTTGTTTTTTCTCTCTTTTTTTCTCCCCCTCTCTCTCTCTCTCTCATTGTTTCTCTCACTCATCTTCCTCTCTCCCTCCCTTCATCTCTCATTTCTCTCTTCCTCTTCCTCTTTCACTTTGTTTCCTTTCTCTCCCTCTTTCTCTCTTCCGCTTCCTTCATTCTTCTCCCTCCCTTCCTCCCTCCCTCTCTTTCCATGTATCTCTTTGTAAAGAAAAACAAAAAAAGAAAACAAGAGAACACAAAAATAAAGCAAGAAGAGGCAATGTACCTATCTCAAAGGCCTGAAGATGAAACCCTTTGTACTTTCTCTTCGCACCTTCCCTCCCTTCTCCCTTGCACACTTCTCAAGTTTCTTCTTCATGTGTAGCGGCAGCGATCGTGACAATGGTGATGAGCTCCCTCTCTCCCTCTCCCTCTCCCTCTCCCTCTCTCTCTCTCCCTCTCAAAGCTTTAAGCTCTCTTGCTCTCTCTTTCATTCTTTCTCGCAAATGTTTTCTCGATAAAGGTCACGCTCGAGTTTTCGAAACTTTTTTCTCAGACCGACATCGCTATTTGCGTCGTTATTAGCGACGCTTTTAGCGACACCGCTTTTTTGCGTCGTAAATGGCCGTCACGATTGCCCCATTCCCTTGTAATGAGATTTTATTATACTAGATTGCATTATGTTGGTAGTAGTTTAATTGCTTTAGATCAAAATCTTGATAATTTTAGCAAGGATCCTATAGTGGATCGTGATGTTTGGTTCAATAAGGACATTATTGCAATCCTAAGGTTAGATCATTGTGTACGCTACATCAAGTGAGAATGGATTTACAGAATCAAGATATTGAACTACCATACTCATTTGTGTCCCAACTTAAAAACAAACGAGTAAGTTTTTATATCATATTATATCCACTTAGGTATATATTTGATTTCACTTCCTAATTATTAAACATTTGCAACATAGTTTTTGCAGATATCAACAAGGAGAGAGAATAATATACAATGCAAGGATATTGTAGAAAAGATCTCTTTACTATCAATATAAAATACATGTAAAAATTTTGTGGCAAATTTTTATGAGCCATTTCCATGACTTATACACACATGGGCTTACAAGCAATGAGGCAAAGCTACTTCTTTTCTTGAGAACTTTTCTTACTAGAAGGAACATCTTTTTTAGAATCCTTTTGCCTTTCTTTGATGCTTTGGTTGCCTTGGGTGTTGAAGGCATAGCTTCACCAACTATAGTTAAATGCACCTCCTCTCCTTCAATGTCTAAGCCCCCACTGTTGTCTATTCTTGTCAATTGCATACAATTGACCATTATGTACTTCATGATCTTTGCTTTTATATACCAAACATGCTCACTTGTATAGCAATCCCTTGTAAACTGTCATTCATTTGTAAGAAAAGATTTTTAGTTCATTGTTATTTTTTACAATGGACTATATTATTATCATAAATGGACTATTTTGCAACAAACCTTTATAAGTTTATCTTCACTGAGATAAATAAACCTAACCAATCTTCTGGCATTTGCAATTACTCTCCAACCACAAGAGTGACTATCATCCTGATGAGAACACTGCAATCAACAATATAAAGTAAAACTATGAAAGACAATAGAATAATCAATTATTTTATAGTTCTGTACCAAAAAGACAACAAAATTTAGAGTAATTACAAAAATAACGATCAAAATATCAATGAGACCTTGAATTATATAACTTACAACTTGGCATTTCCATGGCTTCCTTTCAAAGAATTGATGAGAAAACATTGCCTCTCCACACAGTCTATTCCAATTAGTCTCCAACGAGAACTGAAAGTAAAAATATTTAAATAATCTAGCAGAACAATATCTCATAAAATCTAACAAAATATCAAATTACTTACTTTTCATTGTATGGAATTAGAAGAAGCTCCAAAGTTTCAAAGTCAATTGAATTGAACCAATGATCAAATTATGCACTTGTATCAAGCTCACTCCTCATATAGTATGAGATAGATGGATCAAGAACCTCAACTTTTTGTTGTATATCAAAGGGGAGCTCATGCATTACATACATATCTCATCAGGAGGGAGCGTCCCATCTCCTTTGTGACAAGGGATGGAATGCAATCCCATACGTACTATCTACAACGTTGTACTCTGGCTAAGACTACCTCATGCTGAAAAAGTTGTCTGTAAAAGTCAATGGCAATCTCCATCACCTCATCTGGGCTAGAGCGGTGATTTCCTTGTAAGTTTGGGAGGCTTATAGGACTAATGGATCTTTGAAGCAAGACCTCTAGGATCAACGTTCTACTTTCTTGCAGTAGCCTTAGTTCTAGCCATCTGAAATTTCGAGATAAAACAACAAACAACTCAGATTAGGAAAGATCCCCAAAATCTAATATAATGTCATTTGCAATCACTTAGTGGTAAACAAACACTATCAAATAGTTTCCATCCCAAGCCAATCATATATTCACACTTTGACAATAACTTATTTAATCAAATGGTAAAATTAAACTTTAATAATTCATCATAGTTATGTTAACCTTCCAAATTGACTTTCTATTGAACAATAGAGCCCTCTGACTTATGAAATGTGACATGGGGCTTCTAGGTAAGGGAGACATATACTTTTTCGCTTTCATACTTCACCTTTATTTTCTATGAAAATTTTGGTTAAATTCAAAAAAGAATTGAAAAATAAGTCCATAAGCAAGTAGAATATGATTTTGCTATTGGACTTGTCAAGATCTTTTAAATTTTTTATTTCTTGAACATAGAAGCATAGTAATCAATACATTTAGTTACTTAAACCAATCTTAACGTAAGATTGAGCTATTTTAATCAGTTGTAGAGCCCTTCTTGACGTATGAAACATGAGATGGCAAATCTGCATGGGGGAGAGCTATGCCTTGTCATGTTTCACTTGTCAAGATTTTTTGAAGAAATTTTTTTGACAGGAAGATTTCGAAGATAATTTTGGCAAAATAAACATTGCTATTGAGCTTCCTAAGAATTTTAAAAAAATTTACATTCTTGATATTTTAGCATGTTTTGTGTGAGGTGATGAAATCTTACCTTGTCCTGGAGGGTACTGAAGAATTTTTTGTTGTGACAAAGTCGCATCGTGTTGGTGTTTTGAAGGAGGGAAAGGGCTTGATCTCTTCGAAAAAACGCTTTTGTGGTCTAAAAATTGGTTTTAAAAGGACCTTTATTCACACGTGTGGCTGCTATAATACATAGTTAACTTGGCACGTGCACCACGTAAACTGTTTTTGCCTCGAAACTTGTGCCACATGTCATTGACGTTTTTGGACATGATGATGCTTTTATGGCACCACTTTTTGGTGTAAAAGAGAACTTTTAGCCATTTCATTTTCACTATAAATATAGCTCTCCTCAATGAGTGGAAGGTTTTTTTCTGAACAAATGCATGGTAACCATTATACAAGAACTCAAACTCATGTTTATGCAATTTTTTGTTCCAAGCAATTTGATTTCTCTTCTACAATCATATCCTAAACAAGGCACTGCAAGCCCAAAGTAAGTGTATTCTCAACAAGGCCCATTTATATTGAGGAAGCAATTTAATTTTCGAGTAAGAAACTTATATTATCACTATTTTTCTACAATCTTTGAAAAATAGTTCAATGAGTATTTGGAGGAATCAGAGATCATTAAAATTGTCAACGTGTAGAGGGTTTCGGAAACCAGTTGTCACATTTCATAAATCCTCTAACTAAAATAGTGTCCACCCTGATGAAACGCAAAATGTTATGCATGCTCTATTGCCCAAAGGGTCAATTGGTGTTTCATAAGGCATTTTAAATTTTTTTTTGTACAATTTAACATGTATGTTATGTTATCCAAGCATTTGCAAATGTGAAGCATAATATATGGATTTAGATATCCAAGATGAATGAAATAAATTGTCATTGTGGCTCATCACTCTAGTTTCACATTGATATCTTGACCAAGTTTTCTTAGTGAGCATGTCATGCATAGCTTATACAATTTTTTTGGTTGTGAGAAAATGTAAATTCGTATATTGTTTCTCTAAACTTGTGTTGTTGTTTCAGGATTGGGATTTGTGAGTAATCAGGATGACTAAAATGAAGTTTTCTCTAGAGGGAATGGAGGAAGAGGATCTCGAGGATACCCATGATGACAAGCTCTTTGATTTCCTCTATGCAATTGAAAATTCATCCAAATTTGTTTATATAAGAGATATGCTTAGTGTTCCTTTTGATTTGTAAGAGCTTTTGAAAGAACTTTAAGACAAACCGAAGGATTATAGCGAGTTTTATAATGGACATGTTGACGGCCTAGAGATTGAGGGATTTGTCCATTACAATGATATAATGGAAGCAACAAATGCTGCTAGAACAACTTTGCAAACAAGGTTTAGCCTTATTAATGAGGAATTAAAGAAGTGGAAAGTAGATTGCCCTTTTCATCAAAATGAACATCAATATCTTGTTGTATAGAAGGATGTTGAATTTCTTGTATATCTTCAATATATGGATAGTTGTTCTTTAGACACAATACAAGAGAAGAAGATAGAGGATATTGCAAGCAAAGATAAAGAGGTTGAAGAGAAGGGGGAAGTATTTCAAGAGGATGTTGAGAACCAATTAGTGCAGGGATTTGATCTTGCTTTGTTTAAAAGTGAGAACATTACAAAAGTGGAAGAAAATGAGTTAGAGTTGAGTTGCATGTGTCACAACATTTGCCAGTTACCTCATCAACAAAAAGAGATATATATTGCTAAACAATATCCAACACCTTTTTTTATCTCAAAGAAGATTAATGCTTGGTAATCCTTGCAGCATGGGGTCAAAATGATAAGAATTTTACAGGTTATGAACAAGAATTGCTAGCAAGTCTTGATGTTGAGGGAGAGAATTTTCAAGACGGCTCTGTAGCCTTGCATTCATGTATTACAAATTCAACAGAGACTTAGTATTGATGACATGGGGTATGAAGAGAAACTGAAGTCTCCATTAGAGGACATACCAAAAAGTTCAATAAATCTTCATGATGATAGTATTCTTAAAGAAGATGAAAACCCTAAGGTATGGAAGATAATTATAAGATATCCATTGTGGTTTATATTAGAGTATGTTATGTATTATAGACAAATATTATTGGATATTTATCTATTGACATCTTACACTATTGTGGTTTATTATGCAAATAGGAATTGCAGATGTAGATAACTTTCTTGGAAGAGCTAAGGGCTCAAGGCTATTGAATACTTTGGCTAGTGTTTCCCAAACATTGGCTTTTTTATTCCAAGCTTGTCCATTATCAACATGACTCTTAACTACATTATGCAAGGACTAACTCACTATCCAAAGAACGATTCTTTATAAATGACTCCAAGCATTGTTTCTTTGCCTTTTTAAATTTCTTCTTCTCCAAAATATATTTTAAAATTACTGAAGGAAGAAGATGATAATAAAACTGAGATGCTTTTAAAGAATCTTTTTCACTTGCATTCGGTTGAAGAAGAGACCTAAACAAAATCAACATCACAAATCAATACAATTAATTATAAACAAAGTAATATTTAATATTTTTAAAGTGAAAAAAATATACCTTGTTACTTGGATTCTTTTACTGCAATCACCTCCTCAATATTTTTAAGATCCTTTTGTCAATTTTGAAGACCTGAAATAGTTTTCTTTTGTTGATAATATTTGATGCATTTCTCCAAATGAATGAATCCTCTATTGACAGCCCTCTAGCTTCTGTAATAACTCATTGTTATGTTTAGATAAAAGATGGTTCTCTAATCTGAGGACATCTTTTTTGACAAACAAGTTAAGTGTATAACCCAGAAACCCATTATAACCGTCACCAAATGAACCTCAACAATGAAGAGCTATTATAGAGAGACGGAGTGCTATTTTTGCATGCCATCTAACCAAAGATCAATATTCTTCTTTTCTTTAAACCTGAGTATATGTTTCATAGACTCTGTAATAGTAATGGATTTTTTTCTCTTCCTTATTGATTCATACTCACTATCCAACTCAATATGAAGATGATAGAGAGGGCTTTAACTAGAGCTACAGAAATCATTGGAAGATGATCCATAGCTAAGGATGTGATTAGAAGATTAGATTCAAAAACCATAGCCACTTCGTTTAAGTTTCCTATCAGTTGTTTTCTTCTTGGGCACTCTATGAGCCTTCTCGAGAAAGTCTTAGTGCAACCCCCATAGCCCTCACCCTATTGGTGCAGCATTGTATTGCATAGAACATGCTCTTTTTTTTAAGCAACAACTCACATTTTGCATTTCCTACAGCATATCTTTTTCATTGGGCAAATATACAAGAACTTATACACTTGGTTTTGATGCTTGGCATTGATCCTTCCATTCTTGGTATTCGATTCGAGCATAAATAGATGCCTAATATGTATTATATGCACCTTGGGTTATGTTTACTGCAGAGCGGAGAAAGTGGAAAAAGAGGCATCAAGAGGAAAAGTGCAAGGTAAGGAAAAGAAAAGGGCACCTCACAAGGGAACAAACCTGGAAAAAATCCACTAGCATGGGAACAATCAGCAAGAATCCAAGGCACAACCATGGAAGCTGTAAAAAAGGCAAAAGCAAGAAGGTGTACCTTTAAATATAAAGGCGCAGCAGCTGAAATCTTTGTAAAAGAGCGCCAAGCTCCCTCCTATGCAATTTGTAACCATGGATGGGCAGTAGGACTAAACTAGGAAGTTAGGACAAAGGGAAAAAGGGCCTAGGCTAGGGCGGACCATGTAAAAAGGGGATGACCGCCCAAGGGAAAGAGGGCATGTATATAAGCCAAAAAGTTAATGGAAACTCTCATTCTTGGTGTGTGGCAAAAAGCTTCTTCTTCTTCTTCTCTTCTTCTTGCCTTCTTGTCTTTGCTTGAGTGAGGGAGTGTGAGAGAGTGAGGGAGTGAGTATGTGAGAGTGAGGGATCAAGAAGAAGAAGCTCCACATCTCCTCTTCATCTTCTTCTCTTCTCTTGTTTTATGCCTCAAGGAATCACCGAGCAGACTGATAGGGGCAATGACCCATGGGAAGGCTAGCAGTTACCTCAGACCATTACCCACGTATAATCCAGCCAGACAGTAAATTATTCTATTATGTTGCCTTCTTCCTTGGTGTACATGCGAAAAAGGATCGGTTCCATTCAATGCATTAACAACGAAATAACCATTTCAAACTTACTCGAGGTTTCATATCCTCTGATCCAATCTATCCATGCCCCACTAGTGTTCATATATCTCTTTGCCGAATCAAGGTGGAATGGGCTTAGTAAGAGACACACTGCTCGCATGCTCCCTTTATTCTCCATTATTATTTGCCATTGACAGCGTACAGACAATGGATGCTCCTGCCACTACATGGAACATGTTCTACCCCTCTTTTTCTTCATTGCCAATAACTTTCGCCCCATCTTTGATGAAAACGGATGCACAAACTAATCTGCATGCGCGTACCAGCCAGACAGAGAAGCACGCCATGGAATTATGGCCGGACGGCGGACCTAGAGTGAGAGATGAAGACCCATTGCAGAAAAGGAGGCAGAGGCCAAGCCCACCATGGAAAGAGGCCCCAATTCGCAAAAACGCCAAAGACAGAGGATCTTGGGCGAACAGAGAGAAGGGCTTGCAGGAATCGGGAGATACGTAGAGCAGGGAATTCGGCGACCACTCGACGGATGCGAGAGAGAGAGACCCCCTCAAATTGTAACTGCCCCCTTACTATTATGAGTGACAATCCCATGAAAATGTCATGCCTAGCTTGGACATCTCCTCTAGCCCACAAGAAGCGATTGAGTACCTCCCCAAGTTCATTCCATGCCTTTTTGCTGAAGGTAAAGATGCTAGCTACAAAGATAACTATAACCATTAGTATAGAACTTAAGATGAGGAACCTTACCCCTAAAGCAATAGCTTCTCCATTCTAATTTTGTAATTTTGAAGCCATTTTAGTCTTTAGCCAATTGAAGCATTAAGTAATAGTGATCCCCATGCCTAACAAGGGGCAATCCAAGGTATCTAAAAACCGCCCATTTCTTAATTATTTTCAAGCCTAATAGTGGAAGCCATTCAAGGGTGTCATTAGATACAACACTTCAAATTTGGTCTCGCTTATTATTGAACCTGATAGGTCATAGAAGTCTTGAAAAGCTTCAAACAATGTGTTGAGTTGACTTCATTGGGCCGTGATGATGTTGGAGTTATCCTCCACAAAGAATTGACTTACTACTTGCCCTAACATCATGCATCCTTAGACTTCGCAAGGTCCCTCTTGGTACTAATATCTAGTCTAATCTTCTTAGCAATGGCGGATTTCTATGGCATAGAGAAGTAGGGCTATGGGACAACATTGTCTCATAGACCTTTTGAGCTCAAAGGATTTGGAGATCGCCCCTTTAATGGATACTCTTAACTTCTACACTTGAAAGGAGTGTCATAATCATTCTAGAGAACTTCCTTCCAAAGACCATTACTTCGAGGTAAATGCAGATGAAATCCTAAGGAATGTGATTATATGCCTTTTCAAAATCCATTCACTAGGAGGTAGTCCTGTCCACCAATCATTTCTTAGTCAATAACTGTTGCAAGGCTAGGGATGGCATTTTCTATCTTCTGATAAAAAAATGAAGCCATAATGCTGGGGGTGGATGGCTTAAGCTAGTAATACCTTAATTTTGAGTGCCAAAGCCTTGACAACAAGCTTATAAGACATATTCAACATGGTCAAAGGCTGCTAATGGTTACCTTGATGCACATGGGTGATTTACAAATTACCTTGATAACACCCATGTTGGCCTCCATAGGGAATTGCCTAGTAGCAAAGCAGTCCCCTTTGGATTACTTCATCCTTGCCAAGAGTCTATTCTCTTGAGTCTGATATTCAACACCTCCCCAAAGAAATCTCCATAATAATCACCAATGATCTAATGATCACCCTTTGATCATCACTGCAGTATTACTATAGACAATAATCACAATCATGATGCTGTGTATTTTTCATAAAGAATTTAATCCTTAGGAGGTAGGAGGTAGCATAACTAATGAAATCCCCCGTCCCTGAGATTAATACTAAGATATCCTATCAACCTGTCAAGACCTTGCCAAGTCTAAAATTCCCCCAAAAACTCTTAATTTATAACAAGGTCCTATCTCCTCTAAGTAATAATAATCCCTACAGGAAAATTTTAAACACTCATAGCTGAGATTCACTAAGTAGACCTATCAGATTTTGTCTAAAACTCCACCTTCCTCTCATATAAGAACTTTCTCGTACCAACATCTCCTAGCTAGACTGCAAGGACACAGCCTCCAAAGACAGCAACAACGAACACCGCATCTGCATTAAATTCATGTAAAAATTTGGTAATAAGGTATCAATTGTATACAGTTTTGCCAAAAATTTGTTGCAACAAATGGCATGTTTTTAGGTGTTATCATTCTCCCCCACTTAATTGCAAAGTGTCCTCACGAGCACAGCTAGATCACGAACTAGCAGCATCACGAACACATCTACCATGAACACTGCTACGCAACTTCGAAGAAAAAAAAAAATACTCTCCCCCACTTAATTGTGAAGTGTCCTCACGAGCACAGCTACATCACCTGCTAAACCGCACATAAAGAACTAGTAGATACTACAAAGGTAGAAAAAATACTCATTGGTGTCATATTAAAACACAAACCATACAAACATTTCAAGTAAATTGGATAAAAACTTATGCAAACTAACATTCCCCCTTACTCACTCTCCCCACTAAAAGGCATAACATAGCTTCATCCATTGCATAGAATATACCAACTAGGAAGCTGTCTAGAGCCGTTAAACAACAATAATCCCTCAAGGCAATAAATTACCACACTACTTTCCTACTAGAAATATTTCTTCAGAAATAGCCTCACTAATAAGATCGTTAGTTAACAAAGAACCCAAACCAGGAAAGCTAATACTATAACACCAAATAGGTCTCCTAGGGTTTAGCTGCTAACCCTCCATGTTCTACTGGAACAACCAGCCAATGATCCCTTGCTCCCAAGTGTCCAAAGTTTTGCTTTTAATTTTAAGTTTTAATAGCATTCTTTTCAGTGTCAAAAGAGTATATACATTTATTCTCCTTCCAAAAGGTCCCACCCCAAAGAGATACAAGGCATCGGACGCAGGGCACCCGTCAAGGAAATTCCTACAGCCTACTAGGACCTCAGAGGCGATGGTTATCTTCTTTTGGTTTTTTTTTTTCAAACCCTGCAGTCTCAGGGCATTGTTTTTTCTTTTTCTTTTTCTTTTTCTTTCATTCCATTTTTAATTTTTTTTTAAATAAATATATAGACTCTTCTGAACTTATAATATTTGGATTGGATTTTAAGTAGTTTTTTTTTTAAAGGATCAACTAGAAGGCTAAGAATACATCACTTAATTGAATAGTCAAATATTTCAACTCAACAACTTTGCTTGAGGATTCTAATCTAGCGCATAATACTAGTCACCTTGCCTGGGCAGTGAACTACCTAACTATATGAAGAATGAAACTAGAGTGCACTAAAACCTAAAAAAAACATGAACTCAAAAAGTTTTTTTTAAAAAAGTTATTTGTTGTTTTTTTGTGTTTTTTTAAAATGCAGAATAAAATAGAAACCTAAAAAACTAAGAAAACAAAATGTCTAAACTAAAATCCTCAAATTCTCTAAGATCTTCTAATGCAAACAATAATCTTAATCCAAAATCAGCATCACTATCTAAGTCAAATCTACTAACGAAACTATCAGCTATAGGATACTCAGGAATAACTTCTAGCATAGGCACATTAGAGGTCACAGATCCGCTATCGGGTGCATCGCTAAGAACCTCCATCACATCATGGAGCGGAGCCGAAGCTTCATCATCATACTAGGGCATAGGGGCCACTGGTAAAGCATCTAAAGAATGCACCTCGGTCGCATCCATATATCAACAGATATAATCCCAACATAGACATGGAACTCTAGTCTGCAAATCATGGTAAGATGGAGTAAGATGGTAGACAGTGGAACGATATCTCATAAATTCTGCCTACTCTCTACCTATCCTAGACTGACCAGCACCACGCTTAGGAGAAAAAACACTAGTATAATCATGACGCTGGTAGGTATAACCAATCATATCCTGCATGGCAATGGTACCATAGCGTCGAAAGTATGTGTGACACTGCCAACACAAGAGCTGAGTACGCACAAATAAATGCCGCTGACAAGACCTACAACCAAAGGGTGGATGGTACTGTAAACAAAAAATAATCACAAAAGAAGAACCACAACAGGCCTCTCCCCTCCGTGCATATAAAAACCTGTCATGCATCTGAAAACGTGGAATATCGTAAGGTCGGCATGAATAGGATCAGAACTATCAGCATCAAGACGAGGGTAAAGTGCATCCATCCACAAAAAAGCCATACCTGCATCCCATGTAAAACCCCCCCAAGAAAGAAAAGAAATCCAAAGGTAGATTAGTCAAAATATTATTTTAGCTACTAACCTAACTATACCCAGCTATCCTAAGTCCAAAAATATTTAAGGCGCAGGCCATTGACCCTAAATATCTCATTTTCAGCATTAATATCCTGCACATCAAGAGAACCATTATCATAAACTTGAACAACCTTAAAAGGTCCTGACCAGCGAATTTTAAGCTTCCCAGGAAACTTATAATAACGACTATCATAAAGTAGAACTAAATCATCTTCTTTAAACTCCCGTACTTTAATATTCTGGTCATGCCATGCTTTGCGACGTTTTTGCATTGCTTCTAAACTTTGTAGAGCTAATAATCTCTCTTCATCCAACTTCACCAATTGTAAAATCCGTTGTTTCAAAGATTCAACCTCACCTAGTCGTAATGATAGAGCTACTCGTAAAGTGGGCAACTCTTGCTCAATAGGGAATATAGCATTGGTTCCATAAACTAAATTGAAAGGTGTATTTTGCACTGTCACCTTATAAGTAGTTCTATAGGCCCATAATGCTTCATATAAATGTTCATCCCAATCTCGCCTGTGAGAGGCAACCGTTTTAGTTAAAATCCCACAAATAATGCGATTGGTTACTTCAACCTGACCGTTAGCTCTGGGATAATAAGGCGTTGATTTGCAATGCTTAATTTTGTAGATTTCCATCAACTCACTGATAAGACCATTCAAGAAATGGGAACCTCGATCACTTACTAATTCTAGTGGGCAACCAAAACGTGTAATAATATTCTCATACATAAACTTAGCCACGTCAATGGCTTTATCTGTCTTCAGCGCTTTCACTTCCACCCACTTTGTAATATAGTCAGTACAAACCAAAATATAACGATTTGATCGATATCTCGTAGGCGGATCAATTGGGCCCACGAAATCAATTCCCCACTTCTCAAAAGGTGCTAAGGCTAATATGGGTGTCAAAGGCATTGCAAAACTCTTAGAAGGACGACCAGTCCTTTGACATACATCACATTTTCGGCAATAATAATAAGCATCTTTAAATAGGGTAGGCCACCAATAACCAGCTAATAGAACTTTCCTTGCAGTCAATTCACCGGCAAAATGGTCACCACACGGCTCGTCATGCAATGCCTTAAGAACCACTGGGACTTCATCTTCCCTTACGCATCATCGATAGATACCCTCGCGTGGAAAAAATTTATAAAGGTAACCCCCTAATAATCCATAGGAGCGTGCTTGCATTAATATCTGACGTTTCCGATGCTTATCAGCACCAGGTGGATATTGAGCAGTACTAAGAAAATTTGCAATATCAGCATACCATGGAACTTGTGTCTCCACAGTAAAAAGTGATGCATCCGGCAAATCATCTTCCACACCTTCCTCCTTGTCTGATGTTAATAATCGTGATAGATGATCTACTAAAACATGAGCTCTACCAGGACGAGTAACTATTTGAAAATCAAATTCTTGAAATAACAACATCCAACGAATCACACGTCCTGAAAGTTCTGCTTTATTAAGCAAGTACTTTAACGCCTCATGATCAACATATATGGTAAATTTATTCCCCAATAAATAATGACAAAATTTTTCCACCGCAAATACCATTGATAGGCCTTCTTTCTCAGTGGTGGTATAATTCCTTTCTGCATAACTTAATTCCGACTCGCATAATAAATTGGATGATCCACCTTATTATCATCTGCTTGGCACAAAACAGCCCCTACAGCATACATAGATGCATCGGCATGAATATGGAATTCTCTTGTCCAATCTGGGGGTGCTAATACTGGTCCTTCAATTAACTTTTGTTTAAGAAATTCAAATGCTTTCTGGCAGACGTCATCCCAAGTAAAAGGAGTATCTTTTCGTAGTAGATTTGTCAAAGGTGATGCCATCTTTGCAAAATCTGAAATAAATCTCCAATAATAATTTAGATGTCCTAAAAAACCACGCAATTGCTTAAGATTTGTTGGAGGTGGAAGTGCAGAAATCTTTGCAATTTTAGTTGGATCCATAGCAATGCCCTCCTTAGAAACGATAGGCCCCAATAACATTCCTTTTGGCACTCCAAAAACACATTTATCAGGGTTCAATGTAATATTTCCGCGTAATGCCTACCGTAAATATTAACTTCTCGCTCTCATCGTAAACTCGTGCAAAGATTATCACCAGTGCCAGCAGCCATACGCGGGAAATGGAGACACTCCACCTTACGAAAATAGGGTCGGGGATTGAAAACCGGCATAGCCGCGGGAAAACTCCCTCTTGGGAGGAGGATAAGGGGATAAAGGTAAAATTAGTGCAATTTTTTTTTATTATTTTCCCCAGCCGATGTGTGGCTTGGGGAAAGGGGATGGGCTAGCATGTGAAGGACGAGGGAGAGAGACATGCAATTGACCACGTGGGTAGTCCCCTCTCCCCTCCTTGGGCTATAAGAACCCCCTCTTGGGGGAGGGAAAGAAGGGGGAGAGGGAGGACAGAAGGCTGGCGTGTGGAGAATTGCCGTGAAGAGGAGGATCGCCGTGTGCCGGAAGTGTGTCGACGTGCTGGACGAGGGGGGAGAGGAGCGTGTGCCGGACGTGTGAGGGAGAGGGCCGCGTGAAGAAGGACAATGGGGGGAGGACAGAGGGGTGGAAGGCCACGGTGATGAAGAAGGACGTGAGGGAGGTGGCCGTGTGGAGGAGGGACGGCTGCGAGGAAGGAGGCCGCCGTGGAGCCGCCGCACTGCCGCCAGTCCATCAGCCGCCGCAGCCGCCCAGTCCGCCTGCCACTCCAGTCTGCGCCACGCTGGTCACGATCCCCCTCCACGTCGCACGTCGCAGGCAGAAGCTTCCTAGAAGCTTCTCTAAAGAATCTTCTAAGGGGGGCTTCTTAAGCCCCCTTTCCCACTACCTTTTCCCCCATTAGTCTATCCACACCCCCGGGACTCTGAAGAGAAGGAGGCGACGAACCTTCTCACCGATTTTCCACGAGCCCTCTAGGCTCAGATCTTGTAGAGAAGAAGAGGGGTCCTCAACACCTTTCCACAATATCATTAACCCTCGGGATTTTGGAAGAGTAAAAGAGGAAGACTATAAAGGTCCTTCCCCACCAATCCCCCCAAGGCCGGTCCTTGGATTTTTGGAAGAAGAAGAAGAACTCTAAAGGCCCATTCTTGCAAGGCCCATTCGCAAGAGCCCTTTTTCCGCGGACATCATCGTAAGGCCCACACAATCCTTCCTAAAACCGGAATTTCAAGGTGGATTAAAGCTCTCAAATCTCCATTGTCAAGGGGATCTCATAAGAACCCTAAGGCCTTCCCAAGGAAAATCCCGCAAGACGGAACGTCGGTCAAGGAAGCCATATATCAAAGAGAATTGCGCATACAAGGGAGACGGGCCAAGGTCATAAGATTGCAAGCCAAGGTAAAAAGTTGAAATCCACAAAGGCTAACTGGAGATCGAATTCGCGATGGCTTCTAGAAAGATCACAAGGTGCGATGCGGAAGGCTCACCCCGAGCATACGTGGATATTTCCCGGAGTCCACAAGTCCAGGTTTTATCTATTTGGATTCCACACAAAAGTATTGAATTATTCACGATAACTTCACGGATTAGGAAGCACTCATGCATGTTCGAATTCAACTAGTCCAGTTAAATGCAGTTGGAAAATGAATTGGCTATTTGAACATAGCTTAAGATATGGAAATTGATCATTGGTACGTTCAATAGAGTTAATGAAAGGAGCATAAGGTGTCTATGCATTTGCAGGACCTTATTAGTAAGTTTCCTTTTGTGCATTCTAAAGTGACGAGCCGAGGACAACTGTTGCCTCATTACAAGGTTGAACTTATTAAGGTACACCTTTTTACTAGGTATGGGAAGATTAATGGCATGTCACCTTGTTAGATAAATTTTCCTTATAATGATTCATGAGGGAAAGTTAACACCCGTAAGATGTTATTCAAAGAGGAATAGAAGGGCACAAACATGATCTATGGACTTGCAAGTGGCATGTTTATTCGATGTAAGTCCTAGTAGAACCTAGGAAAGTTAGTGTCCGGATTATCAGGCATTTTTGCTTTGCCAAGGAAAGATGGGGTTATTGTGAACCATGAGATGCGTAGAATCAGTGAATCGCATGTTTACACGTATTGGAGTAGTTGTAACTATTGACCTAGTTTATTACCTTTGGGAAAGGTTCATCCTTGTCGCAAGACAAGTATATTGTGTCGTCCAAATCACCTAAGCCACAGGGATTCATATGGGCATGGTTCAGACGATATGATAAGTATTCCAAGTGCTAACTAGGGTTTGGTGCGGCAAGAACTCGACCTAGTTTTACATTTGTTGCCAAGTTAGAACCACAAACCCTAAGATCTTACACACATTCGGAATGTCGAGTCAATTGGGGGTTTATGTATGAAATGACCTAAGGTTATCCTAAGGATCATGACGAAACTCCGACGGAGTTGCATATTTCCAGTATCATGAGCCAAACCTAATTAGGAATGATTTGGAGGATACCCAATAAAACCCTGTTACTCGATGGAGGTAAACTCCGTGATCGGGAAACGCTAAGCAATGGATAGAAGGATTCCGTGGAATAGATGCAATACTTGTGCACAAAGCCGCAACATTGTATAGTCTTGAGATTTGTCCACAAGAGAGTTTTTGTCATCTCTCGAAAATGAGGTTGGCAAGTTATTGAAAGAATTTAACTTACAAGAGGATGACTAATCATCCTGTTACTCACTTTTCTTGGGGATAATTTGCCAAGGAAAAGGAAAGTTAGGTATTTGAAAATGACCAGACAATAAACTGAAGCGACATGGTCGCTGGAACCTACCACAACTAAACACTAAAGTATTGGTAGGGTATGACCCTAACCCAAGAATGATAGGAATCTTGCCAAGTTGCAATTGATTCCGGATCGATTGCGGGGTGCATTCAGAGAAAAGGAGCCACTCCTTAACAGTTTGCCAGCTAAAAGACCACTGAAATTGATTGTGCTTGTAACAGTTTAGAAAGGACTGTTTGCATTGTTTGCTCAATGAACTAAAGGATGAAAATATATCTAAAGCTTCAGGTTGGTGCCTGAGAGGCAGCTTCAGTTACCCCCGACTGCCTGCCTGACCCTAACTAAGGGGGTTGTGAACCACGCCGGGAACGTGGACCGAACCCGCCGTGAGAGGTCTCTCCATTGAGTTCTACTTGGAGCAGGAGGATGCTTGGGTGCCAGAGGGGGCTCTGGCTGTAAATCCCTCGCCTTCCCGGCCCTGCACAAGAGACTAACGTGACTCGGGATTGGATCTCGAGGCCCGCATACTAGTCTACGGGCGGAAACTTGGGATAGTAATCACTGAAGGATTACTGGATAGCCTTCGGGCGGATTATGAATGCGCCTACGGGCGGGAACTCCTTGTATTGCAAAGATAAAAGGATTAAATGATAACAAAGAAGTTGTTTGACTTTGTTTTCTTTATGTCCTGTGATAAGATTACGTGAAGGAACCAGTGCTTAACAGGGTTAATCAAGGAAGCTGTTTGTATATGTCAAACTAATGTGGTAGGTAATTACATAACTAAAACAAACCGAGGAAAGTGCGGAGGATGGACCATGGGTCTGTCCTCTGGATGGGTGGTCCCGGTTAGCCGGGAACTTTTCTCAAAGTCTTCGACGAACAGAGATTGATCGTCATCTCCCGAACAAGTAACGAGAACAATGACTTAGAATTAACTATTACCCGATTCATGCTGTTTTAGGGGAACGGAATGGGACTATGCCTTATGGCAGAGAGGTCGAGCCTTGCTTCCCTCTCGTTTCCCATTCTCCTTGAACCAAGTGCAGCGTGAATCCGCTTCGGACCTGGCGTTTCTGCGTAAAGTAGTTCGCTCGGGTCTGACGCTAATTGTTGCTAGCTAATGACCAAACAGGGAAACCCAAATTCAGGTCGATCCTAAGTGGGAACGGCCAGGATACTTCCGCTACGTGGCAGACTCGGGAAGACCTAGATTGCAAAACCCGTAACATTCCACGGGAGTGCCGGGCGGAGCTTTCTAGACATCCTTCCCGATGGACTGCTAAGACGTGTCCGGGATGATTCTAGCGGACACGTTACAGTTGGTATCAGAGCAAACCAACAAAGGACTTGTTTTTAGGAAATTTTAATAAGAAGAAGTAAAGCGAATGTTGTGTCCCAAACATTTCCTTACTTTGAATGCTGTATTGCAGAATTATGAAGCATGGAACAGGTTCTTAGTGTTCCGAGTCATGTTTATGACCGCGATGCATTCCACAAATTATCGACAAAGGGTTGAGATGATGAACATCTTAGACCGTATTTACAATCCATCACCTGTGTATGTGGAATGGAGATGGATGGGTGTTACAGGGATCTATTACATAACTGCCTATCAACCTGCGTACCTTCAAATTAACTTGAAGAGAATCAAGTGGATGGAGGATTTGAAGATCGTAAAGCTGTTCGTCTTTATTGAGGCTCACGCAAACGCGACCCTACAGGTTGGAGGTCGAAGGGTTAACCAGAATAAGTATGTGTACGGGGAAGTGATTCAAAGAATCCCTGCCGACCGAATCAAGGTTTTGGGATGTCGTGAGAAGAATAGATATCAAAGGAAAAGATACCCTAATCTTCCAATGAACTATCGATTCCTGAAAGTCAATGACCCCAATCCGTACTACTACTCAGTTCCTGTAGCTGAATGCAACAATATCTTATTCTCCTCGAATTAATGTATTAACTTGTTCCATCGCCCCAAGAAATAATTGTACCTTGGAAGGGCTATGTTGATATGAATGGAATAAAACTTTTTTAATTAACGATTGAAGTGATTTGGTCACTTGGCTAAAGGAATACGGGGATGTAGTTTCTGAAGGGTTAACAAAACGCCCACTTCAAAGAGAAGTAGATCATGAGATCAAGCCAGCAATAGGAGCTGTGCCAATTGTGAAGAGAACCTATAGAATGTCTATATCGGAAGCAATTGAGTTGAAGGAACAACTCAAGCAGCTGTTAAGCCAAGGCTACAGCAGTCCTAGTAGTTCCCCATGGAGAGCTCCAGTACTATTCCAGAAAAAGAAAGATGGGACACTTCGACTATGTATTAATTACCGTGGGTTGAATCAATCAACAGTCAAGAACAAATATCATATTCCTAGAATAGATGAGCTTTTTGATCGCCTTCAAGATGCAAAGATTTTTTCCAAAAATTGATCTCAGGTCAAGTTACTATCAAATCAGGATCAAGGATGAGGATATTCCTAAAACGGCCTTCAATACAAGATATGGGCACTTTGAATTCTTGGTTATGTCATTCGGCCTTACAAATGCACCTGCCACTTTCAATAGATTAATGCAGGATATTTTTAGGCCATATCTTGATGATTTTGTGCTTGTCTTCTTTGACGACATTTTAGTCTATTCTAAACAGGAAGAAGATCATGAACCCCAACTACGGATTGTGTTGGAGACAATGAGGTCTCATAAGCTGTATGCGAAAATGAAGAAGTGTGCATTCTTCAAACGGCAGATTGAATATCTAGGATTCATCGTATCATCAGAAGGAATTTCAGTAGATCCGGCCAAAGTCAGAGATGTGCTTGAATGGCCAATACCAGTATCTGTCAAAGAGATACGTAGTTTTCTTGGCTTGACAGGATGGTATAAGATCTTTATCAAAAATTATGCTTTGATTGCAGCACCTCTTACCAACTTACTAAAGAAGCAGATTTCTATTACATGGTCAACTCCCGAGCAAAATAGCTTCGACCAATTGAAGCAATGTTTGGTATCAGCACCTATTCTGAGACTTCCTGATCCCAGTAAGGAGTTCGAGGTAGTAACTGATGCTAGCATTCTTGCCTTGGGATGTGTTCTTATACAGGAAGGTCATCCAGTAGCATATTCTTCAAGGAAATTGAAGAGTCACGAGAGGAATTATGCCACTCATGATCTGGAGTTATTAGCTGTCATCCATGCTCTAAAGCTTTGGAGACACTATCTGTTGGGAAACAAGTTTACTCTAGTAACCGATCATAAGAGCCTCAAATGGATTGTTACCCAGAACGAGTTCAACATGAGGCAACGTCGACGGATTGAAGTATTGGAGGAATATGATTTTAAGATCAAGTACCGACCAGGGAAAGAGAATGTAGTTGCCGATGCACTCAGTCGCAAGGCATTCCTTAATTCATTAAATCTTGCAAGATCTATCAATAGCCAGATCTCTAGCTACAGAGGTGTCCATGCCAAACGACCTAATACTTGAGCTAGCTAGAGAGGAGGGATGCCATGATCTAGCCTATCAAAGGATCCTAAGGGAAGTCCCTATCAAGGACCAGGAACAAAAGCTAGAGGCTAAGTATCGTAAATTCTCTGTCAATAATGGAAATGTCTACTATAGAATGAGAGTATGTATTCGAGCAAGCCAGTTATTTAAATAGAAGATATTGTGCGAAGCTCATGATTTCATTTTATCGGGACATCAAAAGCTGCGAAGGATAGACAGAAGGCATACACGGATTTGAAGTGTCAAGATAGAATATTTGAGGAAGGAAACATGGTCTTCATTCATGTATGCCCAAAGAAGAGTTCTCTATCCTTAGGAGATTGCAGGAAGCTAAGTCCAAGGTATTGTGGACCGTACAAGATCCTCAAGTGCTTAAGACCTAATGTTTATAGACTGCAATTCCCTGAAAACCTAAAGGTTCATAACGTATTCCATAACAGTCTATTGAAGAATGAAGTATGTACCTAACCCTAATCATGCACTTGATGACCAACAAACTGTAATGCCTAGTCAAGGAGTCCTTGAACTAAGGCCGGACAAGATTTTTGATGCTAGGGTGAGACAACTAAGATCCAGAACCTTGAGAGAATGCCTCGTCCAGTGGGAAGATTATCCTAAGGAGGATGCTACCTGGATGGATAAAAGCTCTCTCAATCTTAGATATCCCCAGTTACCTCGAGATGAGGACATCTCGATTCTTCTAAGGGGGAGAGAATGTAATATTTCCGCGTAATGCCTACCGTAAATATTAACTTCTCGCTCTCATCGTAAACTCGTGCAAAGATTATCACCAGTGCCAGCAGCCATACGCGGGAAATGGAGACACTCCACCTTACGAAAATAGGGTCGGGGATTGAAAACCGGCATAGCCGCGGGAAAACTCCCTCTTGGGAGGAGGATAAGGGGATAAAGGTAAAATTAGTGCAATTTTTTTTTATTATTTTCCCCAGCCGATGTGTGGCTTGGGGAAAGGGGATGGGCGAGCATGTGAAGGACGAGGGAGAGAGACATGCAATTGACCACGTGGGTAGTCCCCTCTCCCCTCCTTGGGCTATAAGAACCCCCTCTTGGGGGAGGGAAAGAAGGGGGAGAGGGAGGACAGAAGGCTGGCGTGTGGAGAATTGCCGTGAAGAGGAGGATCGCCGTGTGCCGGAAGTGTGTCGACGTGCTGGACGAGGGGGGAGAGGAGCGTGTGCCGGACGTGTGAGGGAGAGGGCCGCATGAAGAAGGACAATGGGGGGAGGACAGAGGGGTGGAAGGCCACGGTGATGAAGAAGGACGTGAGGGAGGTGGCCGTGTGGAGGAGGGACGGCTACGAGGAAGGAGGCCGCCGTGGAGCCGCCGCACTGCCGCCAGTCCATCAGCCGCCGCAGCCGCCCAGTCCGCCTGCCACTCCAGTCCGCGCCACGCTGGTCACGATCCCCCTCCACGTCGCACGTCGCAGGCAGAAGCTTCTCTAAAGAAGCTTCTAAGGGGGGCTTCTTAAGCCCCCTTTCCCACTACCTTTTCCCCCATTAGTCTATCCACACCCCCGGGACTCTGAAGAGAAGGAGGCGACGAACCTTCTCACCGATTTTCCACGAGCCCTCTAGGCTCAGATCTTGTAGAGAAGAAGAGGGGTCCTCAACACCTTTCCACAATATCATTAACCCTCGGGATTTTGGAAGAGTAAAAGAGGAAGACTATAAAGGTCCTTCCCCACCAATCCCCCCAAGGCCGGTCCTTGGATTTTTGGAAGAAGAAGAAGAACTCTAAAGGCCCATTCTTGCAAGGCCCATTCGCAAGAGCCCTTTTTCCGCGGACATCATCGTAAGGCCCACACAATCCTTCCTAAAACCGGAATTTCAAGGTGGATTAAAGCTCTCAAATCTCCATTGTCAAGGGGATCTCATAAGAACCCTAAGGCCTTCCCAAGGAAAATCCCGCAAGACGGAACGTCAGTCAAGGAAGCCATATATCAAAGAGAATTGCGCATACAAGGGAGACGGGCCAAGGTCATAAGATTGCAAGCCAAGGTAAAAAGTTGAAATCCACAAAGGCTAACTGGAGATCGAATTCGCGATGGCTTCTAGAAAGATCACAAGGTGCGATGCGGAAGGCTCACCCTGAGCATACGTGGATATTTCCCGGAGTCCGCAAGTCCAGGTTTTATCTATTTGGATTCCACACAAAAGTATTGAATTATTCACGATAACTTCACGGATTAGGAAGCACTCATGCATGTTCGAATTCAACTAGTCCAGTTAAATGCAGTTGGAAAATGAATTGGCTATTTGAACATAGCTTAAGATATGGAAATTGATCATTGGTACGTTCAATAGAGTTAATGAAAGGAGCATAAGGTGTCTATGCATTTGCAGGACCTTATTAGTAAGTTTCCTTTTGTGCATTCTAAAGTGACGAGCCGAGGACAACTGTTGCCTCATTACAAGGTTGAACTTATTAAGGTACACCTTTTTACTAGGTATGGGAAGATTAATGGCATGTCACCTTGTTAGATAAATCTTCCTTATAATGATTCATGAGGGAAAGTTAACACCCGTAAGATGTTATTCAAAGAGGAATAGAAGGGCACAAACATGATCTATGGACTTGCAAGTGGCATGTTTATTCGATGTAAGTCCTAGTAGAACCTAGGAAAGTTAGTGTCCGGATTATCAGGCATTTTTGCTTTGCCAAGGAAAGATGGGGTTATTGTGAACCATGAGATGCGTAGAAGCAGTGAATCGCATGTTTACACGTATTGGAGTAGTTGTAACTATTGACCTAGTTTATTACCTTTGGGAAAGGTTCATCCTTGTCGCAAGACAAGTATATTGTGTCGTCCAAATCACCTAAGCCACAGGGATTCATATGGGCATGGTTCAGACGATATGATAAGTATTCCAAGTGCTAACTAGGGTTTGGTGCGGCAAGAACTCGACCTAGTTTTACATTTGTTGCCAAGTTAGAACCACAAACCCTAAGATCTTACACACATTCGGAATGTCGAGTCAATTGGGGGTTTATGTATGAAATGACCTAAGGTTATCCTAAGGATCATGACGAAACTCCGACGGAGTTGCATATTTCCAGTATCATGAGCCAAACCTAATTAGGAATGATTTGGAGGATACCCAATAAAACCCTGTTACTCGATGGAGGTAAACTCCGTGATCGGGAAACGCTAAGCAATGGATAGAAGGATTCCGTGGAATAGATGCAATACTTGTGCACAAAGCCGCAACATTGTATAGTCTTGAGATTTGTCCACAAGAGAGTTTTTGTCATCTCTCGAAAATGAGGTTGGCAAGTTATTGAAAGAATTTAACTTACAAGAGGATGACTAATCATCCTGTTACTCACTTTTCTTGGGGATAATTTGCCAAGGAAAAGGAAAGTTAGGTATTTGAAAATGACCAGACAATAAACTGAAGCGACATGGTCGCTGGAACCTACCACAACTAAACACTAAAGTATTGGTAGGGTATGACCCTAACCCAAGAATGATAGGAATCTTGCCAAGTTGCAATTGATTCCGGATCGAATGCGGGTTGCATTCAGAGAAAAGGAGCCACTCCTTAACAGTTTGCCAGCTAAAAGACCACTGAAATTGATTGTGCTTGTAACAGTTTAGAAAGGACTGTTTGCATTGTTTGCTCAATGAACTAAAGGATGAAAATATATCTAAAGCTTCAGGTTGGTGCCTGAGAGGCAGCTTCAGTTACCCCCGACTGCCTGCCTGACCCTAACCAAGGGGGTTGTGAACCGCGCCGGGAACGTGGACCGAACCCGCCGTGAGAGGTCTCTCCGTTGAGTTCTACTTGGAGCAGGAGGACGCTTGGGTGCCAGAGGGGGCTCTAGCTGTAAATCCCTCGCCTTCCCGGCCCTGCACAAGATACTAACGTGACTCGGGATTGGATCTCGAGGCCCGCATACTAGTCTACGGGCGGAAACTATGGATAGTAATCACTGAAGGATTACTGGATAGCCTTCGGGCGGATTATGAATGCGCCTACGGGCGGGAACTCCTTGTATTGCAAAGATAAAAGGATTAAATGATAACAAAGAAGTTGTTTGACTTTGTTTTCTTTATGTCCTGTGATAAGATTACGTGAAGGAACCAGTGCTTAACAGGGTTAATCAAGGAAGCTGTTTGTATATGTCAAACTAATGTGGTAGGTAATTACATAACTAAAACAAACCGAGGAAAGTGCGGAGGATGGACCATGGGTCTGTCCTATGGACGGGTGGTCCCGGTTAGCCGGGAACTTTTCTCAAAGTCTTCGAGGAACAGAGATTGATCGTCATCTCCGAAACAAGTAACGAGAACGATGACTTAGAATTAACTATTACCCGATTCATGCTGTTTTAGGGGAACGGAATGGGACTATGCCTTATGGCAGAGAGGTCGAGCCTTGCTTCCCTCTCGTTTCCCATTCTCCTTGAACCAAGTGCAGCGTGAATCCGCTTCGGACCTGGCGTTTCTGCGTAAAGTAGTTCGCTCGGGTCTGACGCTAATTGTTGCTAGCTAATGACCAAACAGGGAAACCCAAATTCAGGTCGATCGTAAGTGGGAACGGCCAGGATACTTCTGCTACGTGGCAGACTCGGGAAGACCTAGATTGCAAAACCCGTAACATTCCACGGGAGTGCCGGGCGGAGCTTTCTAGACATCCTTCCCGATGGACTGCTAAGACGTGTCCGGGATGATTCTAGCGGACACGTTACATTCAAGGAGATGGCTACGTCATCACTACGCTCAAACACTTGCATTAGTAGCTCAGGCATTTCTTTTGCCGTTCCATAGACACAAAAATCATCAAGAAAGACTTCCATCCATTGACGTAGAAAATCTTGATAGGCTGCAATCATAACCCTTTGAAATGTTGTGGGTGCATTGCACAAACCAAAAGGCATTACTTTATAAGCAAATGTACCCCATTTGGTAGTAAATGTAGTTTAGGATTGATCTTCAGGATGAATTAGTACTTGGTTGTAACCATTAAATCCATCCATGAAAGAATACAGTTCATGACCAGCAACCTTATCCAGTACCTGATCAGTAAATGGCAAAGGAAAATGATCCTTATGTGTTTTGCTATTCAGCTTTCTATAATCTACACAAATACAAATCTTCTTACTATTCTTCTTGGGTACTACCATAATAGGGGACACCCATTCACTATATGTAACAGGATATATAAACCCAGCATCTAAAAGTTTAGTAATTTCAGTCTTCACTAACTCTGCATATACAGGGTTTGTTCAGTCATTGATGTTGACATACGGGTTTCTGCCTGGCTCCAAATCAATATAATGCTGACATAATTCAGCTTTGATACCCTTAAGGTCCTTATATGACCAAGCAAAAGCATCAACATGTGCTCGTAAGACTTCTTCAAATCTTTCACGATGTGGCGATTCTAATTGGGCTCCTAAATTTAAATATTTTCCTTCTGCCATTTTAAGTTTAACTACTTCAATTTCAGGATCTTTAATAAATAGAGAAGCTATCCTTCGTGGCTTAATTGTAGGCACAACTTCGGATATCTGCATCGATACATTTTCAAGCAGACTATGCCTAGTACTTGATTCTGATGCTTCTTCCCTCACATTCACAGAATGTACTAAGGGTAAAGCCCTATAAGGAATAATAGTTAGGTTATCTTGAGTAGCACCATCAACGTCTACTCCGTAAACATTTGCTATCTCAAGAAAGAAATTTTCAGTATTACTCTGCCAATATTTATCTAAACAGCCATTACTGGCATTTAAGTCTTTATGAGATTTCATAATAAATGAAGTTTCTACAGAGTCAATTACACTAGGTATCTACTCTAAATTACATGGATATTGAGCATGTAACCTACAACGATATCGACGTAAGATTTTGTTATTCTTTTCTAAACATTCTTGAACATCTACACTCCAAGACCATTGATTATCTTTAAGTTTGAGAATTAGCGAATGTAGATTCTCATCCTCCTTGCCTTGAATTCGACAGCCCAAATAATGTATGACTTGCTTCAGTTCCACAAAATTCCTAGGTGTTGCAGGTTCAAACCATCTAAGTTGGGGCTCCTGGCCAACCCCAGAGATAGTAAAATCCATTACTCTTTCTTTTGGATGAGGCAACACCACCTCTTGCATATTTTGCAATTTGACCTTGGTGGATTTAGATTGGACTCGTCGATAACCAACTAGTGGTCCCCCAGAATAGCGATACATCTTTTGCGTAATTCCGTTGGAACGCTTAAAAGAATGACACAACCCGGGAACACTCGTAGGGTTTTTCTCTTGAGTCTCTGGTTCAAAAGTACCCTTAAATTTATCTCTTTCCAAAAACCTATTAGTTTTTTCATATTCTTCCCAATAATTCATATCCCCAGGTAAAGCTTGTTCCATCCGTAACTCCCCACCACTAAATTTAAACTTCTGTTCTTCTAAATAAAATTCTAAAAGTGAGATCTCATCTAAATATCGCCTTTCTCTAAACTGAAATTCTGCCTTTTCCTTTTGCAACTCAGTAATCTTCTTCATTGCTTCATTTACAGTAGTCAACGCTGCCTCACGCTCTACTTCCAATGCCTCGTTCAATTCTCTAATAATCCTAACGTAATTTCCCTGATGTTCACGAGAAGTCTGTGAAAACCTATTAAAAGCCTAAGATGAATCATCCTCATCCTCACGAGATAGTGGTCTTTGTAAGGGTTTACACCCATGCCTACTTCTCCTTTCTCTTTCCTTTCTTTCTAGCTAGTAATAATAAATCCTTTTGGCTCTATCTGGCAGTTGTCCAAATCCAAAGGGGAAAGCATTTTCCCCATAAGGGAGAGCTGCTAAGATCCTACTCTCAGACATACTATTATTATCAGTAACATCATCTTCCTCCATACTTTCTGAAGAGGTTATTGAGATGTCAGCCACATCAAATGTCATTAACTCAGGCATCTCTTCCTCCTCTAATTCATCCATAGAAGCCTCTTCTGACCTGCTGTATGAAAAAAACACATTTTCTTGATTATTCTCTTCCTGATTCATGGATAACTGAAAACGTGGTTCAAGCGAATCATCAAAGTATTCTACTTCCTCTGCAGAAAGCATTAAGCAGTCTAGGGTTGTATCTTCAGATGTAGATAACCAATGGGTAATATCACTGTCCGAATCGTTGTCAGATGAAAATGTTACAGCATATTCACCAATGCCCATCTGTTCTACCTTGTGAGGCTGATGTATTATGTTGACCTCTACTTTCTCTGCTCCTGCTGGGTGTTGTGTTTTAAATAACCAGGCATAAGGCCCTTCATGATCAGTCTTCTCCATTTCCGAATCATAAAACTCACTGTTGGATTTCTCATCCATTTCACTAACTGCCTCATCTCCTGACTCTTTCAAAAACCCTTTTGAAATAACTTGTATTTTAACCCTATCATTTCTAGGACCAATCACAATTGAACCTTTATACCAGTCTTAAATGCATCTTACTTTGTATAACCAAGGTCTTCCCAATAGCACAGAATATGATGAAATATTTGTCTGCGAACGTTCCTTCCAAAGACCATTGCTTCGAGGTAAATGCAGATGAAATCATAAGGAATGTGATTATATGCATTTTCAAAATCCATTCACTAGGAGGTAGTCCTGTCCACCAATCATTTCTTAGTCAATAACTGTTGCAAGGCTAGGGATGGCATTTTCTATCTTCTGATAAAAAAGTGAAGCCATAATGTTGGGGGTGGATGACTTAAGCTAGTAATACCTTAATTTTGAGTGCCAAAGCCTTGACAACAAGCTTATAAGACATATTCAACATGGTCAAAGGCCGCTAATGGTTGCCTTGATGCACATGGGTGATTTACAAATTACCTTGATAACACCCATGTTGGCCTCCATAGGGAATGCCTAGTAGCAAAGCAGTCCCCTTTGGATTACTTCGTCCTTGCCAAGAGTCTATTCTCTTGAGTCTGATATTCAACACCTCCCCAAAGAAATCTCCATAATAATCACCGATGATCTAATGATCACCCTTTGATCATCACTGCAGTATTACTATAGACAATAGTCACAATCATGATGCTGTGTATTTTTCATAAAGAATTTAATCCTTAGGAGGTAGGAGGTAGCATAACTAATGAAATCCCCCATCCCTGAGATTAATACTAAGATATCCTATCAACCTGTCAAGACCTTGCCAAGTCTAAAATTCCCCCGAAAACTCCTAATTTATAACAAGGTCCTATCTCCTCTAAGTAATAATAATCCCTACAGGAAAATTTTAAACAGTCATAGCTGAGATTCACTAAGTAGACCTATAGTGTAACCTTCCTAGGTGTGTCCTGCCTTGTTGAGCCCTAAATGTGAAGTGGTGGCACAAAAGAGTTAGGGGGTTTGGCAGGGAGACAGCCGAACAAGGCCATCACGCACACCTAGCTTGAGAACCCCTAGGTGTAGTGGTTGTGGAACTCTGGTGTTATGGTGGACTTTATTTATTCTTTCCCTGTTTCTTTAGTTTGTTTTTTCTTTTTCTTCTTCTCTTTTCCCTTTCCCTTTTCTTTTAATTTTCTTTTTGGTACGAGTAGGAGGAGACAAGGTAGATGTCATCCTCATGCTCTTTAGGAGCTTTACAAGAGGGCCTAAGGGATTTATTAAGGATTGCGGAGCTTAACATGTAGCCCTTCTGATTAATCCTTACATTGGGTGGGGTAGTAGAGAGGAAAAGATGGTTACATTTTGAGAACCTAATATTGCTCATATCTTCTAAGAGACTCATGCAAAATTCTAGCAAGAGAGCCGCCCTCAACATGAGGTGAGTCATTGCACAACTGTCTATCCCTACATTGATGTCAAAATAAAGCGGTGGTAGGTGCTCTTCCTGTGGTACTAGCTTCTATCTTAATAGGATTCACAAGAGACAGAGGTAATTACTGACGGGGTCAAGGCATGCCATGAACTCATCTAGGAAGTGAGTGATGGAAGGTTAGAGGTCTTGAGCTCCAAAACACTCTTCATGGTTGGAGACGTTGACATTATATATCAAGGTGAAGTTATATCTGCCAGGCTTGCCCTGGTCAAAATCCACATAGTGGCACCTCGAGTAAGCCATGTACGTGGGGTCATTCCTCTTGTATGGGAGAGTATTACAAAAATCCATCTATGGTTCAAAATTGTTGTCCCAAATCTTCCAGTTCCATTTAGGATGGCACTCGTAGCCTTTGACTTTTCTTGGCTCCTCCATCACCTTATCCCCCCAATATCGGGCTTGTTCTCTTCTCCACAATGTGGGATTTTCGACTCTCTCATCTTGCCACCACTTTCCTAGCCTCTTGGAGATCTATATGGCCCCTTCAATCACTTGTGAAGGTAACAGTTTATTCAAAGCATCAGGATAGAAGATTTCGAATTTGAATGGCATGCACATGTTTTTCATTACTCCTAATGATTCAACTCTTGTCCCCAGTTGATTGGAAGTTTTTCATTACTTTGCATCATTTGGACATCGTGTGGTTCTCGTGTCCTAGCACTAAATTTTGTCATTGTGAGCCAATCCCCTGCGTTTTCTTTTTGCCTTGATTTCTCTTTTCAAGGTGACAGAGTCTTCCTCTTGGCCTTTTGCTTCTATTGATGGAGGCAGGGGTAGGCTCTGTTCAGCAAAATGACCTTCGAGATTGTCAAGCTACTCCAAATTTGGGCCTTCCTCCATTGATGGTTTTGGTTGGGTGGTGGTTGACTGTTCTTGTTGTCGTTGGTTGCCAATTCCTAGATGCTCTAAGTCTTCTCGAGAGAGCCCTGCTTACAACAGAATTTTCCTTTGTTGGTCTAGACTTAAGCTTGAGTTGGTTCCAAAGGTGTGATCTTGGAGCCCATACTTGATGGCTCTTCTTGTGATTTCTAGTTTCTTCTTTAGGCCTTTTACATCCTTCTTATCTCCCTCTTGAGTTACATGAAGCACAATGTTTAGAAAGGCCTATTGTTAGATCTCTAACCCCACCTTCACTACTTCAGCCCTTGCATGTGCCATGATTCATGAACTTTCTGCTAGAGCGAGTGTTTGGCAAGGTTTCTAACCCTTCCACTATTTCTCTCTTCCCAAGCTTTGGCCTTCTCCTCCATCCTTCCTTGATTGTTGCTCAACTCTCTTGATAAAGTCGCCATCACTTCTTCTTGTTCTTTCCAGATGTCAAGCATTTTTACTTTGTCTTGTTTGTGGCGATTTAGCTCTTCATATAGTCTTTCCTACTCTTGGAGGGTCCCGAGGAGTTGGTTCTCCATCTCTAGCAGCTTTTGAGTAGACACCTTGTCCTTTTATGCCTTGGCCTCCTGTAGTTCTTTCAAGAGTAGCTCTTTTTGCCTTTTCTCTTTGCGGTATTGCACACGAGCTTGAGAATTCACTCTTTTTAGTTTCTTTGTGAGCTCATCTGCAATCTTCTTTAGTTGCTCAAGGACCTCTTGCATGTCCTTCGGTCCCTACATGAGGCTTGAGAAATCCATTTCCAAGCTCGTTTCCTCCTCTACCTTCTCCAATTGCAGCTTCCTAGTCTGCTCTTTTGTCCTTACAACAGGAGTTCTTGTGTGCCTTCTTCTTCTTTTTTCACATCCTTCTCCTTCTTTGCGTCTAACTCCTTCTTTAGGTCATTCAACTACCTCTAATAAAGAGTCACTTGCTTCATCTTCTAGAGCTAATAGGCTGCAAATGCCCCTTTTTTAATCTCTAGTGGTGCCATAGCAGCCGTTCTTTCCTCTTTCATCTTTTCCAATTGTCCTTGGAGATCCTCTACATATTCATCATAATTAGCCCACTGGTGGCAAGGCTAGCAGCATGGATGTCATTAATATTTTCACTTTGGGCTTCTTTGGATCTTTTCTAGAGTCATCATCCCTTGTGGCCAGCCTCTTTTGCCCCAAATACAAGAGCTCCACCACTGGGCACTAGGCCTAGCTGCTTTGAGCTCAACAAGTATTGCACCCATGCCACCATGTTGCTTTGATCCACTTGGACTTTTGAGGTCTCTAGAGTGGCAGAAGGTGTGATAATTAAGGCTGGAGATGGTGGGTGTAGTGGGGCCTTTCCCTTGCCCATCACGATGGGATCTTCAGCTCTCTCTTTTGGAGCGGTGCTTGTTCTTAGTTCTTCTATTGGGCTTCTCTCTATTGGCTCTCAAGAGTGGGAGGCCTCCTCAATTGAGAGCCTCATGGCTAGGGCCAACTGCTCATCATCTTCTCTTTTCAACCTCTCCTCCTCCTCTAGCTGCTTCCTCTTTCTTTTCTCCTCTGGTATTCGAGATTCTTCTTCAATCTTCTTCAGCCACTCATTCTCTTCCTTCTGCTTCTTCCTTTGCTCATCCTTTAACTTCTATGAATCCTCTAGCTTCTTCCTCTTTCTTGCAGCTTTCTCAAATTCTTCTCTTTGCACCCTTGCTACTCCTTCGTTTCCTAGATTCCCTATGGAGAAGGAGACTAGAGTTTGTACCTGTAATGATGATTGAGCTAGTGAGTCATGGGTAGAGGAGCTCTCTAGAGTCTCTTCCACTACTTCATGGTTCTCCAAGTCGCCAAAGGCCTCCAGGATAATTGTGGTGAGCACACCTCCAAATCCTTTTCTTGAGGCCTTTCCCAATGGTTTTTACATTCCTTTCCCGCTATGGAAGCCAGAGAGACCCCGCTTGCTGGTCTTGCATTAGTGATGATTAGTGCCTTTATTGAAGCTTCAATGGTTTTTCGCACATAGCCGTTTCAATTCACTTCGTCTAAGGTCTTGACCACGAGGCTCTCTAGCAATGGTACTCCAATCCTACTCATTAAAGCATCACCCCTCTGACTAGAGAATAGAGTATGGATTGTCTTTGTCTATAGCTTGACCTCAGTGTCTCGAATGTCAGCTAGGTTGACTCTGTCATTGGTGTGGACTCGGGCCTTGTCCATTCCTAGCATACTGTAGACATCTCTTTTAGGTAGCCTCTTAATTTTATTGACCAAGCCGAGTGCTCTTTCCACCATTTCAAGGCTCAGTTCAACTTCAACCCTATGGGTTTCTTCTCCTTTTCTCACCATTGCAATGCCATAGTTCCTGTAAGTATCAAAAGTTCATAGGAATTCTGCACACTTGCTATAATCCACAGCTTTCCTGACCTTCTCTATATACTTTCTCAGGTTGCATTGGTCGATGATCTGCTTCACAACTTGTTCTTCCATGGCCATGTCTTGCAAGTTCATGATGTTCTTGAACTTAAACAAGTTGTAGGCCCTTTTTCTATGGTTAGGCCATACTTTGCTTGCTCTTCTTCTATAAATGGAAGCTTGATGCCTTTGTCTTAACCTGCCATGCATGTTGGATTCCTATCATGACATCATAGCTCACCACTAGTTTTTTCTTGAGACAATTCTTGATAAGATAAGTAGATAATGAATGCAAGATATGGAAAGGTGAAATGCTTTTTTCTAGCATGAAAACTTTTGATTCAAGTAGTCCACACATTCCAATAACGATTCTTGAAATTTTTCTTGATTATAAGTTGACCTTTATCTGTCTTTTTAGCTTTTAAAATTCAGTTGATATTTTAAGAAGTGTCTTCTTTTCCACTTTACCCCCCCCCCCCCCCTCAGGAATGATGTGAATCCTTCATAGGATTGGAAGTTGAAGGGTTAAGGGCATTAAGTGCATGTTGCACTACTTCACTTTTGCATGAGCCAAGTGTAGAAGTGTGGATTATACTCCAAGTGAGCATGTCAATCCATGTCATAAGGTCGAATGCCTACATGTGTAATGTAGGTTAGGACATCAGTTAGGAGGTCATTGGAGTTTATTCTGCTAGCAATATGCAGTCTTTTCTCAGTCAGGATTTGATCAAAATAGGGGTGGGCTACCATGACTTATTCCTCTAAAGGTCATTTGCATATGATGGCCATGACTGTGAAAACGAGGTAGGAGCCACATAGGTAGGGTCGTACTACTCAATGGTTTTGATGGCATGTGTCTGCTTGGAATTGGTTATAATTGGGTATCCTTTTTGTTCCCATTGAAGATGGAGAGCATACCATTTATGTGGAAATGAAGATCAGTGTTGGTCAGCTTTGTAAGTTCTTCTAGCTCTTGACCTGTGACAAAGACTTTACTCTTGATATAAGAGGTGATTAACCTCTATTTATAAGCTAATTTCTCTCAAGAACTCTCAGTGGTGGCGATCTGTTTCTTGGGTATCATGGGGACTTTAAATGAACATGAATTCAAATTCTTCCTAAGTGCATGGTAGCATGCCTACATCAGTTGCCAAAGGCTCTTCTAGGAGACCTAAGTACAACTACTTGTAGCTTTTAGCAAGCATAATGAAAGTGGAATCCAAATATCTAATGCAAGTGAGCAAGTCATCCCCTATGTTCTCGACTAAATCGGATGCCAAGGTGAGAGTATATTGATGCTCATAGGAGGGTCTAAGGCCTGCAGGAGATTGGGGTTTGATTGGGCTAGATAAGTCAACAATTGATGCTTGGTGCATGGATTGGTTAGTAGAGCTCTCATAAACAACTTGTGTGAGGGGCTTGTCTTAGGGCTTCGAGGTTGCATTGCTTCCTATTTGTCGGATAGTAGGGATATGGGGAGTGTTGGGCTGTGTTGGTTTAGGGGAAGCAGGCTGCAATGTTGGTCGATAGTCCCATTGAGGCTCTATGGATTTGGTGGCTTTTAATTCAGGAAGCTTGGTAGTTCTAAGTGGCTTAGAAGGTACTAGAGATGGGATAGGAGATATTGGGGGAGCCATGCCACTTAGCCAACCAAATCTAGGTGTTGCCTTCATAATATCCTTGAGCACACGATAGGGCTTGCACCGATTGTAGCTTGGCTATTAGTTTGGTTCTATATCATCGACTCTATCTCTCAGGTTTAGGATGTGATGTTCTAGAATTATGGGTCCATGCATATTGGCTTTTAGGTGGTCATGATTGTCGTTTAAGTATCCATTTGAACTATGCCTTAGTGGTTTGGGTCATGTCTCCTTTGGGTTGCAGTTAGTTTGTCCTGGTGGGGTGGGACAAGTCATGATCCCCCTCCTTAGACAAGGTTCCCCTATCGGTTGCTCTACGGGCTTAGATGGAACCATGCTACCCTTCCTGAAAGCCATAACTATGCGAATATTACCAATAGCAAGGTGAATGTGTTGTGAGTCATCCTAGTTAGCATTGCAATGGGCTTGGTTCTTGGCATGACCCAACAAGGATTCCCTGACAACAACCTTAGTGTTAGGTAACACATAGAAAATCATAAGAGGCTTTCAGACTTGATAGAGACTGCTACTTTGCACTTTCCCAGTACTAGATAGGACTACCCCCCAAATGGGTTGAGCTTCATATTCATGGGTTGCAATTGGGGCTGACCAATGAAAGTTCAATGCTCATGGGTAAGGTTCTTAAAGTCAGCTCCCTCATCATCGATAAGCATGTCGAAAGTGTATATTTTTTGAGCAATGACTATTATTCCCAAGTAGACAGGTGCTACTGTTTCCTTGTCCATGTCCTCAATCTTTGTGATAGTGATGCCAAGAGGCATATTCCACTATGGATTCCGTGAGACCATGGTGGATTCTGTGAGTTTTTATTCCACTGTGGATTCCATGAGGTTTTACAGTGGATTCCATAAAACTATATTTATTTGTCGTGGCTCATACACAAGGTGGATTCCTTGTGCAAGAAGTTGATAGGGACGCCTGTCCTTTTTCGGTGTCAGATTAATTCAATGTGCACATTGGTGATTCCACAGCAGGTGATTCCGCAAAATAAATATTTAAATTAATGGACGTTTATGAGTTTAGAGTGCACTCGTATTAAATTAAGGTTAGGACAGAGTTCCAACCTATTTAATTATTTTATAGCTGAAGATTGTTAGGTATTCACTTTTGTGGGTTTTATCTTATTATTTTTTAACAATTGTGAATGCTTCAGTTGATGTGTAGAGCAAGTAGTGGTAGCTTTGGGTAGCATTGGGTGTTAACATAAGTCCAAGAGTAAATTTCATTATTAAAATTATTACTCTATTTGTAAGTTATAAGTTTAAACTTCTTTAGTAATAATTAGATCATTATCATTAGTACTATTAATTTATTTATTTTTAATATAGATTATTTTAGAATATGAGATTTAAGATATGCTTTTATTGAAATAAGCTTTATTTATGAAATACCTTGCTATTTTCTTAATGTGGTTAAGTTTAGAAGCCTTTTCCTAGCTTTCTTTATAAAAGCAACAAGATCGTGCACAAAACAGGAGAACAGGGTGAAAACCGAGTTTTTTTGTTTCTCCCTCTGTAAGGGGCATCGGAACTTCCCCATAATATAAAAGGGAAGAGGGAAAAAAAAAATTCCTTTCAACTCAAACTTTTTTTTACTATTTTTCCTCTCTCCCCGCCGACAGCAGTCGGGGAAGGAGAGAGGGAGTGGGAGTGGTGGGCGAAGCATGCACCCTCCAGGTGGAGGGTGGCCATGCTAGGTAATCCTTCCCCTCCCCTTATATAGGGAAGGGCTCCTCCCCTCCCCAAAAAAAAGGAGGACTACGCTGCCCAGCTACTGCACAACCCCCCCCCGTCTTCACACCATTCCCCCCCCCAGAACTCCAAGCCTCGCCACCCTCCTACAATCTCCCAAATGGGCTTTCTCTCCCCCCCGGTGTGACAATCTGTGTCAGAGGCAGAAAGCTGCCAACGACCCACTCTGCCACCTAGTCGTCCCTCCCCACGTGATTTCGACGCAGGCCATTCAGAGGCCTTTAGTCCTGGTCAAACCCCCTGGCCGACTAGCATCGCGGGTCCTTTTCTTGGGCCCTTTAAAAGAGAAAAAAATTATTTAAAACAACCGCCTTGTTGGACCATTGTCGAAGGGTTTTCGAAAGCAAAGTCGCGACCACAGAGGTTCTTGAGAAATTCCAAGATAGAAGATCAATCAAGCGAGATCAGGCTATGCAATAGTAAACTCCAAACTCTTCATATTGAATGCAAAAATTACTAATTTATCATGCATCTGAGAGATTTCTCAAAAGAAGAAGATTTAGGAGTCCATTCCTAATTATTTCTTGGATCCAAAGTGCAGGAAATCTGGATTTGAAAGCAAAGAGGAGGCACTTTAAGACTCCAATCGTGCAAGATGTTTTGCAAATTTCCTCAATCCCGAAGGTCTTCAAATGCAAGCACTTACTTCCTTAGGTGTTAGAAGAGATTAGGATGACAACAATAAATCTCATGTCACTGTTATACCTTTCTCAATCTGCAAAATTCTCATAGCTGAAGACTTGCTTGACCCTGCATGCACCTTTACTGACAGATTGTGTGGAAGAAAGTATCTTGGGCACAGCCTGTTAGAGCACCAAAGATCCATCAGCACGATTAACGAATCATAAATACATTCCAGAAGAAATCAATGGAATAATGTATCCCTCTTATAGAGTCAACGAGCCTCCATATATCAGACCTTTGCCTCAGTTCTTGCCTTTCAATATTCAATATGTGGCAACAACACACCTGAATTCTCCTGACTGATCGCAATCTTGTGAGAATGCATTTGTTCTTCACAACCAACACCTATTATATAGCCCTCATCAAAATCAGATGCAGCTGATATCGGACAATTATAAGTAGCTTTATCGATTTGATCCCAGTATTCTGATGTCAGAAGACATTGGCTTAAACCTCAGGGCAATGTGCTACCGCAACAGCAACCTTTTCAAGGGCAAGCGATTAAGCCACCGTTAACATGACGAACATGCCAAATATAGACACCGTTTAGGATTACACCCGTAGATTAAAACGATGAAAATAAACGAGCCGCATGAGATTGACCTGATCAGAAGTCCAGTATGAGAGCCATATGTTGCGGATTTCATGAGTCCCCTTGGCATCAGAGAGGGCATCCACCCACATATTGACAAAGTGTTCCTGCTTGTCCGGTGACCACGATCTATATCTTGCTCTAGGTTGAGAGAATTTGTTTTCTTTCTCAATCATAACCTTCTCACGACGCCCTATCAGCACATTCGAAGGAATAGGTACTCTTTCCGAGTGTCGTACTGGATCAAAGCGAGATGGGAAGTTGTTGACCTCCTCGTCCCTTTGCATAAAGTTCATGAAGCCCTCGTGGTGATTGTTGTAGTGCCCACACTTTGGTGCATTCACACGTAGCATAACGTAATTGGGTCCCAGCCTGTGCCTTTGAGTATCTGCATATGAGAATATCCTGGTCTGCAACAGTTTGTCATCAGTGTATACACACCATGCACTATTGCGCTACAAATCGTACATGGCGTTTATGCTTTTCTTCAATTCTAAGACCCTGTTCCCCCAGGCGGCCTACAACACGCCTCTTTCTGACCAGAAAAGCAGCCCTTCCCAAAAATAGTTTTCCTACACATATTTTGGCATTTGGTGGGGTGACAATGAAACAGAGTGCATGGTCGGGTCCTCACACCACCTTCCAAACTCAAAATTACACCGATGACACAGAAAATCGCTACTTAGCAAATCCAATGATGATTTAGGTGCACCTTCTTCTGTAGAGCCTCTAGTGTAATGAGAAGCAACAGTAGCAGCAAAAGCATTTGGCCCCACAATAATATCATCAGACACTCGACGGGTTACTTTCCCCCCTTGGTCCCCTTCCAAAATATTTACAAAATCATGTTCATGAGAAACAAACAAGCCCATCTCAGGGCCTGCATCATTTTCCAGTCCATTATCTGATGGTAGTATGGCTACATAAAATGGGTTATAATATGAAACGGTTGGAAATGAACCTAGAAGGAAATAAACAGGGGATGCTCCTTGCATCACTTTCAAGCCAAGATAATTCAGCATTCCACGAGGATCTTTGAGAAATTCTGAATCTGGAATGAAGAAACCATGCTGTTTGTGCATATGCTCAACACAACCTCCTATAGAGCCATAAGGTACAGCATCACAAAAGAAACATTGGCTTGCATTCCAAACACCCATCGTCTCATCCTCAAGTAACACATTTCTATATCCTCTATTCTCTGCTCATTCATCAGGGCTCTCATAACCCATCACCTCATCCTCAAGTAACACATTTCTATACCCTCTATTCTCTGCTCATTCATCACGGCTCTCATAACTCATCACCTCATCACCATCATCACCAATTTCCTCCCACTCGTCACTTTCATCCTCTTCTTTGATAGATTGCCCTTTGCCATGATCTGCGCATGCAGAACAAAATGCAAACACAACGACTAAGTATGTACAAAGTAACAAATGTCACACACACAACTTTTTGGTGGATTTCACACCTCGGATATGCAGTAGTACAACATCCACCCCCTCTGATCCTGCGCATCCTCCGGATGGACCAACTACCCATGATCATTGTCGTCAAGATCCACGAATAGATCAATCTCTTCATTGTCTATTTCTAGTATATCAACAAGATTATCTGTCATATCTTCTGTCTCTTCTACTGGAGTTTCTTCTCATTGCTCTTCTCTTGCAAATTCTTCCAATGCATAATCCTCATCATCTCTTTTCTTGAAAATCTTGATCTTTTTTCCTGCAATGGGCACTCTAAGCACTGTCCCATCCAATTCTGTCAGCTCATATGTTGCATTGTCAAAGACATGTCTGACTATGTATGGCCCAAACCATCTTTGAACCATCTACCGAAGTGCAGAGTGCTGATTTTCAAGGTTGCTATCAAAAACTAATACCCAGTCTCCCTCTTCTATTGCTCTAGGCCGTAAGCAATGCCTGTTGTCAAACCTGTCCTTATTTCTTAGTCTAGCAACCTTCAACTTGTCAATAGCTAGCTGAATATCCTCTGGTCTTCTCTCCAACTGCCGGATCCAAAGAACTAAGAGCTCCTCTCTCGTCAAATCCTCCTGCCAAGGTAAAACTGGCCAAGTCAAAGCACAAGTCTCAGTCGGCATAACTGGTTTCTGACCATACATCAACTCTGTAGGCATATATCCTATAGTAACACTGTGAGTCCTACGATCAGCCCACAAAGCAAATGGTAGAAGTATCGGCCATTCTCCAATCCATCCTCTCTGCATGCTTTGGCTAATGCTTTCACTATCGGTAGATGCCCTCTTTCACTCTTTCCATTTCCCTCTGGATTGTATGCTGTGGTTAGAGCCAACTTGATTCCTAGTTGAGAGAAAAACTCCCTAGCTTCATCTGTATCTAATTCACCGCGATCTACAGTGATCTTACCCACATAGCCATACATGCAAAAAATTTCTTCTAATAAGAACTTACACACTGCACTAGTGGTCTTCATTCTCAAAGGTCTGCCCTCAACATGATTGCTAAGATCCTCTCTATCCAAAACAATATACCTCATCTGCCATAGACCCATCAGCATAGTAACCAAGTCAACTACCCACTTATAATGAATGCATAGCGGATAGGTCGGATGAAGTGGACTAGGGCCCTTCAAAGTCTACAACACTAGTTAAACTAGAAATTTCGAGCTCGAGACCTTAGAGGGCGAGTGCATAGACTTCTTCAATGGTAGTCATCTCAAGAAGTACTACCCTCCAACCCATCCCCATTGCATGAGGCACCAATGCTGCAACCCCTTGTAAATGTAAGAGTGGCTACTATCACAGAGATTGAGGACATGGAGGAGGAAGTAGTAGCACCTGCTTACTTGCGAATAATAGTTAGTGCTTAAAAAATACACACTTTTTATGCACTTATCAATTGAGGAAGTTGACTTTGACATCCTTACCCATGAGCATTGGACTCTCATTGGTCAGCCCTAATTGTAGCCCACGAATGCTAAGCTCAACCCGTTTGGGAGGCAATCCTATCCACTACTAGAAAAGTGCAAAATAGCAGTCTTTATTGAGACTAAAAGCCTCCTTATGATCTTCTATGTATTACTTAACACTAAGGTTGCTAGTAGGGAATCATTGCTGGGTCACGCATTCAAGAAGCCCATTGCAAGGTTGATTACAACTGACAACCCACGTTTACCTTGTTATTGGCAATGTTCTCATAGTGAGGTCTTTCAACAAGGGGTAGCATGGCTTCATCTAAGCCAACAGAGAGCCACTGGTGTAGGGAAACCTAGTGCAAAGTCTAAGGAGGGGGGTCATGACTTGTCCCACCCCACCAAGACAAATCAACCGCAAACTGGAAGAAGACATGATCCAAACCATTGAGCCATGGCTCAAATGGGTACTTAAACAACAATCAAGACCACCTAAAATCCAATTTTCATGGTCCCATAATTCTTGAGCATCACGCCCTAAGCCTAGGAGACAAAGTTGATAGTGTAGAACCAAACAAACGGCCAACAAGACTCGATAGGTGCCTAAAGCCATGTTGCGTGCTCAAGGCTATTATGAAGGAAAAAACCGAATTTGGTTACCTAAGATCATGAGTGACATGCACACCTCTTATTTGCCAGCTCCTAGCCCATATCCAAAACCTTATAAGCCACCTATAACTGAGAAGCTTCTTGAATTAAAGGCCACAAAATCCATAGAGCCTCAACGAGTCTATCGACCAAAACCGTAGCTTGGTGCCCCTAAACAGACGTAATAGCTTGACACTCCTAGTGTTCTTGTTGTTCCACAAATAAGAAGCAATGCAACCTCGGAGCCCCAAGAGAAGCCCCTCACACAACTCGGTGATGAGAGCTCTACTGAGTAGTCCATGCACCAAGCATCACTTGTTGAGTTATCTAGTCCAGTAAACCCCAACCTCCCATAGGTGTTTTCCATCGATCTATTCTCACTTTGGCCTTTGATTTAGTCAAGAACACGGGGGATAACTTGGTAATTTGCATTAGACATTTGGATGCCACCTTTGCTATGCTTGCGAAAAGCCACTAGCTTTGGATTTAGGTCTTCTAAAAAGAACCTTTAGCAACAACTGATGTATGCATGCTGCCATGCACCTAGAAAGAATCTAAATTCATTTTCATTAAAGTCCCTATTGTAGCCAAGGATTTGATTTCCAATGATATTTCTTGAGAGCAAGCTTGTAAATGTAGGCTAGTCACCTCCTATAGCAAGAGCAAAGTGTCTGCCACAAGCCAAGAGCTAGAACTTAAAAAGCTAACCGATGCTGACTCTTCCTTTCTACATAAATGATATGCTCTCAGTCTCCAATGGGAACAAGAGGGCTATCCAATTATAACCAATGCTGAGCAGATACATGCTATCAAAACTACTGAGTATGACCCTACCTATGTGGCTCCTACCTTGTTCAAAGTCTTGGCCATCATGTGCAAATAACATTTAGAGGATTATGTCATGGCCCATCCCTATTTGAATTGAATCTTGACAGAGAAAGAACTCCATATTGCTAGCAAAATGAATTCGAGTGACTTCCTAACTAATGTCCTGACCTACATTACACATGTAGGCATTCAATCTCATGACATGGACCAACATGTTCACTTGGAGTATAACCCACACTTCTATGGTTGGCTCATGAAAAAGTGAAGCACCGCCTCTGCGCTTATTAATGTACTTAACCCTTCATCTTTGGAGCCCCAAGAGGAACACCAAGGAAAAGGGAATTCTCTTGCAAGAAAATCTATCTTGTAACATCAACAAGCTTGTTTATAATGTTTCATATGATCACAATGAAGAAAAGAACACCAGGCACAACAAATCTTCATGCAGCATCATGTAGACCTCCCACGGATTTGATAGAATCAACCATATTCTTCAACATCTTCACAAAATCCATCAATAGAACAAAGAAAGCAAAGGAATACACCATCTTTGAATGGAAATACATCACATAGTATTCATCTTTAATATCTTCATTGTCTTCTCTCTCAATCTCTCATATACAATCACTCTGTTTGAGTAGAATTGGCTATCTCTGACTCTCTCTCTCTCTCTCCATCAATAATACATCATATCCTCTCTACAATCTCTCTAAATCACTCTCAATAATCCCTCTTAGGTCGTGGATACCCCTCCCAAGAGGTATGTCTGATATGAAGAGTCACCAGAGCCACTACAGTGTCCTTTCATAGCTCACTACTGTCACTTCACTCCAGTCTTCACTTGAATCTTCAGCAGCTACTTCTTTCAGCTCCTTTGCACTTGTATTCACCTCTTTCCAAGGCTAGAAAACTTTCCCAAGCTACACTCTCATCCATCAGAACACATACAAAAGCATACAGAACAGTCACAGAACAGTACCAGAACAGCTACAGTACAGAACAGAGACAGAAGCTCTACAGAAGACCTACAGAAGGTTACAGAAGGTCATCAAAACCACATAACTCACTCTCAAACCATTCCAAACTTTCACAAACCATTCAATAAGCTTTCATAAGATCTCAATCTTCATCAATCAATACTCCATCCCTCCTTACAGAAGACAATCAGAACAAAACAGACCAAAACAGAACAAAAAAGAAGGTATACAGAACCAATCAGAACCTATCAGAACATCACAGAACCACCAATAAACATCATGAACTTCCAAAACACCATCAATATCATCCAAAACACTCTCAAATCACTTCCAAATCAATCAATCATCTCATAAAATCAACCATTCAGCTCTCAAAAACAACAAAAATCAGCCAAAAAACAAGTCATTTCAACACTCAACATATCCCCACACTTAATAAGGAAGCGTCCTTGCAACCTAGGAAAAAGGGAATACAAGTTCATTTAAAAGCGCAATTGTGATCTTCAATATCTCTTCAAAAAGAATCCATCCACCACGACCCCAACTTATAACCTGTATCTGATATAAAAATACAAAGAAAGGAAAACCCTTTATACATTAACACCGCTTAGCAAACAAGAAAAAAAATCACAACAAATTTGTAAAGGATATAAAAGTTTGCTTCTTCTTCATCAGCATCAGCTTCAATTCTCCAACCACGACCCCATCACCACAATTCTCCAAAATGTAGCTCGTACACGAAATCCAATAGGAAACCACCACGCTCGTATGACATAAATAAACTCACAACACAAACACTAATACACAACACAACCATCTGAATGACTCCTCCAAAAAGAGAGATTTTCATTAAAAAGCATCCACCATACATTGGAAAGGTATCAATGAAGATGATCCCTCTTAAAAGATTGATGTTGTCGGAAACGATCCATAGACAAGGATTTATCTACAAAGTTTTTGGGAGGATTTTGAAAAAATTGGAGACAGCACATCCTTTCCAACAGGACCAGGTATCTGCTAGGCAAACAAAGGGCATGAAAATACAATATGTCCAGCTGCTGGGAATCAATGCTCACATTGATATTCATGCACAACTTTGAAATAGGCTTAGAATCATTATGAGAGTGCCTATGCATATACGCCAGGTACCAAGCAAAGTGAGCAGTTAATCTCACTGAGGGATCTGCAGACTGTGAATACTGCTGAGCAAAATGAATATAGTTCTGATAAGCTTGACTGGAAGCTGTCCATTTTCCTAGAATTACTGGCCAATTGATCTGAGGTCCTGTAAGGCAATCATCCGAACTCCATCCCCTTCTTCTAGAAATCTGATTATCAAACCCGTCACAGTCACTAACCAACTGAGGTGGTTGAGATATAGAAGTGTTAGGAGAGGGTAATGGAATAAGGAAGAGTGGATAAAGGGAGGGATAGGAAAAATCATAAAAGGAAGAAAAGGTTAAAGAAGGAGTGGCAGAAATTTGGAGGGAATCACTAAGGAAGGGTGTTGACTGATAAATAGGAAATGTGGAGGGTACATGAATGGATGGAGAAGGATAGGGCGGAGAAGGGGAAAATACCCTATCCTCAATAAAGGAACAATATGTAAAAATGGGAATTTGAGGGAAAGATAAAGGTTGGAAAAGAAGGGGTAAAATAGTGGTGGAATTAGATTGACAAAGGGAAAGATATATAACATAGCGGTGAGCCATTTGTTGGTAATAGAGGAGGGTAGGAACAGAAGGTCCTAAGAGAGATCGTCAATGATAGGCATCAAAGAAGGTAACATCAAATGGATTATGTTTTGAAAGATAGGCTAAGAGATCAATCCTCAGTTGATTAGTACTCTGGGCAGAGGTAGGAGCTGTGTTTTGTCTTTGATTTAGGACCACAGAATCAATCATGGAATGCCACGAATTATCATGACAATCAGCCACTTTGGAGGAATGACTCTGGAACATGTCAGCGATGCGCAACTCCAAATGATTGACATACAAAACAGCCTGTAAGACCACATCCCCCACATACCATGCCATATCCACCTCATCTGGAATTAACAAGTCTCCTCGTAGATACATGTATGACATCAACATGGTATCTGGCGTGACAGAATCTTCAAACACCATCCTGACTACCTCTGTCAACAACTCAGTAGACCAAGCCCCACTCCAGCCATCCTCTGGAAGAGGTAAATCCATCGTGGAAAGCTTCATATAGAATATCAACTTCTGTAAGTGGTACTGGACAAAGAAAGAATGGTCTGGTAGAACATATTCCTGGAACTGCTCAAATGTAGACCATAACAAGTCCATTCTGGACTGCAATCTTTCCACTTTATCTTGGAATAGAGGGCACAAAGTAGCCTGTCTCTGAAGAGCAGCCAAGTCCTGCTGTGAAAGAGAAGGAATCAAGGGAACATTAGGGCTTGGAGGAACAGAGCGGGACTTTGCAAGTTGATCTTGCAACTGCTTGATTTGGGAGGCTTGGGAGGCCACTGTGTCATTGGCAATCTGTAAAGCTGAAAGTTTGTCATCTAAGATAGCTTGGAACTCCTGGGCTTCGCTGGACATCCTCTCCTTCTCCGTTGAAAGGCTAGTAACCTGGGATTGAGCCTCTAGTAACTGGATCTTCAAAGAATAGATCTCATCGCTTTGGGTGGCAACCAGTTGGGTTTACTGTTCCATTTGCTTAAACAAATCTGCTAGGGTATCCTTAGCAGAAGCTAACTCAGATGTTGCCTTATGCAACTGGTCCTTAGACTACATGAGTTCTTCATAAAAGGACGCGTACAGCTGTTGAACACAGGCTGTCACTGACAACTCAATGGAGCTCTGAATATCTTTACAGAGGAAAGGAATTGCATCTCCCAAGACTAGACTGTTTAGGGAGGGAACTGATATGTCCAATGATCCTTCTCGATGTGCTTTGAATAGGTTATTACAAGTGAGATACCCAGGGAGATCACTGCCAGAGGTAGCAGGGATGGGTACTGAAGGAAGTACGGAAGGAGCTTTATCCGCTACCCGCTTCAAGTGTTTGCACTGGATGACCAAGGGAGGTGGAGAATCATCATCCTCTATGTCAATGGATTCGGACTCATCTGAAGGTGGAGGAGGAGGTACTGGATCTGATGGAGGAGGTGGAGGCACAGTCTTCTGTAAACCTGAATAGGTCAAGAAGGCAGACAAATATGATCCATATGTGACATTGGTAACATTACCCCTGGTGACTTTGACGAAATGCTGATCCATTTTAGTGAGGAGGTAAGTGCTCCAATCAATAGAAACTCCTTTCAACACCATCCTGGAAGCTGTAAAAAGCTCTTTGGACAAGTACTGGGATGGCGTTTTGGCAGGCATAAACCTGTCCTGGAGAAATTGACAGATCGTCTTCCATATGGGATCAGTGATCATAGAAAAGGAAACTCCTGAAGAGTTGATCACCTTCTTAACATCGAGGATTTCCCTTGTCTGCTTTTGCAACAGCTTTAGAATCTCTTCATTAGAGAAAAGCTGACGAGTGGTAACAAAAGGTTCGCCTTTGAAAGGAAGAGACAGAGCATTCCCTAGGCCTCGAGGTGTCAAAGTCATAGAAATTCCCTGGACTAGTCCTGTCTTCTTGCTGTAGGAGGCCAGAAACTCATCACATAACGACGGATCCTCTGGAAGCAATGGAAAAGAAGTAGCCACAAAAGCAGCAAGTCCCGCCTTCGTGAGAGGCTCAAAAGTAAGTAGGGAAGAGTAATCCCTACTAACTAGTGGGACGTACTGGATAGGGGGAGGAGCATGAGAAGGCGCCATTCAGATGGTTACACACACACCACAAACACAGACAATCAAGGAGAATGCCTGCAAAGCAACAGACAAAAAACCAAGGATAAGAGAACAACCAAAACAATAAAACGTGACTCAACCAACTAACCCCAAGCAAACCACAATCTAGAAAAAATTCAACATGACCTTGAGACATATGCGACCGAAAGCTTCATGCGATGCAGCAGACAAACACCCAAAATCCCGTATCAGGCAATAAAAGAAAAAACTGCACACCGTACCCGTAACCGTAACAAAGACAGGAAACCAAAATAATACCACATCCGACACATATCAAGAATACATCGTTGATAAACCAGTGTTTGACTATGGAAATAATTCCAATGACTGCGCATACCCATCCCACAAAATGGTTCATTAAAAAGGGGAATTAAGTGCAGTGAAGGGGAATTAATTGAATGAAGGGTTGATTTTAAGAAATTATTAAGAAATGGGTGAAGTTTTATTAAGTGATAAACCTTAGCAAGAAAACGGCGGTTCTTTATTATAAATTAAATTACCAATTATTAGGTGAAAACGGTGCTTTAATTCGAACCCCGGACTACGATACCCAGACTGGGTCTCTAAATGCAAGTTCATTGATTACAAATTAAGGTGATGTGGAGCGCTTTTTTGCCAGCGCGTGCTCTTGTGACGGCTGGTTCATTTTAATTAAAAATTAAAGTGCCTCTGTAGCGCACATAGCGCGTGCTAAGTGAACGGCGGGTTGATTTTAATTAAAAAGTATGTGTGTTTTGAGCGCGAATGCACGTGGAAACTGTGGGTGAATAAAGAGTTCATTTTAACAATTAATTTGTAATTAAAGGGGAAATGAAAATAAATAAAGCACATAAAATAAATATTGGAAGGGGTGTGTATGTAATGCAGAAATGCGCATGGAAGAGGTTCCCAAAAGAAGTGAATGGAGTAAAGGAAAAGTAAAGACCACTGACGAAACAACAAAGACAACACCTTAGTGGATGTGTTGATTTTGTTTTTGTGGGTTTTTTAATATTTGTAATTTGTGATTATTTATGGTTGGTTTGTGTTTGTTAGGTTATTATGTTTTGTGAATGTGTTTTGTTTTTTTTTTTTTGTAGTTTGTGGTTTGTTTGTATTTTTTTTTTTAACAAGAGGGGTACCATGTATGATAATATTTTAAAGTGAAAAATAAATGAAAAATGGTCAAGGGGGGTGAGGGGAATTTTTTAGAATTTTTAAGAATTTTTTACTATTTTTAAATGAATTTTCGACATTTGTTGAAAATTTGGGGGATAAACTAGGAAATATTTAATTTTCAGAAATTTTGGGGTTGGAAATTTCCAGCGGAAAAATTTCCAAAAATTGGCAAAAAGCGAAGGGAATTTTTAGAAATTTTTCTGAATTTTTAAGAGGTGGAAATTAATTGATAAATTAATTAAATCAGGTAAATCAGGTTAGTCTGATAAGTAAGTTGAAAGTAAGTCAGTTAAGTCAAAGTAGTCTAGATAAGTCATGTTAGTCTGACTAAGTCAAGTCAGGTTAGTCAGATGGAATTAGGTTAGTCTAGGTGAAGTTAGATAAGTCAGTTAGGGGGACTAAGTCAATAGAGACTAACCTAAAGGGGATTAGTTAACCTAAGGTGGGTTAGGGTTAGGGTTAGGGTTAGGGTTAGGGTTAAGTTAATGGGGTAGGTTAGGTTAGTTAACCTAACTAAGGTTAGTGAGGGGGGGTTAGGGTTAAGTTAATGGGGTAGGTTAGGTTAGTTAACCTAACTAAGGTTAATTAGTGAGAACTAATGTTAATTAACATAACTAATGGGAGGTTAGTCAGATGATGGTTAGGTTAGTCGAACTAACCGTGGTTAGTTAGGGTGGAGGTGGAGGTGGAAGAGGAGGAGGGGGGTGGCACGGCCGGCGGATGGCGGCGTCCGGGGTGGACGGCGATGGCGCTGCAGCGGCGGCGACGTCAGCGGGAAATCAGGCGGCGAGGGGAGCCAACGACAGCGTCTCCTGCGACGGCGGTAGCGGCGGCCACGCGGGCAGGACGGACGGCGGAGCAAGCGGCCGCACAGGCGGTTACGGGGCATCTAGCGAGGAGGTCCACGTCGTCGGCAGCGGGCGGGCGACCTGCAGCGGCATCACGGGGGGCGTCGTTAGCAGGCGGCAGGGGCGAGGGCCTGCATGGCGGCCAGTAGGGAGGAGATAGTGCGCGTGTCGGCGAGGAGGAAGGAGGCCATGACGGGGCGGCGGGCGGGCGGCCGAGGCGGTCGACGGCGGGGGTAGCGGCCGACGGCAACTGCGGTTGGACCAAGGCGGCGGCGAGGACCTCCGGCGGCGGACGTGGCGGCGAAGACGACGAACGTGGTGGCTGCAGACCAGGCGACGAGGGCAAGAGGGAGAGGAAGAAGGGGAACGAGAGGGAAGGAAGGAGGAGAGAAGGAGGAGGGAAGGGGAAGGGAGGAGGAGGTAGGAAGAAAAGGCGATAGAGGTGGGAGAAGGCGGCGGGAGGTTCAGGGAGGAGGCAGAGGAGAGAAGGAAGAAGGGAGGGAGAAAGAAGGTGGAGGGAGGAAGAAAGAGGGGCAGTAGGTGGGGGAGATGGGGGGAGGGTCGGGGAGAGAGAAAGAGGAGTAGGAGAGAGAAACAGGGGAGAGAAAGAAGAAAAGAGAGAAGAGAGAGGAAAGAGAGAGAGAGGGGGTAGTTGGAATTCGGGGGGGGGGGGGGGGGGAAGGGTGTCCGTTGGGGGGAGGGTGGGTTTAAAAAAATTTAAATAAATAAATTAATTATTTATTTATTTTAAAAAGAAAAAAAAAAGGAGAGGTGAGACGCCCCTGTCCCGCACGCATGCGCGGGGCAGGGGTAAAAAAATTTGCGGTGACGGGAGTGAAAAGGCGTCCGGATACGGGGAGGAGGCACGCATATGCGATCGGGGCACGTTAAGACGCAGAAAATTGAAAAAGACGTGTTCACGCACAGGACGGAGCGCGTAAAAACTCTTAAAAATAAAGAAAAAGTAATAACGCCCAATCGGATCGTCAAAACAAAATGGCGTAAAAACAAAAAGTGGGTAGGACAATAGGGGGAAGACAGGAAAAATATGCGACGGAGATTCGAGGAGGGGGAAAGGACGGTCACATGCAAAAAACACAAAAAACGAACCAAAAGACGCAATGAAAAATTAATAGTGGGAGATCCGTGCATCGGAATGAGGTGCGAGAAAAAGGAAAACTATGCAAAAAGACGTGCTCGACAATCCTATCACATCAAAACAGAGTTTTGACTAAGATAAGACGCGTTCACGTGGGAAAAACCCAAAAAACTGATCCGAAAATGGGATCGAAAATTAATATCGGACGAACCGTTCGCCGGAATAACATGCAGTAAGAAGGAAAAATGTCCGCAGGAAGGAGTGGCACAGGGTTATCATGTTAAAACGCAGGTCCGGTGGAAGTAGGAGGGGTTCACATGCGAAAAACTCCAAAAATACTCCCGAAAACGTATTTAAAAATTAATAAGTGAAAATTCGAAAGTTGAAAGAGGGGGGAGGAAAAAGGAAAAAGGTAGGGGAAGACATAGGGGACACGGCTGGCATATCAAATTGAAATTCCGATGCAAACATGGCAGGTTCACATGGAAAAATATCAAAAAGACGCACGAAAAATGTGTAAAAAATCGAAAAATGAATATTGGACAAACCGTGGAGCAGAATGACGCGGAGTAAGAAGGAAAAATATCAGGGGAAAAGTGTTTGTCAGGGCTATGATGTCAGATCACGGTTCCGCAGCAAGAAAAGCGCGTTCATATGGAAAACCGGCTAATTTGCGCAAAATACTTCAAAAATTAATAACTCAAAAACCGTGCACCGGAACAGGGGTAGGTAAATAGGAAAAATGGTTAGTTTAACGAGAGGAACAAGGCTATGAGGTTGGATTTGGACTTCGGTGAACGTAGGATGCATTCATATGGCAGGACCGCAAAATTAGGGAATGAAGGAAAACTGCAAGGGAACAGCCCCAAGGGTGGGTGGAACATAACCGGTGGATGGGAAGGGATCCCAGTAGGGTAAAAGCAAGTCATGGCATACATGCATGAGCAGGTTGAGGCATATACAGAAGGGTATGCAATGTAGACGCGCAGGGACGCGTCCCCACACTTAAGACCTTAATGGATAGGGTTAACCGAGCAACAGGGACCTAGGACCACGCGACAGACCATCCACTAACGTCCCCACACTTAAAACATGACCGTCACGAAGAAACCAAAGTGGGAGGGTTAGAAAAACTTGGCCCATTTCGTCAAGAAGCAAGGTTGAGTGTCGATGGCACGTCCAGTGTTATAGTCGGCTTCTGGAGGAGGTACCAAGGCATCTTCTCGACACATGTCCATCATGGAAGGGACCACGCGGCAGCACCCAGGGAGGTAGCTGATGGAAGGAATCGCAGGAAATGCGTTGTCGATGATGAGGGATATTGCACTCCACTCACAATCACTCAATTGGAATGAAAGAACAGTCACTCGCCCCATGACGAATATCACTCAAGGAAGAAGGATGGAAACCCATATCTCGTACCCGGTTGAGGAATCGACAAGGGGGGAATGGTGCAGAAGAAGTATGCCAGGGTGCACAATTGATGGTGCATTAGTGCGTCCAACCCGTCTGGCATAGGTGCAAGAAGGAAGGCAAGGGAGCCTTACAGTGCAATGGACAGAACAGGGTGATGTGTCTTGTGATGAGGGCAAAGACCCATCCCGTGGGTGCACAGGGAAACTGAAACATACCTGACTCCAAGTGTCGTAACGTCCCTCAATCTCACCTCTCGGTAATTGATTGAAGAAACTCAAGTCACATTCAACCCACCCTCTATCTCACTCTCTGTTGATAGATACAGGAGGGCAACCTTTTCCTGAAACCCATTGATGTAATCCTCACAGTCACTTGTGCAAAGGTTGTATGCCTTGTACGCATTTGATGGTGCAACTATGCATCCCGCCCTGTGCCGGCATACGGTGCAAGAAAGAAGGCCAGGGAGCCTTATGGTGCAGTGCACAGAAACAAATCGTGCTTTGTGCATTGAGAGACCCATCCCCTGCGTGCAACACTTCTCACCTCTCATTTGATTTGAAGGGAAAAAACTGGTCTCTCGGCCCACCCTCTGTCTCACTCTCTATTGATAATTATAGAGGGCAACCATACTCACTTCCCCATCCAGTTAGGATGAAAGCTCACGTCACTTGATTGTTTGTCGATGAAGATCGCGTCATCAGTTGCAAGGGAGGTAGTTTCGGAATTGGATTCTGGAGATATCAATTAATAAATCCACATTCTGGACTGCTGGGTGTTGCCACCTTTTCCACAGCCAGCTTCTCGCCCAAGGGTGTTTACCACCTTTTCTTGGAATGAGGCCTGCTATGACAGGGAATTGCTTCATTTTCTCTCATAACAGATTTGTTTTTTTTTCTCTCTTTTTTTCTCTCTCTTTTTCTTTTTCTTGTTTTCCCCTATTCCCGAGGGTGTTTCCACCTTTTCTCGAAGAATAGGTCGGCATGACAGGGACCTAAGTCCTTTTCTCCCATGACCGATATGCTTTGTTTTTTTTTTCTTTTTCTTTCTTTCTTTCTTTTCTTTTCTTTTTTTTTTTTTTGCATTGAGCAAGGGAATGGTAGAAAGACCATTTGTCAGAACCAACATCGCCACTGTCGCTGGTGGAAAATAGAGGATAAGATATCAAGGCTGGAAGGGGGGTTGGAGGGGACAGAGGGTTGTGTCCACTTTATCAGGAATAGCTGAAAAACGGCCATCAGAAGTAGCAGCATAAGAAGTACAGTGCCGCGCCAATGAGGGAAAAGATCAAGTGACCGTAATTGTCAAGATCCCCAAGGAGGGAAGTACTTCTTCAGGCGATATCCATTGATCAGAAAGGGATCATCAGAGGCATCAACGGTCTGCACTTGGACAGAGCCATTAGGGTTGACGGAAAGTACCTTATAGGGGCCCATCCACCGCTGTTGGAGCTTGCCAGGAAACTTGCCAAATCGTGAATCATAGGCTAGGACCAAATCGCCTTCTTTAAACTCCTTGTGCTTGATGAAGCTGTCATGGTAAGCCTTGCGTCGAGCTTGCGTGGCTTCCATGCACTGGAGAGCCATCCTACGAATTTCATCCAAACATTCCAAGTGCAGGAGACGGCGTTGCAGTGAATCATCGTCCCCCAAACGCTCTTTGATAGCCACTCTCAAAGAGGGTAGTTCCAATTCAACAGGGAAAACAGCTTCTGTACCATACACCAGCTGGAAAGGTGTCTGTCCTATTGCTGCTTTATGGGAGGTTCTATGTGCCCAGAGGGCCTCTGTAAGTCGATCGTCCCAATCACGACGATGTGCGGCAATCGTTCTTGTCAGAATTGAGCAGAGGATGCGATTCGTGACTTCGACTTGGCCGTTGGCTCTGGGGTAATAAGGAGTGGACTTGCGATGGCGGATCTTATACAACTCTGTCAACTCTTCCATGACTTTGTTAAGGAAATGCGTGCCTCTATCACTTACCAGCTCTAAGGGACTGCCAAAACGGGTAATGATATTCTCGTACATGAACAGGGCCACGCTGTTACCATCATCCTGCTTGAGGGCTTTAGCTTCACACCACTTTGTGACATAATCCATACATACGAGGATGTATCGGTTCTGTTTCCTTCTGGTAGGAGGATCGATCGGACCTACGAAGTCGATGCCCCACTTCTCAAACGGCTTTAGGGGAAGGATAGGTTGCAATGGCATGGCACTTGTCTTTGTGGGTTTCCCCATTCTCTGACAAGCATCACATCTTTTACAGTAATCATAGGCATCTTTGTGAATTGTAGGCCACCAATATCCTGCTAGCAGGGCCTTCCTGGCTGTAGCTTCTCCTGCAAAGTGGCCTCCACATGGCTCGTCATGGCAAGCCTTCAGAACAATCCCAATCTCATGTCCTGCAACACATCTTCTGAGCACTTCATCTTTGCCTTTCTTGTACAGTGCGCCACCTAGCAGGGTGTATGGGGCTGATTCTAGCAGAAGCTTCTTCCTTTCCCGACTAGAAATGCCAGGAGGATACTGTTGGGTTGCCAGTAGATTGGCAATGTCTGCATACCAGGGGGTTACAGTTTCTACCAAGAATAGGGAAGCATCAGGGAGGTTTGGGTCATCCTGCTCCTCATCTGCAGTTTGTGGGATACGCGACAGATGATCAGCCAGAACATGGGAACGACCAGGCTTAGTAATCACCTCAAAGTCGAAGTCCTGGAATAAAAGGAGCCATCTCATCATTCATCCTTTCACATCTGCTTTGTTCATCAAGAAGGACAGGGCCTCATGATCCACATAAAATTTAAAGTGGGTGGATAGGAGGTAATGGCGGAACTTCTCTAGGGCAAACACCATTGCCAAGCACTCCATCTCTGTCACTGTATAGTTTCGTTCCCTATCAGTGACTTTTCGGCTTGCATAATAGATCAGTTGATCCAGCTTCGAGGAACCCTTCTGGCAGAGAACTGCGCCTAAGCCTTCAATAGATGCATCAGTGTGTACATGGAACTCTTTCGTCCAATCAGGAGGTTGCAGAATGGGTGCCTCAATAAGACACTACTTCAGAGTGTGGAAGGCTTTGTCACATTCTTCCGTCCAAGTAAACTCTGCATCTTTCCTCAGAAGCTTGTGCAAGGAGGTTGCCTTTGTCGCAAAATGGGCTATGAACCTTCTGTAGTAACCCACATGGCCTAGGAATCCCCTCAACTGTTTGAGGTTGGTGGGTGCTGTCAGAGCTGCAATCTTTTCGATCTTTGCAGGGTCTGTTGATATCCCTTGTGCAGAGACAATGTGGCCGAACAGAACTCCAGAAGAGACCCCAAAGATGCATTTGTCGGGGTTGAGGGAAATCCCATACCCCCGGCATCGATCAAAGCATTGTTCCAGGTGCTCCCAGTGTTCACGGATCAAACTATAGACACAGAAGTCATCCAAATATACCTCAATAAAGTCGTGCAGATGATTTTGAAATGCAGCCATCATAACTCACTGGAAAGTAGCAGGGGCATTGCAGAGCCCAAATGGCATCACTCGGTAAGCGTAGGTCCCCCATTCTGTGGTGAAGGTTGTTTTGGATTGGTCTTCTTCTGCGATTTGGACTTGGTTGTATCCGCTGAATCTATCCAAAAGGGAATAAAGCTCATGTCCTACCACTGTGTCCAACAGTTGGTCCGTGAAAGGGATAGGAAAGTGATCCTTCTTTGTTTTAGAATTAAGCTTTCGGAAATCCACACATATTCGCAATTTGCCATTCTTCTTGGGTACAACCACGATGGGTGAAACCCATTCACTATTTGTCACTGGATAGATGAACTCGGCTTCCAGAAGCTTCAGCAGCTCTGCTTTTACCAATGTGGAATAATTCGGGTTCATTCGCCTATGTCGTTGCCGTACGGGCTTGGCATCAGGCTCCAAGTCAATATGATGTTGACATATTGTGGGATCAATCCCTTTTAGGTCTTTGTAGGACCATGCAAACACGTCCAAATTTTCTTTCAACAAGTTGTACAAGGTTGACAACTCCTCTTCTGGAAGGCTGCTACCCACCTTCAAGTGGCATTCAGTGCCTTTTGCATCTACAAAAGTTAACTGCCTTTCACCTTCTACTTCACGGATGAAGGTCCCACGGACTGCTTCTGGATACAGATCCGACTCCTTCAAGGGAGTGGTGTCCTCTTCTGATGTCCCACTAGACCCAACTTCTTCTTTTGGTGGAGACTTAGGTTGCTCCTTAAGATGTTGAAATGGGATTAGAGCCGTTTCGGGTTTGGTTTCAAGATTAATTACCTCTTGGCTTGAAGACTCATCTTCTGATGACGCATCCAGGAACGTCACATAACAAGGACCCTCTGATTTCTGTTGGGTTTGTGGGACTGGTGCTTGTTGGCACGGTGCATCATCATCATCTTTCTTTGGCAAGGATGGGTGAGGATGGCATGAGCCACTGTTGAAAGACGGCTTGTTCTTCTTAATCCATTTCTTATAAAGATTTTGTATATGAGAAGATCCATTTACCAGACCAAATGGTACCATCACCATTCTGTCCCATAGCATGAGCTCGTCTGTTTCTGATGCTTCTGGAACTTCTTCTTCAAATGTATCCTCTTCAGGTGGGATAGACTCTTTCGTTTCACTTTCATAATCTTCTTCGTCCATATCATGTCCATCCTCTTCTGTCTCTGTCTCTGCTTCTGCTTCTATCTCTGCTTCTGCTTCTGCTTCTGCTTCTATCTCTGTCTCTATAGGAGCTCTGTAACAGAAGAACAGATTCTCTGTTTCCTCTCCTGCCTCTGTCTCTGTCTCTACTATGGCCATGTAACAGGGAGAGCAGTACATCCATGCTTCTATCTCACTGTCAGAAGTGATTTCAGAAGTCATTCTTGGTTCAGGTAGGAAGTATTCACCCATTGATAATGGCTTTGCATCTTTTGGAAGTCGGCTTACAGTATCCACTGTTAAGGAATGTGCCACTGTTTTCTTGGGGAGGATCTGTTTGACAGCATCTTCGTCTGCTGATGTTCCATCTGTAGCCTCATTAGGGGAGTCAGAAGATAATTCCAAGGAGGTGGATCCATGTCCTTTTTGAGAACCATACAGTTTCAGCACCACTTTGTTGGGTCCTCTACCCAAGGTCAAGGTTCCTTTGAACCAATCCATCCTTGCTCGGGCTTCAAAAAGCCATGGTCTGCCCAGTAACAGAGGATAGGATGTACCATA